>NW_026045909.1:8207236-8518442 GCF_023898315.1 Schistocerca nitens
AGAAGGGAAAGCAGAAAGGTGGAAAGAGTATATAGAGGGACTATACAAGGGCGATGTACTTGAGGACAATATTACAGAAATGGAAGAGGATGTAGCTGAAGATGAAATGGGAGATATGATACTGCGTGAAGAGTTTGACTGAGCACTGAAAGACCTAAGTCGAAACAAGGTCCCGGAAGTAGACAACATTCCATTAGAACAACTGACAGCCTTGGGAGAGCCAGTCCTGACAAAACTCTACCATCTGGTGAGCAAAATGTATGAGAAGGGCGAAATACCTTCAGACTTCAATAGAAATATAATAATTCCAATCCCAAAGAAAGCAGGAGTTGACAAATGTGAATATTACCGAACTATCAGTTTAATAAGTCACGGCTGCAAAATACAAATGCGAATTCTTTACAGACGAATGGAAAAACTGGTAGACGCCGACCTCGGGGAAGATCAGTTTGGATTCCAAAGAAAAATGGGAACACATGAGGCAATACTGACCCTACGACTTATCTTAGAAAATAGATTAAGGAAAGGTAAACCTACATTTCTAGCATTTGTAGGCTTAGAGAAAGCTTTTGACAATGTTGACTGGAATACTCTCTTTCAAATTCTAAAGGTGGCAGGGGTAAAATACAGGGAGCGAAAGGCTATTCACAATTTGTACAGAAACCAGATGGCAGTTATATGAGTCGAGGGACATGAAAGGGAAGCAGTGGTTGGGAAGGGAGTGAGACAGGGTTGTAGTCTCTCATCGATGTTATTCAATCTGTACATTGAGCAAGCAGTAAAGGAAACAAAAGAAAAATTTGGAGTAGGTATTAAAATCCATGGAGAAGAAATAAAAACTTTAAGGTTTGCCGATGACACTGTAATTCTGTCAGAGACAGCAAAGGACTTGGAAGAGCAGTTGAATGGAATGGACAGTGTCTTGAAAGGAGGATATAAGATGAACATCAAGAAAAGCAAAACAAGGATAATGGAATGTAGTCGAATTAAGTCGGGTGATGCTGAGGGGATTAGATTAGGAAATGAGACACTTAAAGTAGTAAAGGAGTTTTGCTATTTGGGGAGCAAAATTACTGATGATGGTCGAAGTAGAGAGGATATAAAATGTAGACTGGCAATGTCAAGGAAAGCGTTTCTGAAGAAGAGAAATTTGTTAACATTGAGTATAGATTTAAGTGTCAGGAAGTCGTTTCTGAAAGTATTTGTATGGAGTGTAGCCATGTATGGAAGTGAAACATGGACAATAAATAGTTTGGACAAGAGGCGATTAGAAGCTTTCGAAATGTGGTGTTACAGAAGAATGCTGAAGATTAGATGGGTAGATCACATAACTAATGAGGAGATATCGAATAGGATTGGGGAGAATAGGAGTTTGTGGCACAACTTGACTAGAAGAAGGGATTGGTTGGTAGGAAATGTTCTGAGGCTTCAAGGGATCACCAATTTAGTATTGGAGGGCAGTGTTGAGGGTAAAAATTGTAGAGGGAGACCAAGAGATGAATACACTAAGCAGATTCAGAAGGATGTATGTTGCAGTAGGTACTGGGAGATGAAGAAGCTTGCACAGGATAGAGTAGCATGGAGAGCTACATCAAACCAGTCTCAGGACTGAAGACAACAACAACAACAACAACAACAAGCTGCCACATGATCTACAGCTTCAGCTACTTACACACTCAGCGGACCTATTAGAAATACATCCTTGGTGAATCAACTACTTCCAACTGCAACCCCTTCAGCAGATGAGAAGGTTGGTAGCAGTGTTTACATCCCCCCTTCATCTCTGATGTGTTCTGTTGGCAGAGGTTGCATGAGAACTCACTCGATGCAGCAAAATACCTCACTGGCACCTGGTGGCCGGTCTCTAGCACTACCTGCCCTGTTTCTCCCTCTACAAAATGCCAGCCTCTGACCCCTGACTTGATTGCAAGGCAGATCTCCAGCATAGCACAACAGATGGCATTTGTGAGTGACATACACTTTATTTCCCACCCTGTCTACCCAGTCTCTTCGTTTCATAAAACTTTTGGTGACACAGCAAGAAACTATTGGCCTCCCTTTGGGCGGGGCATCCAAACTCTTCACATGGGCTAGTCTAGGTGCCACAGCTCCCGACAATGCTACAGGGCGCCATTACGTGCAACAGTCATTGAATGTGATGGACTCTCCTAGTGGAATGCTTTGTCATAGATTGTGTTACCAACCATTATTTCCTCATAGACATCTCGATAGATTCCAGTGTCACTTCCCCATCTTGTGCCCCCACGTGTATTCTACCAGTGAAAATTTCCCTTCATGCCACCAACAGTTCCCACATCAAAGTTCATGGCGCTATTGAACTTTGGCTCCAACTTACACCAGATTTGCAGTTTCCCTGGACTTTTCATGTAGCCAATGTGGACAGCCCATCCTCGGGATTGGCTTTCATAAGAACTTCGACCTCTCTCTGGTCCTACATCAGCGTCATTGTTACACCACATGCTGGGTATATGTATTGCAGGCTCTCTCTTGTTTGCCGAAAAGTGATCCACTACTATAGTTCAATTCTTTTATCTTGGCGGTTCGCGCATGCCCACCAAGACGCGGGAGATTGCAGCATTGCCAGTTGCACACGCCAAGCAAACTTACGTTTAGGGGGAAGTAAAGCCACCACGGCCGCATTAACCCTTTCGCTGCTACAGAGACGTGCTCCCCGCATTCCGCGCTGTGCGCGATTTTGTCATCACTGCACTGCTCGCCTGCGTAGACACATGGTGTTCCGACTGCTTTGACTCACTTATTCGATTTCAGAAAAACTATTTGGCCCAAAAATTTAATTTTTACATATCTTCTTGACTGAGACCTCCCCCCCCCCCCCTCCCCCCCATAAATGACTTAATTTTGTTTTGATGTTCAACGCAGTTATTGTGCAGCATTAAATGTAGTAAACCACTGCACGAAATTTTGAAGAGTTTGCAGAGGTAAAAGTCCAGAGCGTATACTTTCCGTATGGTTGATTTCAGTTGCCACTAGAAATTTCAAAAAATTACATTGAAACGAATAAAATTCATGAAGAAAGACACTTCGATATTGTTTTTAAATAAAGAAAACACTAAGCACCGAACAAGGATTGAACTTGAGACCTTTCGCTTAGTAGCCAAGTACTTAAACCATTATTTTTATTTTTATTTTTTTTAAATCTCGTTTTGTTCGCTTTTGTTCGTTGCATCTGATCGGGGCGGACGTCGTAAGACAGCCGTTTAGGTTCGTTGTTGATCGATTAACTCAGTTTTTTATTACAGAGGGCTGCTAACCCTCTGACCGAACACGCTGAGCTACCGTGCCGGCAACCATTACACTAATGCGACTCGTCGTTTAATAGACTTCCTGAAGGACTTTAAAGTAGGACGGCAAAATACCGACAAACACTGTTGGTATGACTGTGAATTACTCACGTTTCGTCGAAGTACAATAGGAAATAAACAATTACCGCTGTTCTTTATTGCGAAAAAACGGTTAGTGAGAATGATACAAACACCTTTCCTTGCTATCGCCTGAATTAGGAGGCTTATTGCTTGTTTGGTTTAATTAATTAATAGAATATGAAGCAATTGGTATAAAGAATGCTTGTTCCGAACTTTCTACAAAACAAATTCGGCTATCAAGACATTGCTTTCGTTCAGTTACTTTATTTATGACTGAACGTTTCTAAAACTGCAGACACTTGTCCGTGCTCTGTACTGCAGTCGAGCTCTGGCAACGTCGTTCTCTGTTCATTGGCTGACTGTGTTTTGTGACATCAGATGTGCAGAACGAACCTAAACTCGGCCGCCGTCATAACACTTTAGTCTCTCTCTTTGAGTGCTCCTTGTTGACTGCTCACCTCACCAATTCCCTAGCCAAGCTTACTACCCAGCACTGTGAGATCTAAGCCCTACGGACACACAACTCAGAACTTCAACAACTGATCGACAAAGTGTTGGACAAATTAGCACATGCTCACCATACTATCAGCAGCCTCATCAATTTTCAGCTGACGCACATCACGGAAGTCCATCAAGATCTCTTCGTCCACAAGCTAAGTTCAGTGACATTACACTTACTAGCATATTGTCTGATTGTGCCACTTTCACATGGGATGACTTGCGTGTGTCTGCTTCGCCTGCACAAGCAATATTCCAGGCACCATCACAATTTACACTTACTAGCATATTGTCTGATTGTGCCACTTTCACATGGGATGACTTGCGTGTGTCTGCTTCGCCTGCACAAGCAATATTCCAGGCACCATCACAAATGGCACTTTCCTTAGGATGATGACAACACATACCATCACGAATGGTACCTGCCGTAGGATGATGACAGCACAGGTCCTCCCTTGTGTTGCAAGGCATGCTGCCTCACACCCAAGAAACTGCGCCACCCAAAAAATTTATTACCATACTCTTAAGAGGCTCCCATGTGCTGTGGCAATTCCTGATCAGAGATCATGCCATAGGTCTTATTTGGCTTTGTTCAGCTCACAGAGATGACCTGAACACTTCCATTGGCAACATCCTCTATGGCAAGCCCCTATTTCTACCAACCAGTTGTATTGAGGACTCTGAGCTTCCACCTTAGGATGCACTCCCTGCTCTAGTTGAACATGGCTTCAGACAGGAACTGATCTTTCTCCATATGCCTCATCCCTAAGAAGGATAGTTTGTTCTAGTTGTGTGGTGACTATTGGAAATTCAATTCCTATACCAGTATGGACAATTATCCCATCCCCCGCACCCAGAACTTTGCCCAACTGCTTAATGTGGCATGAGTGTTCATTGTTATTAACTGTCACAAGGCATACCATCTGATTTCTATGTGCAAAGGTGGCATCCATAAAGTAGCAATAATTAGGCCGTTCAGCATATTTGAGTACTGCTTTATGCCTTATGATCTCAAGAATGTGGCCTAAATTTGGCAAAGGTTCATTGACTGTGTTTTGTTTTAACTTAACCTTATAGGCATGCCTACCTTGATGATTTCCTAATCTAATTCCCCCCTGTTGAGTAACGTGAAAAACACCTAGTTTAGTTTCTGTCTGCTCTCATCAATAACAGTATGGAAATCGAACATGATAAATTACAATCGAGCTACATGAGTGTTACCTTCCTTGGTTACATTGTCACTGCCCAGGGTATCCATCCAACATCTGATCACACATCTGTGACTTTTCCCATTACCCACAACTTATTGCAGTTTGTGCCATTTTCTGGGAATAGTGAACTTTTTTGAAGATATTTGCCACATGCTGCCTCTTTCCAGGGCCCTCTTACAGATGCTTTGGCCAATGAAAACACTTCTGGGTCACATAAGCTACTGTGCCCACACAAAGTGATCCAAGTATTTAATACAGTTAAGACTGCTCTTTCAAACACCATCATGCTCATACACTTGCTGCTTGATGCACATATTTCCATCACAGCTGATGCAAGTAATACAGCAATTCACACAGTCCTTCAGCAAAACGTCAGTGATACAACATGACCCCTCCAGTTCTTCTTGAGAAAACTCACTGCTCTTCAACACAAATGGTCAGAATTCGACTGTAAACTTGTGACCAAGGAAGCTGGAATAATTTTAATTCCCCTCTTGTTTTGCCATCTGCCTCCTTTAAATTTGTTTTGTTACTTTTAACTATTTACCATTAGCGTACATGAATATAATCTGCATTTCCATAAAAGAGAAAGATTGGCCCTCAGTTTTAGAGTAAATAACACCAGATCTAATTTTGTTCTTAATTTTATGTACGTAATTGATTTTCTAATTTATTTTGACTATTATTAATTAGTATATTTTGTTATATGGCAAAATGAGCAATTGTTTCTTAATGTAAATTCTATTGTTGACATATAAACAAATATAAATTCTATAATAATTGTAAACATTTAAAGACAAAATGCTAGTATTCTTAAAGTATCTATTTGGCTCTATTTGAAAACATGTTAGCAAGGCCAGCCCTTAATTAATTCCAAAGTAATTAACAGTTTTGTCAAGAGTATTGTTCACATAACTATATTTGCTAATTTCATGATTTAAACAAACCATTCGGCTTAATGCTTTTAGTAGAAGAAACTGTTAAAAAGAACCAATTTTTTTATGTATTCAGTTAATTTAATGAGTTGAATTTTAGTTGTAATTTCTGTAAATTTAACTTTAAACAATGTGTAGTTTCAGAACCTATTATTGTGATGATACATAAGGACCCGATTTTTGGTCATGAGATAGTCAGTCCACAGCTGAATTTCAGACAAGTAACCTGTGCCGGTTAGGACAACAACAATGCTTCAAATTAACTGTGGAACAAGTGTTATTTTTTAGGCCATGTGTAAAAACAGTGACAGTGTCTGCTCCATATGTACCTTATTATTCCTCAAGAACTGCCTGCAAACTATTAATGAGGCTTATGGAAAGGTTAAATAATAGTTCATTGGCCATACACATATTACTGTGTATTATCAGGGGGTTGTGCAAAGTGTCGAAATCCACAACCCATTTTTCTTTCAGCCAGTGTAGCAACGCAGTACGAAGACAATGAGGACAATCAACAGTCATCACTCAACGAATAACCAAAAAGCAGGTGGAACTGCCACAAACTTCTTGAAGTTTATGAAGCTGTGAGATACTTCTGCAAGGACACTTAAGGATGTGACATCAGGATTTTCACTGACCATAAGTCTGTCATGGTCACTATTCAAAACTCCGCACAGTACCTCCCCCCCCCCCCCCCCCCATGGAGAGTCTCACACATTGATCTTATAAAACCGGTATACCACTGACATTTGGCCATCCATTACTTCCATTTTGGACTTAGATGAACTAGCTCACCTGCAAGCAGACAATCCTGAAATTCAAAACATGCAACAGGAGTCTAATTCGACACTGACCTTTGTGTCCCACCCCCTTCCCAGTTCCTCCCCTTCGGTATTGTCTGACATCTTGACTGGTAAGCTCCACCCCTTGTTACAGCTCCTCTACAGTGGAAAGTTTTCTCAGCTATCCACAATCTCTCAGATCCATGCACTAAGGCTAAAACATTCCTCATCACGAAGAATTTTGTTCTCCCCAGCATCAAGAATGACTCCCGCTCTTGGACACGAGTGTGCATACCATGTCAATGGAGTAAGGATGCATGCCATACTCAAATTCCACTAGGAAACTTTGACGTACCTGAAGGACACTTCCATCACATGCAACTAGACATCATGGGCCCCCTACCCCTTTCTATGGGATTCAGATATATGGAATTAATATAAATTAAATCATTTTATCACAGTCATGAAACTACAATTATGTAACTCTTCAGATAAAATTATAATATGGAAAAATCAGCCAGGGGTAGCCAAAAGACCCCACTTGGTAATGCAATGGTTAAATGTCTGGCTAGGCAGAATGAGGCCTGTCTCAATTGCAGCGGATGTCTGCAGCATTCAGTAGCTCTGGACACCACATAGGCAAGAGTGGCTGGCCATAGCAACTGCTGTTGCTTCAACAGCTTCAGTTAAATGTGCCAGTCTGTGCACATGGCTGATGAAATTTAAATAATTTTATAAGTTTTACAACTTATTTAGGAGTTGTGCTTTTGAAATGAAGTGCTTTGTTTGGTGTGGCCTGCATGTGATTAAACTGTTCAGTGGCTATGTGGGTGACTGGTCATTACAGTTTCCCTGTTTTTTTGTTTGTTTGTTTTTTCCAGCTGTGGTGGGGAAGAAATACATTGACTTCTAAACTGCAGCATTTTGGTTGTTTTGGTCTGTTCCATTACCAGAGAACTGTGGTATCTCTGCTTGTTCTGATGTTGCGTTCCTATTTGTCTCCCTTTATATGATGTTCCATATGGTTTTTACTTTATTATTTGACTTGATAATTTTCTGTGTGTAATATGTGCCTTTGGCCTTGCTGATTACACATGAAAGAATTTTGCGGTATTTCTTGTTTTGTGCTGGTAGGTTTATACTAGTCCTCTATTCTGTATATTGATCTGTCTTTTTGGCACATGATATTCTAATACTGGTCCCTAATCACTCTTTCTTTCCACTTCAGATTGGTTTAATTTTAATCGGTTTTTCGAGTAAGCAGGCTAAAAAGTGTCTGAGAAATAAGTTCATAAATGAATAGAATTTCTACTCCTTTGTGTCTTCCTGGTATACTCCTGCTCCTCTCCAAACAAAGTAGTAGGTTTGGTGAATGTTCCTGGCAGATTTAAACTGTGTGCAGGATGGAGACTCAAACCTGAGACCTATGGCTATTGCAGACCTCACTGATAAAGCTACCCAGGCAAGACTCGTGACCAACACACCCATGTTTACTTCCCCCAGTACCTTGTCTATCTTCCAAACTTCACAGAAATCCTCCTGCATACATTACAAAACTCCTGGAAGGAAGAACACCATGGAGGCATGGCATAGCCACAGCCTGGGGGGGAGGTTTCCGGAATGAATTTTCACTATGCAGTGGAGTGTGCACTCATTTTAAACTTCTTGCAGATTAAAACTATGTGCCAGACTGGGACTCGAATCTGGGACCCTTGCCTTTTACATGTAAGTGTTCACCATCTGAGCTATCCAAGCATGACTTATCTAGGTTAGAGATGTACTGGTGGAAGTAAAGCTGTGAGGGGGAGTTATGAGTTTTGCTCAGATAGCTCAGTCCGTAGATACTTGCCCACAAAAGGCAAATGTGCTAGGTTTGATTCCCCACATGATTTACTGACAGATGCCATAATTTTACACTTGACATGAGGCAATCTATTATTAAAAAGTACCACATTCTCTGTCCTTTATCCTAGGAAAAGATCATGAGTGCTCAACAGCAACAGCATTTAACATGGAGTAAGAATGTGAAACATGAGCACAAGTCTCAAACTTCTCAATGCATTTTTTGTAGAGCCTCTCACATGAAACTGTCAGAAATGTAAATACACTTTCGACATCATGATTCTGTAGCACACTCAGGAGAGCAACATGCTTTGGTTCTTGTGGTATGGACTCATAGGCTGTCATAAAATGGAGGTGTAGCCTTCTCTTCAAAGCAAAATAACATATACAATTTAGTAGAATTGCAACACCAAACACCATATGATGAAAATTCAGTAATTGCATTTGTGCTATATTATCTTTTTGGTATGAGCTGTACGAAAATCAGTACACAATATTTTGAAGATGTCCTAGAAAATAAAGTGCAACATTTTGTTTGTGCCTGCTATCATCATCATCATCATCATCATAGCCTTTTACCATGTCATGTGGGGCTAGCGTTGCTTTGCTAGCTCTTTCTCTTCCATAAATGCCTATCCAGTGCTTCTTCTCTGAGCCATCCTTTCTCCTGTAGGTCCCCTGCTACTGTCTCTTTCCATCTCAGTTTCGGTCTTCCTCTTCTCCTTGATCCTTCGATATCTAGATCTTCAACTTTTCTCCCCATGTAGTACTCTCCTCTTCTGCCTCCTATATTAGTTTCAAAAACCAAAATACAATATGCATTATTTGTCATTTGAGGATTGAAATATGCAAGGCAGTCAGCATCAACAAGTACCTCTTAATGAGTTACTAGTGTAGATATGGCTAAAAATGACAGTATGCTGCTCTTTTCTAGGAGTTAAAGTTTATACATTATGGATAAAACTTGATTGTGTTATCATGAGTGTGCTACCAATGTAACAGACTGGTTTTCTTTGTAGCTACCTTGTGTAAGAACTTATTTCCTTACCCACCTGCCTAGGCCCCATCTTCACAAACACAAAGTATAAAATGAGTTCAGACACTTACGTATTTCAGTTTCAGAGCTTGTTTAGGAAGTGGATCACTTTCAATGAGAAGGTCAATTGCAGATTGGTAATGCTGCAGTATTTATTTTATGTGTGAGAATAAAACTTTGCATCAGATAAAATAAAACTTTAAGCAGATGTCCATTTTAGAAATGCAACAAATATTCAGACACCTGGAGTTTTTCATTCTTCTTATAGTTTCTGTGGTAAATCCTCATACAAACATTGATTAATGTGTCTGCAAACTGAACATGGTAATAGTGTAGGACCTTGTATTTCACGGTCAAGCAGCTGCTCATAAGCCACACATCATGCCGATCTGCCAGTATGTTTAGTGCCAACAGTAAAATTTGGAGGCTGTGTTGTTATCGTGTGGTTGTGTTTTTCATGGAGGGGGCGTGCACCTCTTGTTGTTTTGCATGGCACTATCACAGCACAGGCCTACATTAATGTTTTAAGCACCTTCTTGCTTCCCAAAGTTGAAGAGCAATTCTGGGATGGTGATTGCATCTTTCAGCATGATCGAGCACCTGTTCATAATGCACGGCATGTGACAGAGTGGTTACATGACAATAACACCCCTGTAATGGACTGGCCTGCACAGAGTCCTGGAACGCCAACTTTGTGCCAGGCCTCACTGACCGACATCAGTACCTCACCTCAGTGCAGCAGTCTGTGAAGAATGGGCTGCCATTCCTCAAGAAACCTTCCAGCAACTGATTGAACGTATGCCTGTGAGAGTTGAAGTTGTCATCAAGGCTAAAGATGGGCCAACACCATATTGAATTCCAGCATTACCAATGGAGGGTGCCACAAACTTGTAAGTCATTTTCAGCCAGGTGTCTGGACACTTTTGGTCACATAGTGTATAATGGAATCATTTAACCTGATATCAATAGTTACCTTTCCCAGTAAGTACCTGTAAGAACTTAATTAACAGTATCCTCCTGGAAAGAGGCAGGAGCAGCTTTATCACTGCAAGGGACTGTCAGATCATGATGGTCAACTGCTCACAGTAAATGACATTAACCTGTGTCATAAAGCTAAGCCATAAAAGCACAACAATGAACAGAAGAATGCCAATAACTTACAGGCCGATCAATAAAGACAGGCTAGAAATCTTCAATCTTTCCTTGCAGCTTGACTGGAGCCCTGTATATGTGGAAAAGAATATTAATGACAAATTTAACCTGTCCTATAATGAGTTCTTATCACTGTTTTGAACTGTATGCCCAAAAACAATCTTAAGAAACAATCTGCAGGCTGCTAAAAGGAAACCCTGGCTTTACTAAAGGGATCAGAATTTCCTACAGAACAATACAAAATTTATATGAATCCCTGAGATTTTCTGATCATCAAGTGAAAAAGGAGAACTATAGATTTTCCTGTAGTATTTTAAAAAGAATCATAAAAAAAATCCAAAACTATGTACATCACATCTGAAACTGTCAACACAAATAACAAAGCAAAATCCATTTGACCAATTCACAAAAAGCAAGAGTGGGAAAAAAGTAGAACATGTCTGATACAGAAATAAGTCAAGATGGAATCATAGTAAAAACACATAAGAAACAGCTGATATCTTCAATAGACATTTTTTAAAAGCTACTGAGAAAACAGACTAAAGACTCAGTAAGTGATGCATTATCACTTCTGCATAAAGCCATCAGTGCCAGAGTTGGTCAGTGGCATGTAATTCCCATCACAGTTCATGAGACCAAGAAGACAATGAATGTGTGGGATTAGAATGGGTTACTATCCTGAAATCAAATGCTTCCACTTTATATTTTGATAGAGATGTATATTTAAGTACAAGCATTTACATGTGTATACACAATAAGTCGCATAAACAGACTGAATCATCTCAAACTTTTTGTCCAAAAGAACTCGTGATGGGGGAGAGAGTCTTCGTTTGTGGGTCGATTTTTATATCGACGCCACACAGCCCCCCCCCCCCTCCTCCCTCGTGCTGTTGGAAGTACTTAAGAGTACTTGAGATTATTCCTGGGAGGGGAAGGGGGTGCAGTGTCTGCATCGTATTCAAGGACGTCCGGGACTGGAACGATCAGTACCTCCGTGTCATCCAGCAAAGAAATCAATGATGAAACGCAAAGTGGTAGGTGTGGTCGGGCAAGGTGATGGCCGGCTCAAGAGAAAACTGGTGGGCCGAAGTGTGGAGAAGAACTGAAGTGCAGAGAGACGATTCGAATCTCGCTGAGTGGAGGGATGAAGATGTGTAGGAGGGCAGGGTTGCAGTGTTGAGAGAGAGCGAAACACTGTAGTACCTCGACTTCCAGTTGCTTGTCTGATAACAGAGGGTTTGAGTCCATCAGAAGGATGAGGACGTCGCCATTATCTACTACAAGCAAGATGTCTTCTACACGGTGTGGCGAAACTGAGATGTGAGAAGCCATCGTAGGATGGTCGAAGTCAACATGGGTGGTGTGGGTTGGAAAACCCATGAATGTAGAGTCACTTGAACTTTCTGGGAAACAAGCAAAAGGAGGGTCACTAGGCCTGGTCACTAGTGAGAGACCATGGGCCTGAGCAACTTGTGCCGTATCATTCAAGGAGTCCAAAACATGGTGGGGCAGCTAGCTCGTCAGCCAAGTCGGGAGAGCCTGATGCCAGAGAATCTGAGTCCACAAATGCTGGGGTGTCCTTGATGAGAATGTCACATGTTGAATCTCCATGTTGCAGAACCTTGAAGGGGCCCTGGTAAGGGGCCTGTAAAGGTTAGCCTATCGTGTCATCCCGTAACATGGGAACAGTCTCGAAGAGAAGTGGGCACATAGGAGAGCGGTGGGTTATGGCTAACCAGGAGATAGAGGCATATGCGTACGCGAGCATCTAATGAAGTCTGGGAAGGGAAAGGGAGGGGAAGAGAGATCCTCATGAGCTGTGGGCTGCACTAGTTCACCTGGCAGGATGTGGGGACGGGGTTCTCCCCTTAAACAACCTCTGAAATGGTGCTCTGGATGCCTGGTCTGTGCGTTGATCTCAAAGCTAAAATTACCCAAGGGAGAGCTGACCAAAGGCAGTTACGGCTTGTGAGGGTGGTCTTTAAAGTGCAATGCCATCGTTCCATCAAACCATTACTTTGGGGTGTGGTATGAGGTGGTGGTGATTTTGTGGATACCACACATGCAACACAGCAAAGCGAACAGCGACAACTTGAATTGCTGACCTTGGTCAGTCATGATTGTGGCTGGGCAGCCAAACTGGGCAATCCAAGAGGAGACGAAACCTTTGGCAACTGTCTCGGCCATGAGATTCAGTGAAGGTATAGCTTACACCCATTGGGACAAGTGATCAATAGAAGACAGGACATATCTAAAACCTTCTGATGGTGGAAGGGCGCCTATGAGATGGATGTGGGTGTGCCTGAAATGTCTTGAAGGAATGTGAAATTTACCAAGCAGAGGGATTGTTTGGCAGCCAACTTTGTTGCACTGGCAAGGGATACGATTGCGAGCCCATGTCTGGTAGTCTCTTTTGATATCTTTCCAGATAAAGTGCTCAGTAATGAGCTGGGTAGAGGCATGAATGCCTGAATGTGCAAGATTGCGTAATGCATAAAAAACTTGATGGCGTAAGGGAGCCAGTAACACTGGGCATAACACCTCAGTCAAAGAATCGCACCAGACCTCGTCGGTGATGCCGGAGAACATGAGCTAGGTGGTCGGGTCCACAAGGAGTGCTCGGGTGCCCTCGTCTGTTTCCTGAAGAGTAACTAGATTAGACAAAACAATTATGTTGGACACTGCACTGATGTGTGAGAAAAAATCGGCAGCGATATTATCCACGCCCTTGATACAGCAGATGTCTGTCATAAACTGAGACACCAAGTCGAAGTGGAAGAAACGACAAGGGCACGGGACCTCTGGAGAGTTTCGGAAGGCATCCGTGAGTGGTTTGTAATCTGTGAGGATATAGAACATGCGCCCTTCAACATTGAGGCAGAAATGTTTTTTGACAGCCTCATAGATGGCCAAGAACTCCCTGTTGAAGGTGGAGTATTTCTTATGTGCAACAGACAGTTTTTTGAGAGAAGAAGTGCAGGGTGAGATGTTGTTCTGTATCATTGTAGAAGGACAGCTCCCACTGCTGTGTCACTAGCATCCGAGGTAATGAACAGCCTTGATGGCTTCGAGCATGGGGCGGTCCAATGGACGGGTCAGAATCCTGAGGTTTACTTGCCTGACAGTGCATAGGTGAGAGGACCTCGTACTGCAGGTGATGAGGGCAAGTAACGGCGGTAGTAGTTGATGGTGATGAGGAATCTGTGCACTTCTTTGTAATTTGAAGCAGGTGACGTAGACGAGATGGCCTCAGACAAGCTTTTGGAGCTTGTATACTTTCAACAGATACTGTGCAGCCAAGGAAGGTTATAGACGTCTGCCATAATTGTTCCTTATCTTTGTTGACTTTTACGCTGTTCGACTCTAAGGTCTTCGTACTGTGGATAAGTGACGCTTGTGTTCCTCAGCCGTCTTACTGAAAACAAGTATGTCATTCAAGTATGTGAAACAAAACTTGAACTTTTGTAGGATGGAGTCAATAAATCATCTGGGCAGCATTTTTAAGGCTGAATAGCATGTAATGGTAATGTAACAAACCTAATGGCATGATAATTGCAGTCTTAGGTATATCCTCCGGTACCATGGGCGTCTATTGGTAGGCACGTTTACAGTCAATTACACTGAAGATGGAAAGTGCTCACTAACATGTGGGTGAAGTCGTTCATGTTTGGCAGTGGGTAATTGTCTATTACGGTCCTCACATTTAAATGCCTGTAGTCCCTACACATGCGAAATGAACGGTCACGTTTAGTAGCGAGGTGAATAGGTGACAACCAATTACTGTACGATGGCTGTAGTACTGCAGCTAAAAGATCATTGATTTGCTGTCATACCACGTGTAATTTAATAGGGTTGAGGCGTCTGACTTTATGCCAGATAGGAGGGCCATCAGTATCTTACGCACTGTCCCATCCATGACGGAGAATACTTAATTATGCACATGACGGAGTTCCTGGTTGACAAATGTGTTAGTCAAGTGGGAAGTATGGCATGGGTTGAAATATGAACACTGAAGTGAGTAGGGGGGAATGGCAGTGTGAAAGTGAAATGTTTGGCTTGTGCACATGCTGTGTGCGAATGCTGGGACTGGTGAGCAGGAACGTGTGGCAAACGTACACTGTCACTAGTGCACATGGAAGCCAGCATGGAAGCGACCAGCACTGGGTGAGCACAAGAAACAGAGGTGTTGGCTGACTTGTGGCTAGCACATGGGAAGGGGGGATTGTTTATCAACATGCAGCATGTCAGTCTGCATGGAGGAGGTGGGCATGTCACATGTGTGAGGGTGGGGTATGCATTCGGGCACACTGACTAGTACACACAACATAGGGAGGGACAGGCACAGTGTGGGTGATGTGCCTACCCCAGAAAACGGTTCATCACCAGCAAAATGTTTCATACGACTGACCTGAGAAGTGGCCGGGCCAGAGCTGGTGGAAGAAACTTGTCCTGTTGCTGGTGTTGTGACTTGCAGGCTCTGCAGCTGAATGTGGGCAGAGGCGAGCTTGCTGGTGGTGAGAAAATTGCAGTGTTGGAGCTCGTCATTCTCCCGATGGATTTTCATCACAGATTTGCAGTCCGACAGTAAAATGTTCACACTCCTCAGCATTTCACCTGTGAGGGCACTCACGCACCAAACTGTTTGCCACAAGGGCACTTGAGTGGGAAAGCGAAAGGCGAGCACACTGTATGTGTGTGTTTATAGGGTGTTGCAGAACCATGCCCTGAATAACGTTAGGAGAAAGTTTGTGGTGTGACAAGAAATCCATCCCTAGGATCAGCTCGTCTATGTTGGCTATGTAAAAAGTCCAAGGGAAACACAAGGATTATGATTGGTGAACTTTAACTTTGACTGAGCCTGAAGTTTTTAGGGTCAAAGTGTTGATTGCTCAGAGGAGTGAATTTGGGGAAATGTATGGAGTGCAGCATAAGGGGATGCCTGTCTGATCCACCGCAGAGGTTGGGATCTACTGTGCTCAGCAGATAGCATTTGGGTGCTGGCAAGGTGATTTACACTTCTGTGCTGCGTTGCTGAAGACCTTGTGATATCAGCAGTATGGGTGAGCTGGATGTGGCGGAGGTGGAGACTTATCAAGAGGGCGTGGCTTGTTGTCGATTGCTTTGGTTAGGTATACTGGCACATGTGGGGTATGCGCAATCCAGTAATGTTCAGAGAGTGGGGAGTGCGAGCACAGGGAACACGCAAGGTGCTCGATAATCATCTTCTTGGCGAAGTCATACTTCAGACTCGTTTGCAGAGAGAGGAGCAGGTCACAGATCAGGTTTGAGTTGTTAAGGTGTGTCATGAGGCACAGGAACCTGGAGTTGCCATCAGAAACGTGGTGTAGCTCAAAAATGTCCTCTACCAAAGCAAACCACGACACAGGGTTATCATCTGACAGCAGTGGTAACTTCGGTAGGCATCCAGGGGGAGAAGACAGGGGGGAATTAGGAACCTTCAGGAACACCAAATTGTCTTTGTGAGCTGCGAAATCCCATTCCAGCCACAGAATTGTAGCACGGCAGTGCAGTGTGTCTGGTGTGGGCAGTCCCGCAGAGAAAACATTCACAATGGCGAAGGGGAGTATAGGTCCAAAAACACATTTGTCATAATTGTCGTGTGTGTTATCACTGAGCATACTATTGCGTCTTCGAAGACTTCGAAGAAAACGAGGAAGGCCATTGTGACAGGTACAGCCGGTGCTGTGGAAACAGCAAGCGAGTTTACAGAAGGAAATGGAATCCTCTGTGTGGGCAGGGGTGGTAGAGGGGGGGGGGGAGGGGGGGCAGAATGTGAATGTGTGCGACATGAATTAAAATCCATGACACACAGTGATGGCAAAGTTTATTGTGTGGTGATGTACATCAGCAGATGGTGGTGGGGATAGGTGACCATCGGTTACACAACAGTAGCAGCAGGTGCTATCCCATAAACTGAACTTGCGCTGTTATGATCAACTGCCTGTGAAGAAGTCCTGGCGAATGCCCATGATGCACTATTACTGATGATATGTCCTTGGTTAGTATTTACACAGTCATAACAGGTGCGGCCCCCCCCATTAACAATGGACCTTACCGTTGGTGGGGAGGCTTGCGTGCCTCAGCGATACAGATAGCCGTACCGAAGGTGCAACCACAACGGAGGGGTATCTGTTGAGAGGCCAGACAAATGTGTGGTTCCTAAAGAGGGGCAGCAGCCTTTTCAGTAGTTGCAGGGGCAACAGTCTGGATGATTGACTGATCTGGCCTTGTAACACTAACCAAAACAGCCTTGCTGTGCTGGTACTGCGAACGGCTGAAAGCAAGGGGAAACTACAGCCGTAATTTTTCCCGAGGGCATGCAGCTTTACTGTATGGTTAAATGATGATGGCATCCTCTTGGGTAAAATATTCCGGAGGTAAAATAGTCCCCCATTCGGATCTCCGGGCGGGGACTACTCAAGAGGACGTCATTATCAGGAGAAAGAAAACTGGCGTTCTGCGGATCGGAGCGTGGAATGTCAGATCCCTTAATCGGGCAGGTAGGTTAGAAAACTTAAGAAGGGAAATGGATAGGTTAAAGTTAGATATCGTGGGAATTAGTGAAGTTCGGTGGCAGGAGGAACAAGACTTTTGCTCAGGTGAATACAGGGTTATAAATACAAAATCAAATAGGGGTAATGCAGGAGTAGCTTTAATAATGAATAGGAAAATAGGAGTGCGGGTAAGCTACTACAAACAGCATAGTGAACGCATTATTGTGGCCAAGATAGACACGAAGCCCACACTTACTACAATAGTACAAGTTTATATGCCAACTAGCTCTGCAGATGATGAACAAATTGATGAAATGTATGATGAGGTAAAAGAAATTATTCAGGTAGTGAAGGGAGACGAAAATTTAATAGTCTTGGGTGACTGGAATGCGAGAGTAGCAAAAGGGAGAGAAGGAAACATAGGTGAATATGGATTGGGGGAAAGAAATGAAAGAGGAAGCCGTCTGGTAGAATTTTGCACAGAGCACAACTTAATCATAGCTAACACTTGGTTCAAGAATCATAAAAGAAGGTTGTACACATGGAAGAATCCTGGAAATACTAGAAGGTATCAGATAGATTATATAATGGTAAGACATCAATTTAGGAACCAGGTTTTAAATTGTAAGACATTTCCAGGAGCAGATGTGGATTCTGACCACAATCTATTGGTTATGACCTGTAGATTAAAATTGAAGAAACTGCAAAAAGGTGGGAATTTAAGGAGATGGGACCTGGATAAACTGAATAAACCAGAGGTTGTACAGAGTTTCAGGGAGAGCATAAGGAAACAATTGACAGGAATGGGGGAAAGAAATACAGTAGAAGAAGAATGGGTAGCTTTGACAGATAAGTAGTGAAGGCAGCAGAGGATCAAGTAGGTAAAAAGAAGAGGGCTGGTAGAAATCCTTGGGTGACAGAAGAAATACTGAATTTAATTGATGAAAGGAGAAAATATAAAAATGCAGTAAATGAAGCAGGCAAAAAAGGAATACAAACGTCTCAAAAATGAGATCGACAGGAAGTGCAAAATGGCTAAGCAGGCATGGCTAGAGGACAAATGTAAGGATGTAGAGGCTTATCTCACTAGGGGTAATATGGATACAGCCTACAGGAAAATTAAACAGACCTTTGGAGAAAAGAGAACCACTTGTATGAATATCAAAAGCTCAGACGGAAACCCAGTTCTAAGCAAAGAAGGGAAAGCAGAAAGGTGGAAGGAGTATATAGAGGGTCTATACAAGGGCGATGTACTTGAGGACAATATTATGGAAATGGAAGAGGATGTAGATGAAGATGAAATGGGAGATATAATACTGCATGAAGATTTTGACAGAGCACTGAAAGACCTAACTCGAAACAAGGCCCCTGGAGTAGACAACATTCCATTAGAACTACTGACAGCCTTGGGCGAGCCAGTCCTGACAAAACTCTACCATCTGGTGAGCAAAATGTACGAGACAGGCAAAATACCTTCAGACTTCAAGAAGAATATAATAATTCCAATCCCAAAGAAAGCAGGTGTTTACAAATGTGAAAATTACCGAACTATCAGTTTAATAGGTCATGGCTGCAAAATACTAACGCTGATTCTTTACAGACGAGTGGAAAAACTAGTAGAAGCTGACCTTGGGGAAGATCAGTTTGGATTCCGTAGAAATGTTGGAACACGTGAGGCAATACTGACCCTAAGACTTATCTTAGAAGCTAGATTAAGAAAAGGCAAACCTACGTTTCTAGCATTTGTAGACTTGGAGAAAGCTTTTGACAATGTTGAGAAAGCTTTTGACAATGTTGAATGGAATACGCTCTTTCAAATTCTGAAGGTGGCAGGGGTAAAACACAGGGAGCGAAAGGCTATTTACAATTTGTACAGGAACCAAATGGCAGTTATAAGAGTTCAGGGACATGAAAGGGAAGCAGTGGTTGGGAAGGGAGTGAGACAGGGTTGTAGTCTCTCCCCGATGTTATTCAATCTGTATATTGAGCAAGCAGTAAACGAAACAAAAGAAAAATTCGGAGTCGGTATTAAAATCCATGAAGAAGAAATAAAAACTTTGAGGTTCGCCAATGACATTGTAATTCTGTCAGAGACAGCAAAGGACTTGGAAGAAGCAGTTGAATGGAATGGATAGTGTCTTGAAAGGAGGGTATATGATGAACATCAACAAAAGCAAAACGAGGTTAATGGAATGTAGTCGAATTAAGTCGGGTGATGCTGAGGGAATTAGATTAGGAAATGAGACACTTAAAGTAGTAAAGGAGTTTTGCTATTTGGGGAGCAAAATAACTGACGATGGTCGAAGTAGAGAGGATATAAAATGTAGACTGGCAATGGGAAGGAAAGCGATTCTGACGAACAGAAATTTGTTAACATTGAGTATAGATTTAAGTGTCAGGAAGTCATTTCTGAAAGTATTTGTATGGAGTGTAGCCATGTATGGAAGTGAAACATGGACGATAAATAGTTTGGACAAGAAGAGAATAGAAGCTTTTGAAATGTGGTGCTACAGAAGAATGCTGAAGATTAGATGGGTAGATCACATAACTAATGAGGAAGTATTGAATGGGATTGGGAGAAGAGAAGCTTGTGGCACAACTGGACAAGAAGAAGGGACTGGTTGGTAGGACATGTTCTGAGGCATCAAGGGATCACCAATTTAGCATTGGAGGACAGCGTGGAGGGTAAAAATCGTAGAGGGAGACCAAGAGATGTATACACTAAGCAAATTCTGAAGGATGTATGTTGCAGTAGGTACTGGGAGATGAAGAAGCTTGCACATGATAGAGTAGCATGGAGAGCTGCATCAAACTGGTCTTAGGACTGAAGACCACAACAACAACAACAACAACAACGACAGGTGCGGAGAACAGCTGATTGAAACATGTTACATGTTGCGGTAATGGCGGCGTTGCACCCGGCACCACAGTAATGGTTGCAGGAGCACATTGTGAATGAATGTTCAGCTGCAGAGGCAAACTAACCTGTGCGTTTAGATTATGATCGCAAGAAACACTTTTCTGAATATCGTCTGAGTTGGACTGCAGATGGCGACGAACACAATCTGGCGATACAAATCCTTAGTCTACTGTTCTGGCCGGAGGTGTTGCAAACAGCCGTTATGGTGAGACAAACATCTCATGTGACATGGGTGTAGTATGTGGATTGTAGTCAGTAGGAGAAAATCCAGTTGCGGGAGACATGATGAATACGTCCGGAGAGTTGGTTTCAGCTTCCAAGTCCTTGCGGAAAGTGTTGTGTGGAGAAGTCATGGAAAGTGTTGTGTGGAGAAGTCATGGCAGAGAATAATCACTTGTAGCACTATAAACCGGTGCAGGGGACACAGAATGTGCTTGAAATTTGTAACAGGGTCACCACTGTGGGAATGGAACGGATTACTATCCTGAAATCAAACACTACCACTTTATATTTCGATACAGATTTTTATTTAAGTACAAGCATCTACATGTGTATACACAACAAGTCACATAAACAAACTGAATCATCTTGAACTTTTTGTCCAAAAGAACTCACATGCGGAGAGAGAGTCCGCATTTGCGGCTCGATGCGTATATCGATGCCACAAATGGAAAAAATTCTTCTGGTGTCTATAACATTTCAGCAAGAATGCTTTGACACTGTCATGGTTCTATAAGTACAGTCTTGTGTCAAATTTTTAATGGATCACTAATTCAAGGTATTGTCCCATTTAGATTAAAATATGCCTGTGTGGAACCACTTTTCAAAAAGGTGAAAAAAACTGATATATCAAATTATTGCCCAATATCCCTGTTAACAAGTTTCTCCAAGGTCCTAGAGAAACTGTTGTTCAGGAGACTTGTTGATCACCTAAACAGCCATAACATTATTTCTCTGTGTCAGTTTGGTGTTGGGCAAGGCCTATCAATTGATTATGCTATTTTCTCCTTCACTGATCAAATTTTGCAATCTCATAAGAGCAAACTGGTCCCAATTGGAATTATATATGACCTGTCTAAGGCTTTTGACTGTGTCAACCACAAAATACTGTTAAATAAAACAAGACTTCTATGGCTCAAGGGGGGTAGGACGTCAACATTTTTAAAAAAATTCTATTTTTCAAAAATATGCCTGTTTTGTAGCACACATCTTCCTGAATAGGTTGATGTATAAAACATATATATTTGAGAGATTATAAGGCACGTTATTTGTCCTTAAGTGTACCAAGATGCAGTGCCACATCCCTTTGCCCAGCATTCTTCTGTCATATGTAAGTGTATTTTGCTCTGTAGAATTCAAATGTTTATATTTGAACAAGAGATCGTCATACGTGAAACAAAGGACTATTGATATTGATACTTTCTCTGATTCAATCGACATGCATTGTTTTGATTGCTGATTTTGTTTGTTCTCTATTTTGAAAGACTTGCAGTGTGGTGTTGTGAATTTCAAAACGATTTTCATTTGTCTGTGTTGTTTTGTGTTTGTTTGTGGCATATTATCACACAAGATGCCTAGAATTTGTTGCTTCAACTGTAAACAGAATAGAATAGAATAGAGTATTTATTCACCTTTGAACATGATTGCATGTAATTAGCATCTTCATATATTTTATGGTTACAGCATTACAGTAATTTTACAATTATCCTGATGTAATTATGTTGCAAGGAGGCTTTTACTTAAGTAACTACTTCAGAAAAGTACATTTTAACACAAACTGATCACTTGTTGCAAACCAAATACAGTATGCCACAATGAATCAGCATATCATGTTAGTCTCTTTGTATCTAAATAATCTGTATACAATTATAATAATCATAAATTTTATCTGTATATTATCTGACACAATATGACACAGTGACTCGACGTACCACATTGATAGCTTCATAAAATATTACAGTTTATAATTGATATGTCTGCTTGTGTCTGTATGTGTGGATGGATATGTGTGTGTGTGCGAGTGTATACCTGTCCTTTTTTCCCCCTAAGGTAAGTCTTTCCGCTCCCGGGATTGGAATGACTCCTTACCCTCTCCCTTAAAACCCACATCCTTTCGTCTTTCCCTCTCCTTCCCTCTTTCCTGATGAGGCAACAGTTTGTTGCGAAAGCTTGAATTTTGTGTGTATATTTGTGTTTGTTTTTGTGTCTGTCGACCTGCCAGCGCTTTTGTTTGGTAAGTCTCACATCTTTCTTTTTAGATACAGTTTATAATTTAGTATATTCTCATCTCAAAAACTCCTATTATACATTCTTTCACTGTATAGAATGCTTTGCTTTTTACCCACTTTGTTATTACACTTTTGAATTTATTCAGGGGCACTGAGTGGGCATTTTAGGTAGTTTGTTAAAATATGTGACACCAAGATATTTATAGTTATTGTGGATCTTCGCTAGTTTGGCATGGGGCTTGTCAACTGCATCTCACTGCCTAGTGTTATGACAGTGTATTGAAATACTAAGGTCAAAATTATCCAGGTTTTCTTCTGTGTATATTAGGCAACTATAAATATATAAACTAGGTACTGTCATAATATTAATTTCTTTGCAGTAGTGTCTACATGATTGCCTTGGTGTGAGTCCCACTATGCATCTGATGGCCTTTTTTTGTCATTTAAATACAGTCTTTGATCCAGGTTAGTTTTCCCATAGCAAAATTCCATATGTCAGAAGGGAATTGAAGAAAGAAAGGTGTGCATAGAGCAGCAGAGTTTCACTTACACGGCCTCTCAACCTATACAGCAGATAAAATCACTCGTGCAAGTCTGGAGCATAACTTATCTGTATGTGTATCCCAGCTTAAACTTTGATCAATGTGGAATCTACGAAGTTTCACTGATTTATTTTCCTTCTTGGGGGGATTCAGATTAAATACAATGTTTTGCTGTTATTTGTGCTATTGCTACATTCAGCTGCAACACACCCATGTTAGTATTCTGAGCTATTAATGTGTTGTTGTGTGCATATAGTACAATGTCACAGGACAATAATGAGGACAGATCATTATATAATGAACAGAAGGGGCCCAAGAATGAAGTCTTGTGGCACTCCTTTTTTAACGGGTAAAGGATCTGACTTTTTATTATTCACATACAGTAGCTGTTTTCTACTACTTAGGCAGTAGGAGGAGGGCCTTCTCCCCAATTCCTTAGTACTGTAACTTTCTTATTAGGATAACATGGGGCACTGTATCTAAGGCTTTATTTAAGTCCAGTAGTGTTGCACAACTTACTGACTTATTTTCAAAACAGTCATATACTTTTGTTATAATGCCATCAACTGCTTTCACAGTAGAAAGGGTAGATTTAAAGTCATACTGTGCAGGACAGGTTATTATGTTCAAAATATTGGTCCTGCTGGTGCATACGTCTCTCTCTCTCTCTTTTTTTTTTTTTTTTTTTTTTTTTAATAATTGGGACTAGGGAAATGGGTCAGTCAGTAACTGTCAGCTGATGATGTGCTACCTTTCTAATGGACTGGCTTGATTATGGATATTTTTAGACATTCTGGGTACACTCTCTCTTATAGTATTTTGTTTATTTATTTTGCTAAGGACATTATTATCTCTTTTCTTATTTGTTTAATAAGAAAATTAGAAAAGCCATAGTAATATTGTAATCTTCTGTTTGGGAATTACTGAGATAAGCTATTGCTTCGATGACATGTTGGCAAGTTACATGACTCCATTCAAAACATTCAGTTGGTTTATTGTGTAATGGTTGCAACAGTGTGTCGGCCTTGCTTACATCTTTTATTTCAGTTTTGATAACTTTTCATGCTGCTTTACATTTATCTGAAGAGTTCAGAATGTATCCATCATTGGCCTTGCATTTTGCTGTCTTGATTGCAGTTCTGTAATGCTTTTTTATGATCTTGTATTTATCCATATCTGCTGTATTGTGTTGTGATCTATCATAATACAGGACCATCAAGATTCTTAAGTTATTTAGTCGTGGTGTATACCAGTGTTTTAAACTTCCTGGCTTACAATGGGGGTTACCCCTGAAATCTTTCTTATAATATATAGGGCATACTTCTTCAAAGATCTGTTACCACTTCTAAAAATCTTTGGCTGACTCATTAACATCCATATCATGAGTAAGTATTTCATTCCAGTCTATTAATGTCATTTTAGATTTTAGGTTGTGTAGCTTCTGTTCATTAACAGGTCTGATTATTCTTTCCTGGCAACTATCTTTTTTACGATCTAAGGGAATTCTTAGCCACAATCCTTCATGGTCAGAAATACCTAATTTGATTGTATTGAATTGACATCCACTCCTGTGAAAATTACATATAATGTTATGCATTCAGACTGGTGGGCTTGTCATTTATACAGTAAAAATTTAGTGACCTTAGTGTATTGAGTAAATTGCTTGCAGTTCTACTCCTAATCCTTATGTCTATATTAATGTCATCAAATATTAAAACTCTGCAATTTTTATACTTAAGTAACATGATTTTAAGTTTCTGAAAGACTTTCTATAAACAAATCATCATTGTAATTGGGAAGATGATATATAGACAATGCTATAGTTCCCAATTTTGGCAACAGTACTGCTGCAACTTCAAAGTTAGATTCTACACAATCTACACTTATGTCTATAATTTCATAGTTTAGTTTTAGAGTTTTATTAATATGGATAGACACACCATGTTTCATATTTGTCCTGCTGTATCCTGCAACTAATGCACAGCCATTTGGTACTCTTAACTCTAGTTCTCTACATGATAACAAATGTTCATTTGCCATGAACTTGCTACAGTTGAACTTTTCCAGCCAGTATTGGAGTTCCAGATGTTTATTTTTTAAGGGCTTTATTTTTACACGAAGAAATATTAGGCCTCTTTCATTGCAAGCTGTTAATATGTCTACTTCAGAATTATCCAGTGCACTTACTCTACTTATCAGTTCTAGTTGTTCTACATTATTTTCTTGTTACACAGATGAATACCTATTTGTAGATGTCACCTTGTCATTTATTGTAGTTTTTGTTGCTGAAACACTGCTGTAGTGTTTCTCTTAAAAAAGAGGGTGTCATGATTGTAATGTAGGGCCACTGGTTCCTTCTGTTTGCAAAACAGGGCACAGGGACTTTTTATTTAATTCACTAATCTTAATTTACCTTTAATTTTCATGTGAAGTCCATGCTGTGTGTGGTCATCCCTGTTCAGTCACCAGGGAAACAAATGCTACACTCTAGTGGCTCAAGACGGTAACCTCTCAGATAAATCACTGCTGAGTGCTTCAAGAGGGAAACATGTTTATGGTGCTAATGAAATTGGAGACTGTGAATTTGAAGATTCGTGTAATATTATTGTTTATGTTAACATACTGTCACAGTTAATATTGGACAATGTTGTGTGCAAACATTGCTTGGTGTGCAGTGTATTTCTGTGGTGGAAAATGAGAGTGCCAGGAAAGGCCTTGCTACAAACTTATATGTGATATGCAGCAAATGCAACATTGGCGCATCTTGCATGACATCTAAAATCGTTAACAAAGGTTATATGTGAATTTGAGGGTAGCATATGGCATGTACTGTATTGGTAGAGGACAGAAGACAGCAAGAACACTTTGTGCAGTGATGAATCTTCCACCTCCTCCAGCAAAATTTGAGGGGTACTATGACTTACTACTTGGGGCTATAAAAGAAGTTGCAGAATCATCAATGAAAAGTGCTACAGAAGAATCTATTATTGAAAATGATGGTGACAGGGACATAGTGGCCAGTTTTGATGGTACCTAGCAAAAAAGAAAGCACACTTCATTTAATGGTGGTGTTACAGCAACATCTGTTGATGCTGGCAAAGTACTAGATGTTGAAGTGTTGAGCTAATTTTGTCATAGTTATGTGAAAGGGATTACAGATCATGAATGTAATATGAAATATAAAGGCTCAAGTGGAGGTATGGAAATGCAGGGAATTGTCAGCTTGTTTACCAGATCTGTCGCCTCCCGTGGCCTGTGATATGTGAAGTACCTTGGTGATGGTGATAGTAAAGGTTTCCTTGAAGTTCAAAAATGCGATCCATAGGGAGCTGAGACTATTGTGCAGAAATTACAATGTGTGGGACATGTACAGAAAAGACTTGGCACTAGACTTAGAAAGCAGAGACAAGATTCGTCAGCAAAAAAATTATCTGGTGGGGAGGGAATAAAAGGGAGAGGGTGACTGACGGATGCAGAAATTGGCAAGCTACAGGCATATTATGGCTTGGCAATAAGAAGGAACACAGGGGACTTGAAAAATATGAAGCAAAAATGTCCACAGACAATGACCCTATCCGCAATTTGTGCCCAAAAGGAAGTGAATCATGGTGTGGCTACCAAAGGTCAGTTGCTGGTGGTGAAGAATATCATCACAGGAGTTCTCTACCAACTGCTGTAGTGGAAGCCATCAAACCTATATTCAGGGACCTTGCAAATGTAAACTTATTGCAGAAATGTCTTCTTGGCGGTACCCAAAACTCAAATGAAAGTTTTTAACCAATGTGTATGGGAAAAATTGCCAAAAACCATTTTTGGGGAAAGGAATGCACTTGCTATTGGTGTTTATGATGCAGGTACACGTTTTAATAATGGTGTGCAAAGCAGGAAATATGTTTTAGAGAAAATGGGAATTAAGCCCGGAGTGATTTGCATCAAAGCTTTCTAAGCGATAGACAGAGTGTGTGTAGTGAAAGCAGATAAATCATTTTTGGAGGTGATAAAATCAAGGGGGTCAACGGAGATGACTGATCCCACCTGTCTGCTTTAAATAAATGTCATGTGACTAGTGCCTCCTGTCGGGTAGGCCATTCGCCAGGTGCAAGACTTTCGATCTGACACCACTTCGGTGACTTGCGTGTCGATGGGGATGAAATGATGATGATTAGGACAACACAATACTCAGTCCCTGAGTGGAGAAAATCTCCAACCCAGCCGGGAATCAAACCCGGGTGCTTAGGATTGACATTCTGTCATGCTACCGGAGGACCCGTCTGCTTTGACCCCATGACGTAAGTGTGCTGTGGTCTGTGATGTCATTACGGTGCGGAATTTAGTTTGTGTTTGTAGATGTCGTCTTGTTGAGGTTGATGGTGCCTTCTGGTGGTGGTGGTTTTTGTGTGTGTGTGTGTGTGTGTGTGTGTGTGTGTGTGTGTGTGTGTGGTCCAATTGTTATGTGGTGTATTGGTTTATTTGAGCTTTAGTATTGGCAGAGCGGAGTTGTTGGCAGTGTCTGTGGGTGAAGGATTAAAATGGGTTTCAGTGAGTTAGCAATTAATATATATATTCCCCCTATAGGTGTTATTGGTTTGCTGTTTGTGGCATGGTAAGACAGTTAATTTATTGTGTGGCTTCTTTTGTTAGGTATGGATCTGAGGATGAAGTTCAATAGCACAATGTTGCGGGCGGAGATGTAGGAAAACATGATGTCATTGATTAAGTTTCTCTAGATGTTTGGATTGATAGCAGAGATTGTCAGATGTAGTTGTAGGCATTTTTTTCTGGTATCGACACTTGTGGTTGAGCTATATAGGTGAAGGGAAGTGACTAATTCCTGTGGACTTTTTGGGTGTAGCAGAATGTGTGAATTTTGTGTTGTTTTTCATTTATTAACTGTATGACTCGATTGTGTTGCTCTATTTTGAAGCAGCAGTCTCCATTCTCGAAGATGCCTAGTCCAAGCCAGCTGGAAATCTCGGACACCAGTCGCTATACAAAGCTACTTTATTATGCACGTATTTCACCTCTGTTATTACATTCCATGGTAGATTTTACTATAATAAAACTGTAGCAATGATCACAGTACATATATGGCTTTGTTATTTTTGTCTGTCTGTCTTCTATGAGTCTCCCTTGACAAGTGACATCACAACCATTGTCTTGCACAGCGGGATTCTGTGGTCTGCAGCAAACCTCCAAGATGTGATAGTATATTCATAGCATAACTTTTCCAATGAGCAGGTGTCTCCATGTGCAGGACTCCAGGTGCCCATTTCCCCTGTCTTGCAGATATACCGTATCCACTTTCGCTCTCATGACATGCACAAAAGAAACAAAATTTCTTGCACAATGTGTGGCCCAATACAAACACTTCCTTACTAAAATAACAAAAACCTTTGTACAAGGTCACGATTGTCCTTCGTCAGTTAGAGAGACATCAGGAATAACATATCACTTTCCCCAAAGCGACACGTTACACCTCATATGTCCCCACTTAGACAAAGGATGTCGTGACAATTCAGTCATCTAAACAACTAAAAATATCGTCAACTATTTTACAAGTGTCCTTGCACTTAACTCATTACACATAAACAATATTGCTTTCCTTGCATTACTTATAACTACATACACAGAAAAATAAATTTGCAATATATTATTTTATACCTCATTTCAAAATGAGAACATAACTTGTACTAATCCCATACCCTTAAATTTGTATTTCAGTGTTTGAAATTTGCAAGTCTTAGCAATTACTCGGCATTGCCGTACCTTTCTGTTTATATGTATTGCTTTTCCACAAAGTACCTTTATTAACAGTATTTGCCACAACAATGTTTTGCACACTGCATCATTCTGTGTTAACTTCACCATAATCTACAAGGACTAGTGATCCAAAACAGCTATTCCATTACTCATTACTTCCACGCAGTCATCACTACTTTTTGGACAGCTGGTTTATCTCCATACTTCCATCTGTTTTACTCAAGAAACTGGTAAGTATATCTACCAGACATTTTCTTATTACTATGTTCATTTTGTTCAACGATTTATATAAGAAAATGGATAAACAATTTATGCAAAATTAAAGCTAACCTCCCTTGAGAAAAGTACCTATAAACCCCACCAGGTACTTGTTATATTCCATAAAACCTATCAAATTTCCCAGGTACAAGCAATAAAACATGGTAATTCCTTATTATTGAGGTAGGTTTGTCCCCAGATTACTCTTGGGATATGGTCTGCAACATATAATTCAGTAGGTATTACTGGATTCATTATCAACCACATTCTGAGCTCAGAGGAGTTACATGCTGAGCATCATTTGCAAACTTTTGTTGCTTATTTGACGAAACCTACTCCTTGTGGCATATAGAACTCACTTCAGCTTGAACCTGCATTCCACTATGGCTGCTCAAGAGTGCTCTTTCAAGTATTGTGATATTGTAAGCTCGGATACTGATATACCATCTTCACGGGGTTATATAGTCTAGATGTTACCACATTATTGGGCCTGCCTATCTCTTCTCCTATTTTATGTGATGTTGGTAACATCCAGTTATTTTGCACGGTTAACATTTAATCTTTGATATCACATATTTCCATAATGAGACTAACTCATGGAGTTGGATCCCAATGGTTGAGGAGTTAGCTCATTATTGTTAGCTTACTTATGTTGTTCTTATTTTTAGTTGCTTCATGATCCAATAATTAGGATTCCAAGACCTCTATGACTTCTGCCAGTACTTAATCTCAGTAAATCCCTAATATGTGAAGTAATCATGCTAAAAGTGCCCACGAGGATATTTTTAACTAACACTTATGCATGGTTGTACCAGACCAGACAAGAGATTGCATAATTACTACTAATCTTCAGCAACAGTTGATGAAACAGAACATCGATAACATCTTGTAATTTCATTTATTCAGTATTAAATCTCAACCAAGTAATTACATGATTTCACATGCAGTAAAGCTTTAGCACCTGTAAAGAATTAATTAAATACTGAACTTAAACTCTGTCTCTGTCTATATCCTATTTAAAATTAAAATTTTCTGCAACAGAGAAAACAAATGTACTTGCATTACACATGGAGAGACATTAATCTCTGTACCATTCTTCTCCTTCAGCAAGAAACAAATAACTACATGAATAAGGATGTTGTTCTCAGGTAAGCAGATAAGTACAAAGAACTGTAATGGTATAACACCTGCTATTCAATCTTTAATACATGGTGACTGCAAGTCTCTCCAGTACTCTGACCAGCAACATGAGGCATATCGTGTCTTTAATGGTCTCCAGTGCACTCAACATGATACAAAATATCCATTGCTGGGATTTAGGCAGTAGACACATCTCAAGTCTTCACTTCCTACCAATGTCTTTAACAATTCTCCACTTGCCAGTAAATAAATCTCATCTGTAGAGCGCAGAATGTGCGACACAATATGGGTAATTTTTCTTGAATTCCCAACATTTAGCCAATGACATAGAAAATACCCTTAAAAAATACATGGGGTGTACGTCTCCCTCTGGTTTGAACTCTGGAAACAGCTTTAACATAGTTGTTCCACTTCCTAGTTGCAACTCCTCAATCATCTTACTTATTGCCCATTAGTTGCCATATATTTAGCTCCTCTTGTTTTTGTGAGTTCGTCCTAGATTTTCTGTAATTACCTCTCCCCCCCCCCCTCCTGCATATCAGTAAGTGCTGCATACTGTGTTGTACTTACAGTTGATTTGAATTTATTTTCTGCTTTCTGCTCTTTTATGTCAGTTACTCAATCCTCTAAACTAGCAAAAGGTGTAACAGGGAATAACTGTTAACCCCGATTCTTTGTTTTGTTCTAATACAGTCAACCTTGATTGTGTGTCTGAGATTTGTTGCTTTACTGTTTTAAATTGCTCTTCTATAAATTCTTACATTTTCTTTAAATCATCATTTACCTCATAAAATTGTTTATCGAAAACCTTTCTTATTCGATCACATTCCTTATGAATATCATCATGTAATTCCTTAGTTAACCTCAATATTGCAGTTTATAACTCTGTAATTCCTTTTTTTTCTGTTTTCAAGATCCCCTAATGTCTGTGTCTAAACTTGTTTTTTCGTAGACAGATGTCTTTAATATAGTAATACAAGAAGTTTGAGTTTTCATAGTTGACATTTTCTTCTTTAAATCACCAATACCCATATTCAAATCCTTTAGTCACTCAGGGAGATTTGTTGCCATGGCTCTGGTAATTGCTAGCATGCACTAACAAATCAGTATCACGATTCTAATTTGATGTCTACTTCCGCGGCACTACAAAGACTCTGTATATATCCAACAAAAAAAGTCACTCAAGACTGTTGTGATTCCACTAACACACACACACACACACACACACACACACACACACACACACACACACACACACACACACCATTTGTCGCCTCGAGACAACAGTATGCTGTAGATTCAGCACATGAGGCACACCATGTTACTGACAATTATATGTCTGTGACTATGGCTGTTTCTGGAATCGGTGCTGCCAGAGCAGCTGTAGTTGACTGCAGATACATACTGAGAAGACGACGAGTTAGCAGTGCTTCCCACTGATGGACTTATTTGCTCCTTTCATAGAGTTGCTGTCAACGGATTCAGCAATTTCCTTTCAACATGTTTACTTTTTGTGGAATCTGTGCATCTGCAGCACAAATAGCAGTTTTTCACTGTCGAAAATCTGAGTTGTTGCCTCAATTTTTGTGGACAGCAATGTCATGTTCCAATAAAACTTTTCTTTATGATACTTCATTTGCATTTTAAATCAAACATTTCTTTTTCTCAGTAAAAACTTCTTATTCACTACCAAAAATCTGTCTAGATGTCCTGCTTTAAAGGGTGCCAGAAGGGAATGGAATGCGCCTACTGTTTTTCAGATGGTCTATATAGACTAAAAGTTTTTTTTTTTTTTTTTTTTCATGGTTGCCATCTCTTATCTCCATTAACTGTTTGACTGGATTGTGTTGCTCTATGTTCAGGCACCAGACTCCATTTCCAAAGGTGCGTAGTCCATGCCAGCTGGAAATCTCAAACACCCGTCACTGCACAACAAATTCACATGCTGCTTCTTTATCATTCATGTATTTCACCTCTGTTGTTACATTCCATGGTATATTTTACTATATCAAAACTTTAACAATGATCACAGTACATATATGCCTTTGTCATTTTTATCTGTCTGTTGCCTATGAGTCTTCCTTGACAAGTGACGTCATGACCATTGTCTTGCATGGTGAGATTCTTTGGTCTGCAGCAAATCTCTAAGGTGGTGCAGCATTTTCATGAAATAACTATCCCAATGATCAGGCATCTGAAGGAGCAGATTCCTTATACAATTTTCTGTTGGTGATAAACTGCCCTAACACAGAACTGTAGTTTATTTTCTTTATAAAACCTATCAAGCAAGACAATATTACAGATTTTTGTAAATGAAACGGATCTATAGAGTTAGTTATGACTCACAACATGTATAAAAAATGAAAGCAAAATGTATATAATCCAAGGATGGGTTGTCTTAATCTCTGTTAGTCCCACATGGAAGAAAAACTGCCATTCATTTTTATGCCTCTTATGCCATCCTCTAGGGACTTGCAATTAAACTGTTTCACTTCTGGAGAATAGGGAAAAAATGGAGGATCTTACAATCCCTTTTGCATCTCAGAATACATGACCATAGTGTTTTGGCACATAAAATGATCAACAATTTTTATCTAGGGTAATTTCTGTCAAAGTATTATATCCTTGTCTCTCATACTTAATAAAGTATATACAATATGTTGTATTGTTTTCTGAGCAGTCCGATTTCTCATTTGGATTTGGTCAACATTCAACAAGTGGGCACCTATTACCTGGTACAAAGGCCTCTCCTTGTTAGTGCTGCATTTAAAATACCAGTTTTCAGACATCCCACATGTAGTTGGAGGAGTACATTAGTGTTTAACGTCTCTCACGTCCGTCGGCCGTCGTAATTTAATATATATATTATTATTGTTATTAATATTTGATTGTTGCCGACTTACGTGGTGGGCCTTAATAAAAATGATATTTCATTATATTTTGATTTTACGATTAAATGCTTTCCTAAAGTTCTCCTTTTTAACAATATTCATCTCAAATCATTTGTTACGTTAATGAATGTTAGACTCGCTGCATCTTAAAACATGAGCATACAAGCTGAACAATGTAATAAACTTTTCATATTAATTTCCTCGGCTAGTCAATTCACTTTAAAGCAAAAGATCTTTAGTTATTAATTACAATTGCGGCCCACACACGCGCGAGAGTATTTTTTCTTACCTCCGTTAACCATTGTATTGTAGTCGGAGTCCTGGCTCTGGGTCTCGGCTATGGTACTGAAAATAAGAATCTTAAAGCTAAGTATTTTCTGCAACGTCGGGCGGCTGTGGAGAAAAATTAATACTATGTTAATAGTGGGCGAGTTTTCCGCTTCCGCTAATTTTTCATAATATCTCCACGTAATGGCGTCGTTGGCTGCATCGGTCGCTGCGATTGTTGAGCTGTAAATTACTTGAATGCAGGTTAATTCAAGGAAGGCGGACATGAAATCGGGATCACCTCTTACAAATTAAAAGTGCACAATAATATTAAATCATTATATTATATGCTTAAGGCCGGTTTTACACTATCAAATTTCTTTGTCCAATATCTTTGTCAAAGATATTTGATAGTGTAATAGGGACTTTGTCAAATGTCGTCCAATATTTGATCAAATCTAGCGCCTCGCTGTATATTTGATCAAAGAAACCGCTTGTCTTCTGTTCACTGCAATGTGACATGTTACCACATGGAGCGCTAGCATCGCTGCAGAGTTCTGTCGTCTGTAGTGTTTTTATAAACATTGCTGGTAAATACAATTGGTGTGTGCCGACAACTACAAAATTAATGTCTGAAGCTGATGAGGCGCTTTACAACGTGAGACACCCTGAATACAAAAATAGATTAAGAAGATTGGAGACTTAACCTGACCTAACATAACCCTCTCCTGTAGCAAGGAATCGGAGTGTTATAGTGAGCCTGTCTTCTGAAGATGTAGCAGTTCTTAAGTGAATATTGTGCTTTGTGATATGAGGATATACTTCGTTGAGCACATACAGAAATGTATGCTCATCCATTCTTAAGTAATTGATGTACGACTTGACGTCTTCGACTGTAAGCTTACGTAACAAGTTTTGTTGAATGCTTTTATCGTGTCGTCGTAAAACCCACGGCTTCACCCAGATTAAATTATTTTTTTCGTTCCATAGATCCGTGCTGAGGAGATCCTCGTGGATGTGGAACATGTCGATTTTTTTAAGCTGAAATAACAATACTAATAGTATGAATAAATACATCATTTGTTTCTATTAAAAATTTCGCCAATGGAGTAGGAGGAGTTGGCCAGTCTTTCAGGCTCCTTTTAAACTGATCTTTATTTCTAACTAAATTTTTTGTTTCCTGGCAAATTATTGAAGATGAGTGTTCCTGAGTAGTGGACCCCTTTTTGAACTAAAGTAAGTGCTTTTAAGTCCTTGTGCAGATCATTTTTGTTCCTGGTATTGTATGTATGAACTGAGTTGTTTGCTGGAAAAAGTGATATATTATTTACGACAAATTTCATTAAGAAGTAAATATACTGAGAGGCAGTGGTTAGTATACCCAGTTCTTTGAAGAGGTTTCTGCAGGAGGTCCGTGAATTTACTCCACAAATAATACGTATTACACGCTTCTGGACCTTGAAAACTTTTGTTTGACTTCAAGATTTACCCCAAAATATTATCCCATATGACATTATGGAATGAAAGTATGCAAGCTTTTTCATTTTTATGTTGCCTATGTCTGCTAACACTCGAATTGCAAATACAGATTTGTTAAGGCGTTTCTGCAGTTCTGTGGTGTGCTCCTCCCAACTGAATTTATTATCAAGTTGTAATCCCAGGACTTTTAAGACTGTCAACCTCGTATGTGTGGTTCCATTTTTTCCCCCCACTTCTTTTCCGCATGTGCACACAATGCAATTGGAGTGCGTAGAACTGCTGCGGTTAATAACAAGTTGTTGTCAGCCATCTTGAACTTTGACGAAAAATTTGATGACAGTGTAATACCCCTTGTAGCGCTACGTCAAAGATCTTTGTCAAATATATTGGACGGAATATTGGATCACATCTTTGACAAAGAAATTTGACAGTGTAATACCGACCTAAGGGAATCCCCGTTGCATCTAGCAGTAAAAAGCTTTCCTGTACACGAAAGGGAATGGAGCTATTAAGAGCTGAGCCGAATAAACCCAATCTGGTGAATGCCAATCGCTGTGCTGGGTGTGCGAATGGTAAGCGTCACTATAATTATCAATGAAATCCGTAGTTTCAGACTACCAAAGTGGAAAAAAGAGACTAACAAGAATAACAGGTAAGAAAGATTACATATTATCGTTTCGGCATATCCAAGAAAATGAAATTGACATAATTTTTGCCAGATCGGTACACTACTGAGATGCAGTTGTACAGTCCCCAGTTGCAGCCACAAACTTCTATTGTGAGAAAGCGTTTTGCAAACACGTAATGACGCCTAACTGAGGAATAAACGCGGGGGTTAGTGAAGTTGATAGAAGAATAAGTTTTGACAATGGCAGGAACAGTTACAGAATTAATGATGATAAGATTGATTGTTAGAACGTAGAAGGAGAAGAAACGGGGACATCAGACAAATTATATGGAAGAATATGACGATTCCAAATTTATGTAAAAATTTCTTACTACTACTATTACTTTTTGATGTCATGCGTGAGAAACTGAAGCTTATCAATGAAATGTGCAACTATTTCCTAACAGAACTTTTCACTCGTAGTACGCCTAATAGGCATATTGGCACTTCGTGAATTATATTCAAAGTAGTTTTTGGTAACTGTTTTGCAGTAAAGGGTAAAAAAGTGTATTAATAAATAAGACACCTATTTTAAGTGAAATGATATTTATTGGCTTCGGTAGTAAACTATTTGCCGCTCTAATTCTTTTGTTAAAATGTGTTTGGAATTCTTTGCAAACTATATTGCTATATAATTATATAAAAAAGATTGCCGCTCTAATTCTTTTGTTAAAATGTGTTTGGAATTCTTTGCAAACTATATTGCTATATAATTATATAAAAAAGATTGAATCTGTTGGAGTAATATATTCGTTGATTTCTGAAGCCATTATATCCAGCCTAACGTGATACTCAAATTGGGGAGGGCTATAGCGGGCGCGGGCGCCCCCCCCCCCCCCCTGATAATGTCGAACTGGCCGGCTGGGTGCAGGACAGGCACCACAGGACATTTTCATTTCCACTGTCCTGAATAAAGGTTTGATGGATTCTGTTACTAAATATACAGGTCTGAAATCCAGAGCGAAATACAGGGGTATGCAGTAGAAGAATGCTGTGTGAAGAGGCATGGCCTGCACTTGCCAATGCTTAAGGCCAAACATAATGGATTACTTTTCCTCCGACATATATGTTTTTTATGTCAAGCTATATGAAGGATTTTGGGAAGCAAAATAACTGACGATGGTCGAAGTAGAGAGGATATGAAATGTAGACTGGCAAGGGCAAGGAAAGTGTTTCTGAAGAAGAGAAACTTGTTAACATCGAATATAGATTTAAGTGTCAGGAAGTCGTTTCTGAAAGTATTTGTATGGAGTGTAGACATGTTTGGAATTGAAACGTGGACAATAAATAGTTGTGACAAGAAGAGAATAGAAGCTTTCGAAATGTGATACTACAAAAGAATGCTTAAGTTTAGATGGGTAGATCACATAACTAATGGGGTTGCATTGAATAGAATTGGAGAGAAATTTGTGGCACAACTTGACTAGAACAAGGGATCAGTTTGTAGGGCATATTCTGAGGCATCAAGGGAACACCAATTTAGTATTGGAGGGCAGCGTGGAGGGTAAAACTCATAGAGGGAGACCAAGAAATGAATACACTAAACAGATTCAGTAGGATGTAGGTTGCATTAGGCACTGGGAGATGAAGAAGCTTGCACAGGATAGAGTAGCATGTAGAGCTGCATCAAACCAGTCTCTGGACTGAAGACCACAACAACGTATCAAGCTCATTAGAAAAATGCGATAAAAACAAACATTTTTGAAAAACAGATTTTTTTAGATTTTTGACATCCTGTCTCAAACACTTGAGTGGGTAGGCGAGTGGAGGGGGGCGCCACTGTGACGTTTTTGCCCCACTTCAGAAACATCATAGATCTGGGGCTAGCTTGATATCAACAGCTGCTCCACAACCTAGATCATCTGAACCCCTCCCCCTCCGCTTCAAGTCCAGCTTCTCTAAACTGCACAAATGTGAGTTACCCTTACAACACGTTCTTTGCTCCCAAATCATCAGACTCAACCTACTGACCCCAAACTCTCCAGCCAACAGTCTAAGAGATGGCACTGAGCACTATGGGACTTAACATCTGAGGTCATCAGTCCCCTGGAACTTAGAACTACTTAAACCTAACTAACGTAAGGACATCACACACATCCATGCCCGATGCAGGACTCGAACCTGCGACCATAGCAGTTGCGCGGTTCCGGACTGAAGCACCTAGAACCGCTTGGCCACCGCTGCCAGCAGTTTGTCTCTCCTATGTTCTATCTCGTCCTCCCTTCTTGCCCTCTTAGTGTGCTGCCCTCTGCCAGTGTACCCACCTGTCTTTTCCCCTTTCCTGCTCCTCTCCTTTTCCACTCCCCCACCCATGTTGTGTGTCGTGGCAGTCTTGTCATGCAGCCTCCTATTCCATCATTCCGCTGGAAAACACTCCTCTCTACCCGCACCTATATGCCACTATCCCACCCCCGTTCCCTCTATATTGCTGGTTGTATCCTACGCAAGTTTCATTCCGGTCCGTGTTGCTGGAGATGGCAGCCATGTGCATGTGAGCTGCACTTGCTTGTGCGAGTGAATGTATGGATATATGTATGTATGTTTCATTTTCTGAAAGGTAAATGTGTAATTGGCTTTTTGTTGCGCCTGTCTGCAACTCAACCTCCTATCTTCATGGTGAGCAGCAATTTTTTTTCCTTATATTGTTGATATTCCAACCCGAGTTTCCATTGTTTAATATTAATAGAGTTATTTAAATGGGCATTACGTAGTTCGAAATGGAAGCCATGAATGATTCCATCTGATGAACTGATCTTCTTTAAGTGGACAGGCAAATTTAACTTTTTTAATAAATACAGTAATATGCAATCTAACCTAAAATTGTCAATTTCCAGACAGTGACAATGATAAAATACACATACCTGGTGACAAGGTAGTTAAACCAAGAAGTACACGAAGACTGTTGGCTTTTAGCTTGGCTTCCCCAGTTTTGGATGACAGTAAGAACTAGGAGTCTTTTAGGACATAACACAATAATGACAATGTAAGGAGAGTACCCGTTTTGTTTTATTGCAGAGTCTTTGACAACTGACAATGAATAGATCATCATCAATGAGACTGCATCACATGACACTTATATTCTTCCAAATCAAAAATAGATCACTGTTCCATGACAAGAGAGATTAGGGAAAGTTCAAAAGAACACCTGAGGAAGCACACAAAAACACGTGTAATAGAAATAATATGAAAGAGTATACAGACAGGAAAGTTTCAAGCAGGTAATACAATGAAGAATTACCCCCGTGAACGGTGATTCAAGAGCACCATGAAAGCACATCAAATGAAGTTAAGAGATTTTTGACGATTACTGGAAATTGGGCAATCATTATTTACTAACTTTTTGTATATTCTTCAGTCACATTAACAGACTCAAAAGAGTATTAAAACCAATACCAAGGTAAAAGAAAATTGCAGTAAGTTGACAGAAGTCACTGGATTACTCCTCATATCATGTTGAACCTCCTTTGCGCAACAACTTGACATGCAATGGACTCAACAATTCATAGGAAGTCCCCTGCAGAAATATTGAGCCATGCTATCTCTACAGCCATCCATAATTGCAGAAGTGTTGCCAGTGCAGGAATTTTGTGTATGAACTAATATCTCCATTTGATGGCATTCATGTCATGTGATCAGAGTTGCCTCATCTGGTCAAATTGTCCAGAATGCTCTTCAAATCAATCGTGACCCAGTTACATGACTCACTCTCATGGGAACATGAATGTCTGCAAATGGTTTCCAAGTAGACAACATCAGCATTTCCAGTCAATTAAGTGTTTCGTTGGGCCAGAGAACTGAGCCCATTCCATGAAAACACAGCTCACAGCACTGAAGAAATCACCACCCAGATCCTTGTTGACAACTTGGGTCCACAGCTTGGTGGGGTCTGCACCACACCACCATCTACTCTAGTACATGGTTTCCCAGTCATCTAGGATCCAACTGATATGGTCACGAGTCCAGGAGAGGTGGTTGGCAAAGGCACTCCCATTAGTATATGGTTGGCAAAGGCACTCCCATTAGTATATGGTTGGCAAAGGCACTCCCATTAGTTGTCTGCTGCCATAGACCATTAATGCCAAAGTTCACCACACTGTCCTAAGACATACATTCGTTGTATGTCCCACATTGATTTCTGTGGTTATTTCATGCAGTGTTGTTGGCCTTTTAGCACTGATACCTGTAAGCAAATGCCACATTTCTTGGTTGTTAAGTGGAGGCCATTGGTCAGTGTGTTGTTGCCATGATGAAAGGTAATGCCTGAAATTTGGTATTCTGGAAACTCTTGATGCTGTGGCTCTCAGAATATTGAATTCTGTGATTATTTCTGAAATGAAATGACCATTCCTCTAGCTACAACCACCATTCTGAGTTTAAAGTCCTATGAGCACATGTAAACCTTTTCAAGTGAATCATCTGAGTACAGATGACAGCTCCACCAGTGCACTGACCTTTTATACCTTATGTATGCAATACTACCATCACACTGTATGTGCACATCACTATCTCATGCCTTGCCACATCAGTGGCAAGTGCAGAGTACAACCTATGTGACAAAACGAGATTACAAAGAATTTTTTCACTTAACATTTGATGAGTCTTACAATAAGACCAACAATGCATAGGAAAAAGGGAAATATTAATACTGGTGTTTCACCTAAGGGTTGGAGGGAATAAAGATTCAAGTAACAAACTACCACAGAAAAGAATCAATTTAGTAAAATAACAGTTTTGTTAATTATATAAGTCGCTGTACACCAGGGTAAGGCATCCAACCATAAAATTTCTTCAAATCTAAATATTACGAAACTCACTGACGTGTAAAAAGAACTTGGTACAACAACCAATGCTGAATCCGTAAAAGATTCCTTTTATATATGAAGTTCAAAAACCTCTCACTGAAAAGTGTCGAACTGGACAACCTGATAAAGCATGGCAATGTAATATTAACATTGTTGAAGTTCATAAGGATGTTCAACTGAGGAAAGGAGCAGCTACACATGATTTTCACACCCATAATTTCAAAACTTCTACGGTCATCATGTTCATGTGGCACAAAGGTCGAGCTGGTTGAGGTTGCCATAAAATCTGTTTACTAAAATATGCTGAAAACTTGCTAGCTATTGTCAAATGCAATTTCATATTTAGCAATAACTGAAGACAAAATAAGGGTGCTGTAATCATTAGGTTTTGGTTTTATGTTGTAACCAGTACCCTATTCGAGTGGGTTGGTCATTTCTTTGTACCAGGACATTCATTTATGGAGTTTGACAATGATTTGGTTGTTATTGCAAGAGGAAAGAAAACATGTCAAAGGAGGTTTTTGTCTCAGAACACTGGCAAAAAGAGTTTTAGCAAAGATGAGTCTGATTGCTTGTGTGTTGTGGAACACATTTGTAAAGTGCCATCATCAGGTTACTCCTATTTACACACTAGATCAGTGACTGATACATATACACTGGTCATCTCCACCCTCCACTGACCTCATGTACGGACTGCACAATGCACCGGCTGTGGTAGCTCAAGCTCAGAATTTGAGTGATGGGTCTTTGTCTGCACTCCACCTTTGCTGTGCTCTGCATTTCGTTTCTGCTGTGCGTAGAGAATTTTCAGTGCCAGACCCTACATTTGACGAAGTTTAAATCCATTGTCCCTTATGATCTCGTGCAGCTGGATTTCGATTTACTCCTTGTAGACATGGTCCTAATAGTGGGGCGTGTTTTGCAAAAGTTGTGTCTTTTAGTATTTCATTTTGTGGTGGGTTTCGCGATGATGTTGCCAATTTTGTGGTCTGCTGGAGGTTGGTGTGCCATTTGTGTTCCATGCACTGTTCTCCAATTGTGTGAATTGCTTGTCCAACATATGCTTTCCCACACTCACATAGTTTGTAACACACTTCAGATCACTAAACCCACAGATCATCTCTTATTGTCCCTGAAAGTATTTGGTCTTTGCTAGTAGGCAGTATACACATTAGAGATTCTGTCTTACAATCCTACAGATTTTTCCAGTTATGTTGCCCACATATGGAATGAAGGCTCTTTTTTTTTTTTTTTTTTGCTTGGTCTTCATTAGGTGTTGGCTGTGATATGCTTGAAGGTATGTCAAATTTGGCAGTCGCTATAGCAGTTTTGTGGAACATGTCCCTGAGGTAGTACAGTTCAAGTTTAGGCTTGCTTTGTTGTTGATCACACAAGCTCTGTAGACCAGTGTGTTTAGCACTCTTTCCCCTCGTGACAGGTGATGACAGCTGGCAGTGTGAAGGTAGTGGTACTGGTATACATGGATTTCCTTTTGATAGATACTGTGTCACAGTGTTCCAAAAGATTCCTCTGTACCTGAACATCGAAGAATAGCAGCTCACCATTTTGTTCCTCCTCCATGATAAAATTAATTTAGTTATGGATAAAGTTCATGTGTTGCAAGAAAACTATCATCTTTCCTGTAAGGCCAATGTTCACAATAATGTCCGTCAAGTTGAAAATATGTGGACGTGAGCACAAACTTCTTTTCAATGTGTTCTGCACAATTCCATAAGTGGAACCCTGATGAATAATTACAATGCTGAAACTGAACATGAGAGATCCGAGCACACCAATCCCTGTTCCTGTAGACATTACACAAACTGAGCTGAGTTGAGTTCTTGATGTAGTGCTCACATTTACCAACCAATGGACTCTAAAGCAATGTCGAGTTTTCGCCAAGCTGGTACACTAGTGCTTCTATTGTACAAATTATTTGTTGCAGTGTTGTACCCTCTGTTTGCATTTGGAAGCCTGTAGAGCCTATGTCGTGCAGCAGCACAAAGCCATAGTTTTTTCACTGTCTCTTCTGTAGGAGTACTTAAGAGAATTTCAATCATCTTGCTCTGCATTTTATTTGTTGGATCCATCTTCATCATCTCTGAGTTGCATCCTCTAGTAGATTGCACATTCTTTTTCTGCATTCTGTGATTGTTAGTAGGACTTATGTCCCCCTTATCCATTGGGAGGATGAAAATGTCTGAATTGTCATGCAGAGCATTTATTCTCCATATGGAGATTTTGCACCTCAGTGGTGTGGACCTGGCAAGAGTACAGCATACATCCCACGATATTAGCTGATTTCTGCCACAGGTAGTGCTGCTGGTGTTGGGGCAAAGTTTACGCCTTTCCAAGGACAGTCAATTCAGCGTCACTGATAGTTTTTCTTGTAAGATTCAAGAGTTCATTTTGTCTCTTGTTTTGATGCTAGTCGGTTGAATTTTGAATAGCGTTTCTGAGATGGATTTTGGTGTGCCCACGACGGACATTCAACCCACTCCCAAGTAATGAGAGCAAGTGAGGACACAAGTTCTAGATCTACGGCAAAGAGTTTGTGTCCTATAGAATCAAGCTAGTATTTGATAGCAGGGTTCCTTCAACTTTGAAGGCTCTTAAGACAAGTACCTAGAATCAAAGATATGAGAAATACAAAATTAACATGGTTTCAACTGGATGAGAAAGATCCTTTTAGTTTAGTTTTTAAATACTTTTTCAGTGCACCCATTGGGCAGATGTCTTCAAATATTTCTGAAAAACCATATCAAATCTTATAAAAGTAGCAAAATGCAATTATCTTCAAAAGCTTCTATCTACAAGTTGTGAAATATGTTGCAACAACAGAACAGGAACAGAAGAGAAAGAAAACCATGTCAAAGGGAAGGGTAATGAAAAGCTAGACAAACATTTGCCCAGAATTAATTGCAACGTGTAAGCTTTGATCTTAGTTTTCTCAGAATTATTAAAGTGTCACCTCGCTTGGCCTTAATTTATGCAGCTCCATCAGGATAAATTGTCAATAGGCATGAGCTGCTACGCACCGCACAAAAATTGATATGGCAGTTATGCCATTTAAATACTCACTCACTGAGGTCTTTGTAAGAGCATAAGCTCTGACAAGTATTTCACCACATGGAAGGAGAGAATAGGATTGAAATACTTGGCATACTCACTTTATTGCAATCACACAAAAAACTTTTTACAAAGTTGGAACGAATCTACCCATTATTATTGTAGGCCAAGTTTTCTGGTCTGTGTGAAAACAAAATGTAGGTAAATTTTGTGCATTTACTGTACAAAGGTTCATTAGATGAACTGGACAAGAGGGAAAGCAGAAAAACTTTTTTGTAAAAATATGATCAACAGTAAAAAAGACATTCATACGCAAGTACCACATAATAACATATGCATCACAGATGTTAGAATTTGAAGGCTTTGAATTTCTCGCACATTCCTAATTAAAAACGCTGTGTCAACAGAAAAACTGTTTCCCTTTCTTAAAAGTGAGGTATACACAGTGTTTTTCTTTTACAGTGAGGGGTATTGTGTTCTTGTTACAACAGTATTATCCATAAGGATCTTTTCTTCAGTTTATTTAACAAAGCGTATTCCACCACAACAAGAAACAGTGTGTACAAAGCTTCAAGAGTGGTATCAGAATAAAAAAATTAACTTTTTACAGTGAACTAGAAGTCTTCGAATATGACCCTCCCGCATCATCACATCGCCGCCAGTATTTTTTACACTGTTCATAGGCTCCCCAGAATTTCCGTGGAAGGCTGTCAAAAGACATCATAGTTGCCCTAACTGCTGGAATCTTGTCTAACATTTTCCCTTTGAGGTCTCTCTTGATTCAGGAAACAAAAAAATGCTGATACCTACATCAGAGCTGTGAGGCTGTTGTAAGAGTTTTGCCAGATTGAACTTTGCCGATGGGGAGCAATGTGTTAGAGCGCGCATTGGCGAACGCAATTTATTTCTGGGTGGATGTAATGGACTCAATCATTCAAACGGCATGTAGTGGTTTTGTTCAGTTTCCCACAGAATTTTATCAAATAAAGCTGCTCCAAATGACGCCTGCATTTTCAACTTGAGTTTTTGATGGGAGTCACTGACACATGCTCATACCACTAGTGATGATCTCACTCTAGCCTCTCAGAGGTAATTGTCACATGTGTGTCAGTTAGCTGACAACCCCCCCCCCCCCCCCCAAATACTTCACCTACTCAGAAAAAAATCTCAGATTTAAACTTTGTAAAGACACTCTGAATGCAAGGGAGGTTACATCCAATCAGGAATGGAAATTTTTAGCAATAAGCAAATCAAGTACTTATTTTTTACAGTTACATACACATTTTCCCCTCAAGAGACCAGGAAAAGAACCTGCAGTAACACACACACTAAAATTGATGTTTGTACAAAGAAACGTCATTCACATGACACCTAAAGCCTTCCCTTAAAGTAAGATTAAGTCTATGTTTAGAAAAAAAAAAATTGGACAAACAACAAAACAAATTTTATGGTAGTCGTATTTGAGTGTTACCTTCCACATAGGAAGATTATGAGACCAAATCGATTAAAATGCTGTTAGTTCACAAATGTTTAAGACAATTTAGCTGGGTCCATCTGAACGAATATTAAGGAAAAAAAGCACAATACAAATTTATTAAAACAGACCAAAAATGTCATTATATGCTTTTTAGCTGGTTCTGAATTTTAACACCATGCAGATGGTCACCATCACATTCTGTGCATTCCTCCAAGCAGTGAACGAAACCTTCCAATTACAATCAGCATATTCAATGGATCTCCTCCGCAGCCGTATACATCCATGCTTTGAGTTCAGCCCACAGTATAAGGACACATAGTGTATATTTACTTGATTTTTCTGTATCCTGTAAGAATTCACAGACTCTTATGTCCATGCTGGCCAATGCATGAATGTTGGGACTCAAGTTATCTATCAATCTTGCAAGGAGGAAGGCAGTGAACGTAACATGCAAGGAGGAAGGCAGTGAACGTAACAGTCACTAGTAACCAATTACTGCATGGCAATGAAGATCCTCCAAAACACGTGGACCGATGATGGTAAACGAAGCCCCAGCACACTAATCACAGTAAAATTTCCTCATGCAGCCAACAAGGATTACCTTTGGTATGATGTGTCGAGTACACGTATATTTACGTGATCTTCATGAAAATAGGCCTCATACAACACCAGAATGTTTTAAACCTGCGGCTCAGCAGCTGAAACTTCCAGGCAATGCAAGGCGAATGTTTGCCTGGCAACTATCTTTTTCATTCAGTATCTGTATAACCCGTAATTTGTATGTGTGGCACTGCCTGTTACCATAGATATCATATTGCAGGGAATGATCTGACATTTTTAGTGCCAAGGCGTGCATGGCAGCGGAACAGCGACTACTTTTGATAAACATAACATGCCTACTCCACTCACTCTGGTGTCCATTCTCTGAAACTTTCTTCTTTTCACAAGACGTATTAGTCCTGAATTTTTATATCCACCACACAATCACATGACAATCCAGAATTTTATCGTGTTCTTTCAACACTAAATGATAAAAGGGACCCGAGATTAATTTTTGAAACTTGTCTCAACAGCAAATGCTTGATGCTTTGAACTCCACAAGGCCATTATTACAATTGCATCCTTCCTCCAAGCAGCACAAGCTTATTTTGTGCAGGTTCAATAGTGACTCAGTAGTACACGACAGAAAACTTAACTTTCATTCAACCAGACCCTATACATCACAGGAGTGACAGTCTATAGTTTTTGTTACTCTCAGCAACAACAGCGCCCCAACTGGCTCGCAAGTGACACTTCTATGATATCAGATGTATGTGAATACAAACATTTATTGTGATTTGTAACAGCTTTTTCCATTGGGAGTGTATGTAGTGCTGTAAAAACTACAACAAAAGTGACGCCACATTTGTCATTCTTTGGTTTCCTAAGAAATACTTCAAGATATGAAACAGAAGTTACAGGACAGTTTATTTAGCACTCTTGTAACAGAGATATTTACTGAATGTCATTTTCTGTTAAAAACAAAAAAAAAATCCAGTAAACAGAACATCTTATCTTTTGCAGAAAGACTTCTTTGTTGTTGATGTCTTCTGTCCAAAGACTGGTTTGATGCAGCTCTCCATCATCTCCGATTAACTACTGCAACCTACATCCTTCTGAATCTGCTTGGTGTATTCATCTCTTAGTCTCCCTCTTACCATTTTTACCCTCCATTACTAAATTTGTTATCTCCTGATGCCTCAGAATGTGTCCTATCAACTGATACCTTCTTCTAGTCAAGTTGCGCCACAAATTCCTCTTCTCCCCAATTCTATAAACACCTCATTAGTTATGTGTTTTGTAGCACATTTCGAAAAGAAAGCTTCTATTCTGTTCTTGTCTAAAACTATTCACTTCCATACAAATACTTTCAGAAAGGATTTCCTGACATTTAAACGTTAAAAAATTTCTCTTTTTCAGAAACACTTTCCTTGCCATAGCCAGTCTACATTTTATATCCTCTGTACTTCGGCCACCAGTTTTTTGCTCCCCAGAGAGCAAAACTTATCTACTACTTTGAGTCTCTCATTTCCTAATCTAATTCCTCAGCATCACCTGACTTAATTTGACTGCATTCCATTATCCTCATTTTGCTTTTGTTTATGTTCATCTTAAATCTTCCTTCCAACACACTGCCCATCCCGTTTAACTGCTCTTCCAGGTCCTTTTCTGTATCCTATGCCCTTTCCTGTCTCCGACGGAATTACGATTGTCATCAGCAAACCTCGAATTTTTTGTTTTTTCTCCACGGATTTTAATTCCTACTTAGTATGGTGATCCAACAAAGCAAAGTTTTGTTCGCTACACTTTCAGCCAAATCAGTGAATATGGAACAGAGGAAACTTATAGGAATATAATACCTACATGATTTAATGTTATCAAATGAGCAACCACACCTGTAGCTTAAGGGGAAAACAACCCACACAGTTCCACAATTATTGCTAAATCTGAGCCATAAACAGCAAGAATCTTCAATACATTTGCTTTTGAAGCAAAAGTAATTACATTTACAAAAATATTCATTTATTAGGTCTAGTGAAGTTTAAAAAGGCGGCAAATCTTAAGACTTGATGAAATTTTTCAATAAGTGTCAAGGAAACAGGCAACAGAAATGTATGCTTCTGATGCAAGAAATACATTTCTATATTCACTTGTTTTCAGCAGAGTAAGCTGCAAATATAGACATATTCCAAAGTATTTCTTCATGAATAATTTGTAGCTTATGTAATCGAATAACTGTGATTCAGCCACTTTTAAATATATTTCATGGTAATTCATGTGTCTTGGTAATTTACTAATGTGTGGAATGCAAAAATATAACATATTTTGTTAAGTGCAAAATAATGAAAAACCAACACTATCTTCACAACACATGTGACTGCTTTCTCACTGCTTCAACTGCTGATGTTGCTCTAGCTGTCACACAGTAACAACTTTTGCACAACAGTGTGTTGAGATTGTATTTATTAAACTGAGCTACACATTTTTAAATCAGAAATGTATTAAAATTCAAGACAGTTTAGCATTTAAAAGATTGGTATCCCAAATATTTTAACAACATATAGTTACATTTCAAAAATTGACTTCTTACAAGATCCTTTTACTGAAGTCGCTTGCCCTGTCTATGTAAACAACATATGTTCTCCCAATCCCCCTCCCCAAGTGCTCGATCACGTTGTGTATTACACAATTATGTAATATTCCTATATTTCATTCTGTAGAACAATAAAATATTGTTGAACAACAAATGTTTGGATTGTTCTTATACACGATTATGTTAAAACAGAGCAAAAAAGCTGGTGAGATTATAGACAGGTTCTTCTTAATTTCCCAGCATAGAATTTCACACTGGTTAAATACTAGATGCCAAATCCCCAATGCAAAACTTAAGCTCTGTTTCACTTTGGCACAAAAATTCCTTCCCACTGCAAGACAATCTTTTAAATCGCACAAAATTTTGCAGGCACAATGACTACCATCACTGTAGGACCAGTGTTACAATACTAACCCAAAAGGTCCACTGTCTTGTCTCCTTAGCTGTAAGTAACATTTCATCTGTGGAAATTACAGCAATTCCCAGTCGAACCACATTTTTATTAGCTTCATAGAGAATACGAGGAAATAACATTTTCTATTGCAGTAAAAAAGTTGTGGGTAGTCGGAAAAAGCACAGAAGCCAAATTTTGTTTCTCCCTGTGTACCATTCAATATAACAACATTAATGTTTCTACATACTACTCCAGAAGTGTACTGTATTCCAAAACACTACAGAAATACAAGAATGTGCTTTTGGCACTGCCTGTATACACTTTACGTAACTGCTGAAAATTTATACAGCACACACACTTTCATACGTATTGTGCTTTAAAATAAGAGGTTACTGATCAGCACCAAATAATCAGTCCTCTTCTCTCTTACTGTGCCTTATAAATTATCACAATTTCCAAAATCAAAACTTTTCAGTACAGAATATCAATATACAAAAAAAAATTAATGACCTCACGGGATAATTACTACGGAAAGAAAAGTGAGGTGACAGTCACAATACACAAAATATCTGCATCCAATTACCAATGCAATTTGCGCAGACACCTTGTTTCAAGATTTAATCTTACCTTCCATTTCAGCCACTGACTGTCTTGCCACCACTATTCACCATCACAGCACAGGAGAAAACACTTTATGAAGTAACATGGCAATTTAGCATGTTAAGCATAAACAGATGCATGACAAATATACTGAATACGCAGGAGTGTGCACAAGGAACCTCATGTCTGTATGAGCCTGCAAATTTAGTAAGGAACTATTTCCTCTCTGGCATTTTGTTCTATTATTTTTTTTTAAACACCAAAGTGCATATTTAAATTAGTCATGCAATTCACAACACCAAGCCTCAATTTTAATTGGAAATTTTGAACACAACAGCCTATCTTATCAATTGCCATGGCCATACATCTTTTAATACATTTTATGAATACATGAATTATATTCCTGAATTGACATGGATACCTCATGCAAACACCTATCCATGACAACACACTGGTACATGTGCATGCACTTTCCACAGTTTGAAATCTTCTGGGTTTATTATTATGGCACATGCAACAAGTTTTTCCAAGTAACTTAAAATTTTATTCAGTTTCCACCACTCTGCTCCAGAAATAAATGCATCACCTACATGGAATTTTACTAGCAAAATCACCAGTTAGGCTTTGGCCTCGTGGTTTTTCCAGTGAAATTCAAGGGTGAAACAACATTGCAAGAGTTAACAAGTCTGCTGGCCCCACACAGCAGCAAAAAATGGCAGACATTTACAATCAGATGACCTGTGTACACATTGTAGAAAGAACTTTCCAAGAACACTAACAGACTTTTGTTTGATAGCAATTCAGTTTTTGCACTGTGTTTATTACTAGGTTGACTACATCAAAGACAGCAGAGGAAATTGGTATCCACCCTACACCATGTGACAAGTCAACATGTTTTGAAGTTCATGAAAACCAGAGAAAACTACTATATAAATTTTTTTAACTACAGATTATTACAAGCATTTTGTTCAAAGCATATTTGGCATTTTAGGAAGTAAATGGCTGATTTTGATGTAAGTAAATAATGTAAGCTGAATTTGTTGATATAGTTATAAATGTAAGAAACACAAATAAAAAAATTCGTCAGAACATTGGACAGACCTTTTCTGTTCATCTCATGGATCACTTGTCTTCACAAGCAGGCTTTAAAGATCAAACCTTGTCCTAATTGGAATATGAACAACTTGCTTTTAAATATATAAGTAAGAAATAAAACTCCATATTCTTCATACTTTGTCTTTCTTCCCATTTCATTTTTTCCCCACTACACGCAGTGCTATGCCAATTGCTAGACATGACTGTCTTTACACTCACAAGGAGGGGTCCCCAGCAGTGGGATGGACTTTTTGAAACAATCTATACATTTACACAGATTAACATCTTGTGTATTTCACACACTGCAGCCGTTCACCCTCTTGGGCGCTTATTTGCAAGTAATTGAAGGAAAAATTTTGTGCGACACTCAATAGCATTAAAGTTGCATCAAATAGTTTGGTTGTGCGCTGAAATGGATAGGACAATAGCTTCACATGCAGGAGGCTGTGGGTTCAAACTCTATCAGGAACAATTTATATATATATATATATATATATATATATATATATATATATATATATATATATATATATATATATATATATATATAATTCCTTATCGAAATGATTCATTATTTTTACTCAATTAATGGACTTAAATTTAATTTTTATTTCGATTGGTTTGTCAAATCATTTTAATCATATCAACTTCTTCATTTGCTCTCATTTTCCTGCCTAACATTCTTTTTCCACTTAAAACTTTGTTAATGTATTTCTCATTAATTTTGTGTATTAACTTCATTTTAATTTATCACCCTGTTTTTTCATCCACAATCATATCTAATTATTTTGTTTGAATTTCATTAACTTAAAACCATTCTTTCATTTATCTTCCTCTGCGTTTTGTCCACAATGAAATTAGTATTTAGGTCATGTTTTACATGTTTGACAACTACCAAGCAAAAAAATTGCACATCTGGTAAAGAGAAACATTTTTCTCACTTTAATTGACATATCGGAATTTTCAAGTAACTGAATATTATAACAGAAATACAATTAAATTCATATTAACAAAAACTTAAATTTGAAGAACGACGTCAAGAAAAAATGAAATAAAGGTTCATACAGTTATTAAAATGAAGTGACATAGAAAAAACACACATTTAAATCAATTAACTTAAAAAATAATGACTGACACTTTTGATAAAGATTTAAGATCAAAAGAATTTACTGCACCTGACAACATTTGAACCCACATTACACCTTGCAATTTGACAAAGTTATTGAACATCATTCAAAGTTTTCTTCGCCAATTACTTGCAAATGAGAGCCCACTAGATAAATGGCTGCAGGTTGTAATACCTGCGGTCTTAAACTATTATCGCCACTCAATTGGTTTCAAAAGACCATCCCACAGCTGGAGACCTCTCCTTTTCAGTTTTTATGGTGTGAGCACGTTATAAATATCTGGTATATTTTTGCACCTCCAAAATTAACAGCTCACTGTCCACATAATACACACTGTGTGTTGACAAACATTAAACTGAAATAACAATCACATATAACGTAATCATGTGACCACTCTTGACAACTGGAATGCATGAAGACCAATACATCAGACTCCATTCTGTTGCTTGTGAACTTGCAGAAATGCGCACACATGTCCAACAGATGCAGGAATTCCAGCACTATGTGACCATCCTCACTTCAATGATGTAGTTCTGTTTTTTCCACTTTTTTCCAGCTATAATTCTGCTGGAAAATCACGTTCTTAACTATAGCTTTACTCGGCAATCAACTACAGAAAAATGGAAGTTAATTTGGGTCTAGTGAAGCAGGGGATACAACCCGTCGATTTGAACAATGACGTCATTCCTTAGTCATAGATAGTAATGTCTTCACTTCGAGGCATAGATAATAAAGCAGTTCTGTGTTCTAATAAGCGCTATCATTAAAATAATTGAATGTGAATCTAAAAGCGATCATTTATCTATATTTCACTATTTTGCCATATTTCACTTTCTTATTCCACCAATACGCTTCAGTAGCTAAGTGTTTTTTGGCTTAAAAAAAATCTCACGAGATAGAATAAACTGATCCTACTTCATAAAGCAATCAATAAAAAAAAAACTAAACTAAAACATAACAGCAAAAGACTTCGTAATCTATTCTATTTTCAGTTTACCATTTTCGCTTTTGCTGTTATGTTTTAGTTTAGTTTATTTTTGATTGCTTAATGAAGTAGGATCAGTTTATCTCGTGAGATTTTTTTTAAAAAAGCCAAAAAACACTTATCAGCTACTGAAGCATCTGTATCTTAGGATCAGTTTATTCTATCTCATGAGATTTTTTTTAAAAAAAAAAGCCAAAAAACACTTTTCAGCTACTGAAGGGAGCTACAACACTAAGAAGAATCGATTCTCGGCTTTTGACAAGATCAATGTGTAGGTCCCTTTCAATAAGTGAAACGCAAAGATTAAATAAACAATCAAAACATATAAAATGAAACAGGTTGCAAATGTAACGTACGTGTATTTCCACCTATTCGTTACCAGTGTACATATATCGAGGTCAATGGAAGTCTGGTATACATATATTACATACGTAGGTCCTTCTGTCATCAGTAATACTGATATGTACGTGAGAAAAGACTGTTAGTAATAGCGGAGACGAAATAAACAGCACATCTACAACTTGTATCCCGTGTTCCACTTAGGGTTTACTGAAGCGGAGGATACATCGTTCAGGTGAAGAACAGGACAGTAATGCTTGTCAAAACGAAGAAATCGCCTTACGACAAACTCTTAGTCCGGACTGTACTTAAACAACATACATCGAATGAGCTTTTAATTTGTATCGGGTGTTTCATTTGCGGTTTAGTGAAGCGGGATACATAGTTCAAGTGAACAACAGGACAGCAATGCTAATTGAAACTAAGAAATCGACTACGCTGAACTTGTATCCCGTACTGCACTTAAGCAATACAGTTCGAAAGACTTTCGAGATACAACTGACATACATGTAACGTGATGTATTCTTTGTTAGTAATTTCATTCGTTTCTTTCCATTGTATTTTGCGGAGAAATACTAAGATACAAACACGCGATATCGTTAATGTGAAAATACTACTGGCCCTGACATATGTGAAATAAAGTTTATCTCTCTCGCATTCCTTTGTTTCTCAACATTCTCCTCAGCTCTTTCATCTTTGTAATACATGCTCTCTGGCGACTTGTGATGTCATTGTTCAAAGCCGACGGGTTGTATCCCCTGCTACACTAGACCCGTTAATTTGGTATATACATGGTGAACTGCTTCCCCCATGAACCATGGACCTTGCCGTTGGTGGGGAGGCTTGCGTGCCTCAGCGATACAGATGGCCGTACCGTAGGTGCAACCACAACAGAGGGGTATCTGTTGAGAGGCCAGACAAACATGTGGTTCCTGAAGAGGGGCAGCAGCCTTTTCAGTAGTTGCAGGGGCAACAGTCTGGATGATTGACTGATCTGGCCTTTTAACATTAACCAAAACGGCCTTGCTGTGCTGGTACTGCGAACGGCTGAAAGCAAGGGGAAACTACAGCCGTAATTTTTCCCGAGGACATGCAGCTTCACTGTATGATTAAATGATGATGGCGTCCTCTTGGGTAAAATATTCCGGCGGTAAAATAGTCCCCCATTCGGATCTCCGGGCGGGGACTACTCAAGAGGACGTTGTTATCAGGAGAAAGAAAACTGGCGTTCTACAGATCGGAGGGTGGAATGTCAGATCCCTTAATCGAGCAGGTAGGTTAGAAAATTTAAAAAGGGAAATGGATAGGTTAAAGTTAGATATAGTGGTAATTAGTGAAGTTCGGTGGCAGGAGGAACAAGACTTTTGGTCAGGTGATTACAGGGTTATAAATACAAAATCAAATAGGGGTAATGCAGGAGTAGGTTTAATAATGAATAAAAAAATAGGAGTGCGGGTTAGCTACTACAAACAGCATAGTGAACGCATTATTGTGGCCAAGATAGACACAAAGCCCATGCCCACTAAAGTAGTACAAGTTTATATGCCAACTAGCTCTGCAGATGATGAAGAAATTGATGAAATGTATGACGAGATAAAAGAAATTATTCAGGTAGTGAAGGGAGACAAAAATTTAATAGTCATGGGTGACTGGAATTCGTCAGTAGGAAAAGGGAGAGAAGGAAACATAGTAGGTGAATATGGATTGGGGGGAAGAAATGAAAGAGGAAGCCGCCTTGTAGAATTTTGCACAGAGCATAATTTAATCATAGCTAACACTTGGTTCAAGAATCATAAAAGAAGGTTGTATACCTGGAAGAATCCTGGAAATACTAATAGGTATCAGATAGATTATATAATGGTAAGACAGAGATTTAGGAACCAGGTTTTAAATTGTAAGACATTTCCAGGGGCAGATGTGGATTCTGACCACAATCTATTGGTTATGAACTGCAGATTGAAACTGAAGAAACTGCAAAAAGGTGGGAATTTAAGGAGATGGGACCTGGATAAACTGAAATAACCACAGGTTGTAGAGAGTTTCAGGGAGAGCATAAGGGAACAATTGACAGGAATGGGGGAAAGAAATACAGTAGAAGAAGAATGGGTAGCTCTGAGGGATGAAGTAGTGAAGGCAGCAGAGGATCAAGTAGGTAAAAAGACGAGGGCTAATAGAAATCCTTGGGTAACAGAAGAAATATTGAATTTAATTGATGAAAGGAGAAAATATAAAAATGCAGTAAATGAAGCAGGCAAAAGGGAATACAAACGTCTCAAAAATGAGATCGACAGAAAGTGCAAAATGGCTAAGCAGGGATGGCTAGAGGACAAATGTAAGGATGTAGAGGCTTGTCTCACTAGGGGTAAGATAGATACTGCCTACAGGAAAATTAAAAGAGACCTTTGTAGAGAAGAGAACCACTTGTATGAATATCAAAAGCTCAGATGGAAACCCAGTTCTAAGCAAAGAAGGGAAGGCAGAAAGGTGGAAGGAGTATATAGAGGGTTTATACAAGGGCGATGTACTTGAGGACAGTATTATGGAAATGGAAGAGGATGTAGATGAAGATGAAATGGGAGATAAGATACTGCGTGAAGAGTTTGACAGAGCACTGAAAGACCTGAGTTGAAACAAGGCCCTGGGAGTAGACAACATTCCATTAGAACTACTGATGGCCTTGGGAGAGCCAATCATGACAAAACTCTACCATCTGGTGAGCAAGATGTATGAGACAGGCGTAATACCTACAGACTTCAAGAAGAATATAATAATTCCAATACCAAAGAAAGCAGATGTTGACAGATGTGAAAATTACCGAACTGTTAGTTTAATAAGTCACAGCTGCAAAATACTAACACGAATTCTTTACAGACGAATGGAAAAACTGGTAGAAGCGGACCTCGAGGAAGATCAGTTTGGATTCCGTAGAAATGTTGGAACACGTGAGGCAATACTAACCTTACGACTTATCTTAGAAGAAAGATTAAGAAAAGGCAAACCTACGTTTCTAGCATTTGTAGACTTAGAGAAAGCTTTTGACAATGTTAACTGGAATACTCTGTTTCAAATTCTGAAGGTGGCAGGGGTAAAATACAGGGAGCGAAAGGCTATTTACAATTTGTACAGAAACCAGATGGCAGTTATAAGAGTCGAGGGACATGAAAGGGAAGCAGTGGTTGGGAAAGGAGTGAGACAGGGTTGTAGCCTCTCCCCGATGTTATTCAATCTGTATATTGAGCAAGCAGTAAAGGAAACAAAAGAAAAATTCGGAGTAGGTATTAAAATTCATGGAGAAGAAGTAAAAACGTTGAGGTTCGCCGATGACATTGTAATTCTGTCAGAGACAGCAAAGGACTTGGAAGAGCAGTTGATCGGAATGGACAGTGTCTTTGGATATAAGATGAACATCAACAAAAGCAAAACGAGGATAATGGAATGTAGTCAAATTAAATCGGGTGATGCTGAGGGGATTAGATTAGGAAATGAGACACTTAAAGTAGTAAAGGAGTTTTGCTATTTAGGGAATAAAATAACTGATGATGGTCGAAGTAGAGAGGATATAAAATGTAGACTGGCAATGGCAAGGAAAGCGTTTCTGAAGAGAAATTTGTTAACATCGAGTATAGATTTAAGTGTCAAGAAGTCGTTTCTGAAAGTATTTGTATGGAGTGTAGCCATGCATGGAAGTGAAACATGGACGATAACCAGTTTGGACAAGAAGAGAATAGAAGCTTTTGAAATGTGGTGCTACAGAAGAATGCTGAAGATAAGGTGGGTAGATCACGTAACTAATGAGGAGGTATTGAATAGGATTGGGGAGAAGAGAACTTTGTGGCATAACTTGACTAGAAGAAGGGATCGGTTGGTAGGACATGTTTTGAGGCATCAAGGGATCACAAATTTAGCATTGGAGGGCAGCGTGGAGGGTAAAAATCGTAGAGGGAGACCAAGAGATGAATACACTAAGCATATTCAGAAGGATGTAGGTTGCAGTAGGTACTGGGAGATGAAGAAGCTTGCACAGGATAGAGTAGCATGCAGAGCTGCATCAAACCAGTCTCAAGACTGAAGACCACAACAACAACAACAACAACAACAACAACATGGTGAACTAGAACTTTCAGAGACAGTATGGAGCAAAACAACAAAAAATACCCAGTAGATATGGTATCTAAAATGCATATCTTAAGAACTATGAGCTCGTTCAGTAGAAGAGATGTTTCCCAGTAGCAAAGACTATAGTCTGATTTAGAGTAGTTGTCACTCTACAGGCAGGGCTCCCACCACCAATAAGCCAATGACAGCCAGCACTGTCGGCTGCCACTGCGTTGCCACTTCGCTCTGCTGAGCTGACTAAGGCATTGTGCCAGCCAGTCCTCAAAGCAAGCCGTTGGTAGACGTGCGGGTGAGAGATTTGAGTGACTTGTAGCTTCGCATGTTTACGAAGTCTGATGAAAAGCAGTCGCAAGAGAGGGATGCCGAGGCTGCGCACTCCTCGGAAACCTCCAAAAAATGGCGGCCATGGCATCGTTATATGCAGTCAGGCCCGTGAATACGTGTGTTCCTTAAGGGAGTATTTTGAGAGAGAGAGAGAGAGAGAGAGAGAGAGAGAGAGAGAGAGAGAGAGAGATGCAGGAGGGCCTCTCGTTCCTTGGATAAGGTGGTGGAGCGAACTGCAGCTGCTCTGCAAGTTAGCGAACGATCAGTAATAAGAATCTACAAGGAGAAATTCACGAAAGAAGGCTCAAGTGAATCATCTAAATTGGAAACACCTGGGAAAAGGAGGCAACTAGAGAAGAGGATCACAAAACTTAACTGTTTTCAGGAAGATGGCATTCGTCGTCAAATATACGCATTTTATTCGAGGAAGGAGTATCCAACACAAAAAACTACATGCTACCCTCACAGCGGCTGACCTGTTTCAGGGTAGTAAATCGTCTGTTACGAGTCGTGAAAATGTTAGAATTCCGCTATAAATACATCTCTGGCAGAAAGTTACTAATTGAACGCCAAGATATTGCAGCCTGAAGATGCCGCTTTCTTGGAGAATTAGTGGGGACAAATTTTGATGATATTGTTTGGCTTGATGAAACGTGGGTGAATGCAGGACACAGTTTAAAAAAAGGCTCGACAGACTGTACCATCAGTGGAAGTATAGCAGCTCCGATTGGCAGAGGAAAAAGGATAATTGTAGTACATGCCGGAAATTCAAAAGGTTTCATTCCAAATTGTCTGCTGCTATTCAATTCAAATAAGACCTCGGACTACCACTAAGAGATGAACCACAATACTTTTGTGAAATGGTCTGAAGACTGTGCGCTCCAGAACTTAACAAAAAAACTATCAATGTTATGGACAACGCTCCTTATCATTCAGTAATACAAGACAAAGCACGCACAAAGGCAAAGAGGAAAAACGACCTTGTTAGCTGGTTACAGAAACATAAGGTGCAGTTCGACAGTAATTTTACGAGGGCAGAATTATTAGAACTTTTATCGCAACACAAGCCAAAGAACCCGATTTACATTGTGGATGAAGTAGCAAAAAAATACCGGCATAAAGTGCTCAGATTGCCTCCTTACCATTGCCATTTCAACGTAATAGAGCTGATTTGGGCTCAGGTTAAACGGCATATTGCTGCAGAAAATAAGAAATTCACATTAACCGAAGTGGAACGCCTTTTGAAAGAGGCAGTTTGTAACGTCTAGTAGAAAAACAACACATTATGTAGGAATTAGAAAATTATATGTATCATATTGTGTCATTGTATAAAATTATGTATTTTTTTTATTATTTATATTTGAGAATATCTGCGTCGGCGAATAATGAAAACGCCACAGACAATAAATGTTGAACAAAGATTAAAAAAGTATCTAGTATATAATACGTGATAAACATTAATTTCTTTGTCCTCCTTAATCTGAGAGTCGTGCGAGTAAGATCTCCTGTATTGTAGTAGCGAACGCTAATGTAGCTTTCTTTTGTCGAGGCTAAGAGATGTACGCCATTACGTGTGAATTCATAAAGGTCTGTAATCATTGAGATATTTAAATGTTTTAATAGAGTTGTTTAAATGAAAACTTGCATTATTAATTGTTAAAGCTTGCTTGCCTATTATCCCATCCTGTTGAGACATTTTTCAGTTATATATAAATATTATCTGTGGTGCTGAGCTGCGCGACAAACGAAAGAGCCGCTGCCACGGCGTATTCAAACTACTTCCAATATTATTTCTTTTAGCTTCCAGACTAGCAGTGAAGATCAGCAGATCTTATGACGTGTTGCAGGTTGACGCGGGCTGCTGATAGTATATAATTCACAGTACAAATAAGTTAATGTACCTCCAAAATTGAATAAGAATCTTGCTGTGCTCTGTTCTGGTCTGGCAAACTTTACAGTGAAAACGTATTATTTTAATAAGAGTCTCATGTTCTTGTGCTAGTCGTGGTATTGAATGGTGTTTTACCGAGAAACAAAATCCACTGCAAACTTTTGTTGTTGAACGATCATACGAACTGTAACATCAGTGTTCATGACAAAGTAATTGCAATTTTCAATAGCTATAAAGTAGGGAAGATATATTGAGTTTTAGCATGAGTTACAATTACGAAAAAACGTTCCTTTAAGTGTAGGCCAGATACAGAACAATAAGATCTATATATGTATATATATATATATATAATTTTTTTTTTTTTTTTTTAAAGGTAATGACGATAAAGAATTTCAAAGCACAGCATTAATAAAAGTATTTCACGTAACTCTTTTCATACATGCGTTACTACGCGAGCAATAACAAAAACAAAACCAAAATAAATAAATAAAGAGCAATAATTTACAATTCATGAGTGTTACGTGAAACTGTCGCCCAAAAACGCGGGGCCCGAATTTGCAGTGGCCACAAATATAAAACTTTATGTATTTTTCTTTCAGTGTTGTGTGTGTGTATATATATATATATATATATATATATATATATATATATATATATATATATATATATGTGTGTGATAAATGTATGTATGTATATCATGATTAATGCCATGTATTAATGAATGTGCAACCACTCTTTCATGAAAAACGTACTACTGCAAGCGAATCAGAGAAGACGATCCTGATAGTACTGAGAAACTGTAACGTCTACGTAATCCGGGGGCAGCCGAACCCCGAGATCAGATAAAATAAAGGTAAGACTACAGTGTAGTTGTCCTGTCTGTAGAAGCTGAGCTCCAGTGAAGTGATCTCATATCGCTAGTGGTGTGCATATTGTGCGTAGTTTGATGTTAGTGTTTGTGACAGGACAAAGTTGAATGGTAGATAGTAATTTTTAGTGTGCAGTGTAGTGTAGATGAATTAGCGTATTTTGTGTGCATGTGGCAAAACTGTCAGATTTTGTGTTCAAGTAAGCAATTTAGGAATATGGTTAAGTTGCGTAGTCAACGTCCCAGCAATATGGATACTGAGGAACAACAATTAGTTAGTGCAGGAAATGTAGAACCGGGGACTTTAAGCAGTACGAGTACTATCTTTGAGGATATAACATGCGAAAATGTGGGGGCAGGGGCACAGGAAGTGGTGCCACCGCCCACTAGTGATCAAGGAGATGCAGATAAAGAAATCGCACCACCACCAGAAAAGCAGGAACCAGAGAGTGGTAATCTGACTGGTGGGTATTCACTTCAGGCTATATTAGAGCGTGTGCTAAATTACCAGGCAGAATTTGCGCAACAGCAAGCCGAGCGAGATCGCCAGCAGGCTGAGAGAGATCGCAGGCAAGCTGAGCGGGACCAGCAACTTGTGCAATCGTTAGAAAATATGAAAAAAGAGATTGCAGATATGAAACAGAATTATGAGTCGATACCTAAGGCCGTGCAGGAGTTGACGGTACAGGTCAACAACCTGCAAGTAGCAAACGCTAACAGGGTAGACGAAATAGGTGTATTAGCCAACCGAGTAGAAAAGCTAGAAATAGATTCCACACAGCTTGTAGTGGAACGAACAAGCAACTAAAATTGAAACAGAATTCAACTCATGGCTAGAAGTGAAGGAGAGTGAGATTGACAAAAATATTAATTCTAAAGTAGATGCAGCCATAGCAAATAGAGATTCCCAATCGTTCAGTGCCGCAGTAAATAGTCAGGTACAGAACGACGTGCAAACCATCAAACAAATACTCAGTGAGGATATTCCGCAGTGGCAAGTGAATATTAACAAACGGATATCCGACCTGGAGAAAGGTTTAGCACAAGGCAGGAAACATATGGAACAGGAACCTACGTCGCCAACAGCCCATGGTTTTGGCAACACACAAACTTATACCCGATACAACAATGGGGAATCGGTAGTCGATAATGCGAAGAGCTGTAGCTTCGGTTCGGAGCACACAGCATATGTCCCAGGAGCAAACCCATGTAGTTCAAAAATATTAGTTGAAGAAAGTCTAATCAAAAATAGGCAGTTCCAAACGTTTACTACTGAACGGAAGTCAGTACACCCAGTAGTATTCATAAAGAGCTTTAAAAATATCTTGCCTAGTGTGTGGAATGAAACACAGAAAATTCAATACGTCATGTCATACATTCAAGGTGACGCAGCGTTGTGGGCTACAGAAGTAGCAGACAGCTGCATGACATATGAACAATTTGAAAGGGCATTTCTGTCGAAATATTGGTCGCCTTGTATACAAGAGCGGCTAAGAAAAGAAGTATATAATCCCGAACCGTACTCACCCCGTCTTGGGAATTTGAGACGGTATTTTGAAAAGTATATAAACAAAACGCGCTACTGGGACGAGCCTATATCACCAAGAGACATAATAAGACTACTAAAATCACATTTACCCCTTCATATCAAAGAAAAATTAATACACGTACCAGAAAGCGACATGGAAAACTTCCTGTCTGTGCTAGATTCAATCGACTTGATCCAGGAAGACGCAAAATCAGCGTGCGATCACTCGCGGAATAATGGATCAGGGTGTAAACATGACAGAAACAATAGTACACAAAACCACAACCATGGAAATGGTGGGGGTGGTAACAAGCGGCAAGAACATTCACAAAATTGTAGTAATGGTAGAAACCAGAACGGGTATGGACAACCAACTTATAACAAAAAGCGTCGATTTGACGACCGGTACGAATCTGGAACGTCAGGGACCAACCGCTGGAAAAATGCGCGAGATCAGTGGCAGAGCAATTATAGTGATAGTAATCGAAATTGGCAGCAGAATCAGCGAACAAGCCCAGAGCGACAGGGTAACGACCGGTATGACAACAATAGACCACCACCGCAAAACGCGCCTATTGCGCAGCCGTGGCGGCCTACAAATCAGAATGTTCATATAGTGGAGGTCACGGACAATAGCCGTCCAAGTACCTCACAAGTAAGCAATTCAACAAACTAGAATCGGCCTCGATACGCTCTCCATCGATGGCCGAGGGGTGGAGTGAGAGCAACACGAGTAATAATGTACCTGGAATATGTATGCTGCGATACAACGACGGTGTCAGTATGGATAAAGATCTACTGAACGAACCGCACGAATGTAAGAAAGATAATAACGAAAATGTGCAAGCCTTAATAGAATCGAAAATCAATGATGTTGCAGTGAATATAATCATCGACACAGGTGCCTCAGTAAGTGTAATGAGTATGGAGTTGTTTAAAGCACTGAGGAAAGGACGTAGCATTCCGACTTCCCGGTTAATAATTGTAAGGTGTCTGGAGCCATTAGTGCACAGAGCCAATTAGTTAGGTACCAGGTGCAGGTGGAGATTTGTAAGGAGGGCGAAGCCATAGTGAGCTCGTTCCTCGTTGTCAAAGGATTAAAGGTGGCCTGCATTCTGGGAGTAGATTTTCTCCGTGAGAGGGACGCAGTGATCTACCTCTCCTTGGGGAAATTAAGCATAGTTAATAGAGGTAGGAGGATTGAGTTATCTATGATGAAATCGAAGGAGGTACTTGTGCCGTGTTGTAATCGAATTAATATCAAATGTAGGAACCCCTGGGTACTACACCTCGATGATTTTTCACATGTAGCAGACCTCTATTACCCGAATTTAGAGGATCGAAATTTTGAAACAAATGTTCAGGCATTTCAAACCAAAGTGCAGGAATCCGAAGGTTTAAACGATACACAAAAGCAACAGTTGACGCAGCTGCTATCGGAATATACTATGGTATTTACCGACCGACCAGGTATAGTCAAAAGGTACCACTATCACATAGAGGTGATGCCCCACAAAACATAACATACTGTCGCGCAACTTACTCCATCCCTTGGTCGAGGAGAGAAGTAGTGGCCAAAGAGAAAAAAGATGTACGATCGAGGTATAATAACGAACAGAAATATAATGTAGGAGACCTAGTACTTATTCGGAACCACCCTAAATCCTCAGCCACCTTAAAACAGAATAGTAAGTGGCAATTGCTATATTCAGGGCCCTTTGAAGTAATAAGCATGCCACACGAATGTAGCTATTTGTTAGCACATCCCCATACGGGGAAGATCAAAGGATTGTATCCACGTAAAGATGTGAAGTTATTTATTCAGTGACATCTCACATATAAAGAGCAATAGTTGTAAGAAGATGTTAATTATGTTTTAGAGTATAAGTATGTTAGTATTAAGAAAGAAATTTGTGTGTAATTAAACTTGGAGGAAGTGGAATCAGAAAGTGAACAATAGCTTACACAGGAAAGATTTTGTTTAAAGACAATTAGAGCCATTAAAATATTTTATGCTCATTAAGCAACGAACAATCTTCTTGTTGATAAAGTGAGGATTAATTTCTTGAATCATTTTACAAAGGATTAATTTCTTGAATCATTTTCTATGTGTAGTATGTGAGTGCAATTAATGATGCAATCTTATAGTGTAAGGTAACAATTGTAACTGTATTAGAATAAGGAACCCTGAGAGAGAGAGTCTTTACCAGCCAAAAATTGACTTTGTAATATGGAACAATTATGTGATGTGATGTTTGCTGCCAGTAGTGATTTGAGAACGACACTGGAGCAGAAGCTAATTAAAAACAAGCCTGTTCCGAGTAAACTCCGCTTTGTATGTAGCAATGCTTCAATTGAAGCCTGTGTACTTGGTACACGCCCTTGAATATTCATTACGCGATACGCGAATTAAGTCAACCAATGCGGAACCTACACTGTAGTCATGTAGGAAAAATCATTAAAAATACTGCTAGTGCTAAATAAAGTATTTATTGAGCAATATGCCCAAGTCAAACTGTCATGCACATGGTAAAATCTGTTTGCTAGATGGGTGATAACCAGACAAGCTACACAGAAAGAAGGAAAGGAAAACTATGTACAAGAAAATCACACACCTTTAAAAAATTTACAAAAGGGCCATATACGCCTAGTAACAATATTAAAAGTGTGTTGTGACAAGGTAAAAACAAATAGACACAATGGAGATGAGAGTGATTATGCGAAGAACAGTTAAAAGGTATGAACAATAAACTGTGTGCATAAATAATTGAGGAAAGGACGGAATATTGTGTGTAGTAGGGACAGAAAATGACTGTTGTATCTGCACCAATATATACGTCGATAAGTCAAGTGTTGAGTGACAGACTGTCCTAGTGCAGTGCTCAACGAACAATAGACAGTGTATAAAAACAGTAGTTATGGATCCGTTCGACGGAGACATTTAGTATGTGTGTACCGAAACATTTTCGCGGGTTGAAAGACGCTATGGCAGTGTATCAACCGTGAGAGTGAGTGAAAGTGTGTAGTACAATGTGCGTGTGACGAACCCTGAATACCAGTGTCACAATGCCACAAGAAACCTGTTATCACGCCAAAACATCCTGTGCATATCAGTGAAGCGACGGCTTACTGAACAATAAACGCTTTTAACAAATTGCACTTTCTTCCACAGCAAGTAATCTGTGTCCTTAAAGACAGTACACCGGTGTGGAATGTTTGTTTCATGCACTACGACGGGGAGCCATGCGGAGAAGCAGAGACGAGTGCAGTGCCGCAAGCCAGCCGGTCGCGGTAAACCACTGCAACTCGCCGACACCAGCGAATGGGTCGGCGCGGTTCGCGACTGCTTGGGCGCCACGTCAGCACTAAGTCGCTGTTACTGAGAGTCGGTCGTCGAACCCAGCGGCCGTCGGCACGCCGCGTTCCAGACGACGCTACTCAACAATTGCTTCGCGCCGCCAGCTCCGTACAACATTGTTGTCATTCAAATGAACTATCAACTATGTGTTTAATGCACTAATATGAATAGGGTTTATTGGACACGAAATGACGTGACAAACATTTGTTTTTTTCTTGAGTTACTCAATGCAGACTCAAAGTATTCATTGGTTCAGTGATGTATAGATATAATGTGTTTCCGTCATGTTAATGAAGTATACTTGCACGAATGCTAGAACATTTTAAAACAATTGTCGTGAGTAAGTGCAGAGACGATTCATTATACTACTGTAAAAATGTGTAATAAGTGACTTTCATTACAATACAGAACACAAATATGAAAAAGGGTAGAAAGTATATTGGTAATAAAGAGACTAAAGGTTTAACATGCTCTCACAAAAGCCTTTGTTATATGTGAACATTGGATAGAGTCTGAACTTTTTGTGATCAAACTGGGTATTAAAACAAACCAGGCGAGATGACCATGGCTCTGGCGCAGTTTTCCCAGGTTTTCTGATCGCACGTAGCCCGAATGGGGGAGCCAGATAAATGTAATGACCCTGGGACTAGGTTTACGGTCACCTCGCAAAGTGTAAAAATAATATAAAAAGTGTAATTAAACCTACAGTGTAAAAGAACTAAGAAATGTAAAGTGAATGTTCCAACCAATGTAACAGACAATAACCAAACAGACGTTAGTGGCAGCATATTGCCGAACATTTTAACGTTAGTCAATTGCTGCCAGGGGGCATTGTAACGTCTAGTAGAAAAACAACATATTATGTAGGAATTAGAAAATTATATGTATCATATTGTGTCATTGTATAAAATTATGTATTTTTTTTATTATTTATATTTGAGAATATCTGCGTCGGCGAATAATGAAAACGCCACAGGCAATAAATGTTGAACAAAGATTAAAAAAGTATCTAGTATATAATACGTGATAAACATTAATTTCTTTGTCCTTCTTAATCTGAGAGTCGTGCGAGTAAGATCTCCTGTATTGTAGTAGCGAACGCTAATGTAGCTTTCTTTTGTCGAGGCTAAGAGATGTACGCCATTACGTGTGAATTCATAAAGGTCTGTAATCATTGAGATATTTAAATGTTTTAATAGAGTTGTTTAAATGAAAACTTGCATTATTAATTGTTAAAGCTTGCTTGCCTATTATCCCATCCTGTTGAGACATTTTTCAGTTATATATAAATATTATCTGTGGTGCTGAGCTGCGCGACAAACGAAAGAGCCGCTGCCGCGGCGTATTCAAACTACTTCCAATATTATTTCTTTTAGCTTCCAGACTTGCAGTGAAGATCAGCAGATCTTATGATGTGTTGCAGGTTGACGCGGGCTGCTGATAGTATATAATTCACAGTACAAATAAGTTAATGTACCTCCAAAATTTAATAAGAATCTTGCTGTGCTCTGTTCTGGTCTGGCAAACTTTACAGTGAAAACGTATTATTTTAATAAGAGTCTCATGTTCTTGTGCTAGTCGTGGTATTGAATGGTGTTTTACCGAGAAACAAAATCCACTGCAAACTTTTGTTGTTGAACAATCATACGAACTGTAACATCAGTGTTCATGACAAAGTAATTGCAATTTTCAATAGCTATAAAGTAGGGAAGATATATTGAGTTTTAGCATGAGTTACAGTTACGAAAAAACGTTCCTTTAAGTGTAGGCCAGATACAGAACAATAAGATCTCAATATATATATAATTTATTTTTTTTAAAAGGTAATGACGATAAAGAATTTCAAAGCACAGCATTAATAAAAGTATTTCACGTACTTCTTTTCATACATGCGTTACTATGCGAGCAATAACAAAAACAAAACCAAAATAAATAAATAAAGAGCAATAATTTACAATTCATGAGTGTTACGTGAAAAGTTGAAATTGTGACATCGGAATATTGGCAGAAGGTAGTTGTAATATTATTGGGATTTCCGTAGTATGAAAGCTGTGAGTACCCTTGGAAAGACATTCACTTATCTGTATGTTAAATGATCAACTTATGAAATGAGACCTATTCTTTGAAAGACATTTGTTTTATATAATTTATCAACTGTAAAAATGCGCATCTAGTGCGGACGCTAATACATCGATTGCGCAGTCAAAGAAACATTTTAACAGAAGCTGAACTGACGTTCCGCTTCGATCTAAATAAAAGATGACAGTAAAAAAACTTTGGTATATCTTCAAATTTTTGATGTACTACTTCTGCTTGTAATGTGAAAACTTAAAAGAAGGTCAACTTTAAGCTAGGAAAGTGAGCAGTCTTGCCAGCATGCAGACAACATTATTAATTAATAAATTTCAAGTAATTTATGTTCGAAACTGTAAATCGGCAAGTTATTGTTATGAAGGTGTTGGACAGTGCAAGAATTGTCTTTAACGAAGGAGAAAAGTAATGACTGTAATTTGTGACAAAAACGTAAACCAAGGAGACAGCACAGGACAGGCTGAATTCTTATCGCGCCATACAGTTAGAAAAGTACTTATGTAAGTTATACTGTTTATAAATAAGCCCCAATTTGCTAGTGAGAATTGTTTGAATATATTTAGTATTTACCAGATTTCTTATTCTGTTCTTTTCCTTTATACTTTTTTACCTCCATGCCATATTATTTTTAGAAATGTCAAACAGCCTTTACTACAGCAGAAAATACTGCGGCATCCTGGTCGTGTATAGAAGGCCGCCCCTTTTCTTCTACACAACTCATAGCTGCCCCATTTATTAATGATTTCATTTGAAAATGCCTTTTTTTTTTTTTTTTTTTACTGTTCATTATTAAAGGTCCCTTAGGTAATTATAAACTTCATACTGATTACGTAAAGAAATCCGGGTTGTTCTTTTCCAAATAATAGAAGTCTTTGCGTGATCAAAAACTAGCCTCCTCCTGACAACGATCAGGAGTCGACCAGAAGACTGACGTCTTCGACTGCTTTCGTGTCTCCTGTGGCAAAGCTGTGCCAAACTGGGAACACGACATTCTAGTATGAAACACAGATTTAAATTGAATTGAAATATATTTAACCTAATAATAATTTTCTTTTTTCATACAAGAACGTGAAAGGAGTGACACAGGACGCATGGAACAATGAGGGTATTTTACAACAAGTGTCGAAGACTGAATTATATCTGTCAATACGAGCAGTGAGACCGATAGTTCCACTGACTCCGACTCTGAATTAAGTGGTGTTTTCGCATTGTCTGATTAGTGTGTAGTGTACTGCCATTAATTACTGTTTGTGAATTTATTTCGATTAATTCTTATTTTTGTTGTGAGACTAAGAAATACTGTTTGGCCAGCTCTCGTCATCTCCTTACGGTAAGTTAAACTGAATTTTAATTCTATTTAATTTTCTATATACACCAAGATGTTATTCAATGTGTGTAATAGTTTTCGAGATTTGCGATCTAAAGAAGAAAACCTTTCCGGACGCGAAAATTTCTCACTTCAATAGTTAATGGAAAAACGGCCCTAATTAAAATTAAGGAAAGATATTTGATTTGCTTATAGATACCACTGAGACTGATACTGCACGTAAATTTCAAAATATTTACATAATATTTATAGGAGATAGAGATTTTAAACGTCATACTTGTTTCGAGTTCAGTACTGATACGGTTGCTTAAAAATGCTGTTTTCAGAAATTTATATACAGGAAACGTGATGCACTACGAAAACTAAGGATGCTTTGCCGAGTGCATTATTTTGGTAATGACTGGAAGAAAATATTTTGCTGTGACACCAATAATTTTTCAGTAATGACATGATAAGTTAGAAGCTGTTTGCGAAATCAAGAATTTAAATGGTTTCAAACAAATTAATGTAACTCTTGTCCTAATTAAAATTAAGAATAGATATTTGACAGATTTAGAGACATTGTAGAGATATACATCATATGTGGGTTTGAAATTTTTTACTTACGTTTTGTAGAAGATACAGGCTTTCAAGCGATTTTCTATCGCCGGGGGTAGCGATACGCTGAGGCGGCTGCCTCCAAGCCAGTGCTTGACGTGACAACACCGCAACTTCGCAGCGCAAACGTCAAGTGACAACTACTTTAAATCAGACTATAACTGGTGCTAATAGTTCTTTAGGTCACATTTTAGAGTCCAAATTTACCATACATGTTTTGCCCATTCTACCACCTCAAGTTCGTCAGCAGGATTCTGGTTCACCCTATGGGCTAAAAAAACACACACACACACACACACACACACACACACACACACACACACACACACAGAGAGAGAGAGAGAGAGAGAGAGAGAGAGAGAGAGAGAGAGAGAGAGAGGGGGGGGGGGGGGGGATTACAAAAATAAAGATGCAATCATGTTACCATCTGGTCCATTTGGACCAGCAACTAAGAAAAATAAAGGAATGATATAAACAGTAAATAGTAGAGTAATTCACACTAGCACTCAACTCACCTATTCCAAGGAGCTGCTTTCTGATTTTGTAGAATCTAAAGAAAATGAAATGTGCAGTCATATCTGTTGCGAAATTTAAATTAATAATGTCAAATAAGTTTCCCAGAGTAGTAATACCAGTGAATGCAGTACTCATATAATTGTTTTAATTTATAATTAGTTAACAATATCCACTATGCTGATTAGATGTTAAACTACTTACACATGCGAGATGTGGTCAATACCACAAAAGAACTTGTGTAACAAAGGAGCTATTATTACACACTGAGAAGATACTATTAAAATCATGCAACAACAACATTATTTCACAATTTTCTGTGTTCTTATTTTACTAATGATGCATCTTTTCAAGCAAGCATTTTAGGTTGATTATATAAGCAGAGTGTGTACTACATCATTATACTGAATACAAAATGTAGCAATCATGTAATCCAATATTTAAGTACATTGCAGGATAATCATCAGTCTTTAACTTCCAATTCACAAACACTCATCTTTCGGTTTTTTTTTTTTTTTTTTTTTTTTTTTTTTTGTAATACTGAGGAACATCCAATATTCTTAATTGCACACAAAATAATGAAGAAATAAATACATGGGATCCACAAATACTTCTGAAAGCAACAATTAGCACTTGGTTAGAAAGTATTGGTAATTTTAAACACAAATGCAAACCAGTTTCATTATAACTAGAATAAACATTATTATAGCTGTGCATTCAGATTCAATAAATAAATTCCTACGATGAAAATCATTCTGATATAAATCGCAATTTCAGCTGTAATATTCATGAAAATATTGTTTTCATTTCTTGGGCCTGAAGATAAATATCTTGGTGAACTATGCCTCTTTCACATGGGGAAATGGACGACGATGTAAAATACTCTCTCTTAAACACTGATAATTTTCTAGCGAATTGTATGTTTGTTTTTGTAAGTTCAAACATTATTTTCAAATACTAAACACACAGAAGATGTCCCTTTCTTTGCTAAATCCTTCACATCCTGTAAATGTTATTACTGTGTATTTGACCTAGCCTCTGTAAATTCCATCACTGATAGCCAGTATGACGTTACTGTTTTTGTATTTTTCTTCCTTGCAATGGCTGAAGTTCCTAAGAGACAGAATTGCAATGTTATCCTGGTTATAAGGTACATTAAATGTTGATGTAAACACTAACAAACTGGATTTTCATTTTGTGCGATTTTATATCATACCCCAGTTCTTTAGGTAGTGACAATGAAAGATCGGCATACACTAAATGAAAACTTCAGAAGACACAAACTGAAAGCCGTATTATGCAGCAACTGTTGGCAATTAGTGTCATTCAGGAACTATAAACTTGCCACTGTAATATGAGAAGATCCACACACTTGATAACACGGCACCAGTAAATTTGAGAATGAAAAGGATTAGATTTATTTGCATCCAAATAACTACAAAACCCAGACTTCATGTATCTCAAAAAGAGGCAAAATTTAACTTTAGGTAGAAGTAAATGTGTTGATGTAACCACTTCAGCAACAGTTTCCTTCCTAAAAATTAATTGGTTTCTTACAACAGATTGCTGGGATGAGCATTTACTTACTTAATGGTCAATTTACTAGGTGAAATCACAGTGTCCTCCAAGAAAAAGTGCATAAACTGTCAAATTAACTTTTTTATTTGAGCTATTTTAACAATATTATGGCCTACCCATAACTTAGTAGTTTGCTAATGTATCAAAACAAGGAAGGAATTGCAGCACATCTGTCCAAGAATTTATTGCTGTGAATTAAAGCTGAAGAAAAGCTGCAGGTACAATAAAGCTAATGGAACATGAATTCTGGGTTTTAATGTATGTACACACTTTAAACTAACATCTTGTATCAAAACATTTAAATATGTTAAATTTATGACCTAAACTTACATCCACTGATTAATTTTATTGTGACCAGTATAAAAATTTTCAGATACAATATGTTCCAGACTAGCGTGAAAAACTGGACTCCAATTGTAATAACAATTCCATTGTCAAGTGACAGTGAGAAATCCAATTCCCACCTGCTTACAAGTCACCTGAATTTCACAGCTGTTAAACCTTCTCAAAAAATGGAGGGAATTTTCAGAGGCTTGCAAATACCCCACCCCATCAATATATTCCGTGACGTACGTATCAAAATAATTTGCACTTTCATGCATCAGTTCACAAAGGAATAACGTGGAAGTTAGTGTGGTTTCAATGTCTTTGTACTGTAAGGAAATGTAGGCTATCTAATAATGGTTTATTGCACACCAACACCTGGTGCTGTGTATTGTGCCTATGACATTTAACATCTCAATTCACATTCATTTATTATAGGGTTACACATATTGAATTATTGTCAACTACCTAACCATTTGTTTGATCTGTATGTTACAAGTCCACAGTGTAAAGTCACTGACAACTTTATGTACAATTATAGTAGATTTTGGGGCATTTCAGTTTTCAAAATGCTGTCCCACAGTATTGTGTGTCACATCCTACTAATATGCCCTTCAACCACCCCAGAACTTACAGTCTTTTCTTGTCTTCGGTTTCATGTTTTCCATTTTCGCAACCTGTCACTCCCTTCACGCTTCATGCTTCAGTTTTTCTTTTTCTTCGAACAACTAACTTGAAAATTCAATGACTCTTGCGATTCTAAAAGAAAAGCTGGAAATTTCTTGCAACTGAAGTTGCTTGAAACACTTCGGACTTTCTATGATATTTCTGACATTCTTTTCATTCTTCAATATTCAAACTTGGTTTTTCATTTCAGTATTCTTCCCCAGAAGATACTTCAAACCCAATTTTCAGCCTACACCTCTTGCTTCACAACCTTACAAAAAATAAAAACAAACATGTTAGAATGTAATACAAATTCAAACTGATATTTATTCTATTGATACAGGCATGGTAAAAGGGTAACTGATTTTACATTCAAAGATCAACACAACAAAAACATTGATTCTGTGCCAAAAAGTTTAATGAAAAAAGGTATTTTCTTGAGAATGAATCCAATGGAAGTTTTTGAAGTGATAATTACATAAATTAATGCTGACTTTATTAGCTATTTAAAACTTATATGCAGCAACAAAAAAATGGATGAAAAAACTAAGATTAAAATACAACATATCTATAATGAGAATGTCATAAAAATGAACTTGTCAATTACATCAAGGCACATAAACTGAACACAAAACTTCTGTTGCCAATGAATTGTAATACGCTTCTCAAACTATGGCAACAAATGTTACTGAAAACTTAAAAACAGTGTTCCCGTCTAAAAACTTTAAACGGTGAAATTTAAATCGTCCTACAACACTTAACAGAAGCTGACACAAGTGGCTGGCTACTAAATAACTACATCAGAAATGAAACTCTCCCTCAAAGGAGACTAACATATTATTGCCAGCCGATATATGGGAACAATGTTATGAATAGCAGATTATCCATGAGTAGCCCCAATCTCCTTCTTAGGCGCTTAATATCGACCTGTAATAACCGTACAAAATGTTATGTCAATAAACACACGGAAAGAAATGATAAAATCTTCACAATTCAACAACTACTTTATTGATACGGATGAATTTTAACTCTTTATTACTCAAATATTGACTTTCATTACTTACGTGGAGAATATGAACGAGAACGAGATCGTTCGTATCGACGTCTGCGATAATACGGGGATGGTGATCTACCTCTATAGCCTCCACCACCTCGGTAGCCACCATAATAATCACTGTAAATATAACATTACTCATAGCACATTACAAAGATTGATGCTTAAATAAGGCAGGCAACATAATCTAGCTACATTTGATAGATACCTCATTCTTTACCTTCATAACAGCACAAAAATTTTAAAGCCCATTTAATGAAAGCCCAACCAAGCAGCTCAATAAAGCACTACCAGAAACAATATAGGTGCCAAGATAAAAATATAACAACAGCTGGTGGAGCAGTCAACTGGGGAATTGGGTATTTTGATACAGAGTCAGCCAACTCATTTGAGTTTCCTTAGATTATTTTTTTTTTTAAAGAGATAAGCACAGCTTCTGGTATGTAACAATAAATACCATCACGCTGAAATAAATACCAGTTTCTAAAACTGGTAATTGCTAAACCACGTAACACAGGAACAAGTAAATATAGACAATGGTGATAGTGCTTATCTACTTTTAAGACAGATTTCGCTGTAATTATATGGCTGCAAAAGGGCACTCAATTTGACTTCATTACTCCCAAACCAACAAGGCAAAGTATAACAGCTTTGTCAAGCAATGTGGATGTCTTCTGAATCATCAGCTTTCTTACTAATAATAATGATAATTTTTACTTACTAATTTACTAATCACACTGCCTAAAATTTCCTCCCACAAAAATGGCACAACAGATACAGTGTTTAATGAAGCATAAGGAAAAGGCAGAATGCTACAGCTGTCATATTCAAGAATATATGCCAACACGACAGTGACAGTTTCAAAGAAAGAGCCTTTTTGACTGCTATCTTCCAAATAAAAGTCACTTGCTTTAAATTACTGTGAGCTGCTCTATTTTGTAACTAACACATATTTTAATATTACCACAAAATATGAATATGTATGAAATTTATATTCAGCAGTCCCATTATACTTACAAGCACTAAATGAAGTGTGTGTTTGTGTGTGTGGTAAGTGTTTTTAGTATGCTGAGCAACGGACTTAACACTGAGTGGAGTGATACACAGAAATGAGACAGTTTCCTTAAAACACAACTACTTCTGGTATAGTGGTTCATTTCACCACACCTCAAACAGACAAGTATATTAAGACAAAAAATAAAAAAAGACACTCACTTGTCGCCTTTCTGTCTACCACCCCACTGGCCCCTGCCATCAGTCAAACTGAAACAAACATTAAACTGATGGAATAGTGCAATATTGGAGTTTAATTAAATATAAGTTTAACTCAAACTAAAAATAATATCTACTGCAGTAAAATATTTTATTGACTAATATGTAGTAGCAAACTTTTACATTTCCAAATCCCTTTAGTTCTTAAGTAGTCCTAATCTTAAGTTGTGTAGCACAAAATTTGTCATACACATATTATAGTTCAGTCAAGACACAAATGACAATTTAAAATTATCTACTGAAGTAAAAATGTTTACTCACTATGTAGGTTTGCCCATGTAAATCCCTGGTGTAGGTGTATGGGCTCTCTGTGTGATTGAAAAGTCTACTCTAATTCGTCTTCCATCAATTTCCATTCCTGTACATTGTTCTTTAGCCACCTTTGCATCCTCAGCACTTTCAAAGTACACAAATGAGAACCCACGGGACCTACCAGTCTAAAACGAAAATAATAAATCGTTAAATTGAAATTTTCACAACACCAATAGTAAAAGAACATGGTTGATGTCTCAAACAATGACTGCCAATAGTTATTGTCAATGACTGCCAATAGTTATTGTCAATGACTATCACATCCCAAACCTTTAACATTATACAGACTTTCAAAGTTGCACACAAAAATGCTTGAGTTAATTCATACAGCAAAATTATATTAGAAAACTTTTATGTTAAAATTATGAATGTGATCCTTACCATAAAAAGTTCAGGTTGTAATAACAATATTATGAAGTGGATAGATTGCTATGTTAAAGGGAGAAAGGCACAATGAAGAGACTGTTCCACAATGAGTTTCCAGCAAAAGCCTTCTTCAGAAAGCACACACACATTCACACAAGCAAACCAGATTGCAAATGTGACCAAGTGGAAACAGCAGTCCAGATTTGGCCAGTGACATGGTAGGGATAGTGGCTTGGGGGGGGGGGGCATCAGCACTGCCTGGAGGAGTGTGAAGGGACTAGGTGGCAGGATAAGACTGGCAGGTGCAGCACTGGTGGGCTGTAGGAGAGGAAGGGGGTGAGCATAAATCGAGAGAAGTTGAGAAGGGTAAAAGACCAGTAGGTGCACTGGCAGACAGCAGTGCACAATCATAGTGAGGGGATGTGAACTGGAAGGTGATAGGATAGGGGCAGTAACTGTTCTGTGGAGGGTGTGAGGACAATTGGTTACAGCCAGAATGATTTTGGCAGCGGAGAATGTGTTATTCAGGCCGGAATGATTTTGGAAGTGGAGAATTGTTCCCATCTTCAACAAGGGCAATAAAAGAGTTTGAAAAAACTACAGAGGAATAACCCTTATACATCACGATTTTTGAAAGAATTTTAGTAAATCGAATAAGTGAAAAGATAGAAAAGGAGCCGAGTGAAGAACAGCATGGGTTTAGGAAAGGAAGAAGCACGATCAACCTGATATTTTCTTTCCGTCAACTGATGGATAAAAGTTGAGAGTATAACAAAAGGGTGATAATGGTTTTTATGGACATAGAAAAGGCATATGACTCAGTTAACAGGGAAAGACTCTGGGAAGAAAAGAAGAAGATAGATATAGAAGATGGATACATTAATGTAATAAAGACAATGTACATAGGACACAATTGTACAATTAGAACACCATTGGGGAACTCTGAATACTTCGAAATAAGACAAGGACTTAAGCAAGGAAGTATTCAATTTCCAGCACTTTTTAATGTTGTGATGGAGGGAATGGAAAGGGCCGTTAAAGGTATTGTAAAAGAAAAAGACAAAAATATGATTTTTGCAGATGATATGGTAATATGGGGTGATAAAGAGGTAGATGTACAGTTACAACTTGATGTGTGGAAGGAAATAATGAAAAGGTTTGGATTAAAAATAAAGATAAGAGTGAAGTAATGGTATTTGGAAGAGAGAAAGGGATCAACGGAAATATCTTGAATGGAGAACCTCTCAAAGTGGTAGAAAGTTTCACTTATTTAGGGAGTGAAATATCTAGGGATGGAAGAATAAACAACAAAATTAATAGGTTACAGAAGGGAGGCAATTTCTACCAAACAATAAAACACCTTATTTGGAATAAGGAAGTTTCAGAAAAAGCAAAACTCCTTATGTATAAGAACTATTACTTCCCTATTGTCACCTATGTTGGAGGAACATGGACAATGACAGAAAGGGACTATAGCACACTGCAAGCAAGGGAAATGAAATTTCTCAGAGCAGTTAAGGGAAAAACAAGAATGGACATAGTAAGGAATGTAGAGATTAGAAAGGACCTTAAACAAGAAAGTATGAGAGAAGAAATTGAAAGAGAGATTAAGATGATATGGGCATGTTAAGAGGATGCATGGGCAGAGACCTCCCAAAATTATGGAAGAACTAAAGATGGATGGAAAGATACCTAGAGAGCGCCCAAGAACATGATGGGAAAAGGGAGTGAGAATATCTGTGGAAAGGAGAGGTGTGACCTGGCAGCAAGTGGAAGAAGTTGAGGGAGGACCGAACAAAATGGAGAGGACTTGTCAGCACCCAGACCCGGCAGTAGCTGGAGCAGGATCTGGATATAGATAGATAGATAGATTGTATTCCGAGGATAACTCCCGTATGAGTATTTCAGAAAAGCTGGTCGTGGAGGTGAGGATCCAGATTCTGAAGCAGCACATTATGTTCAGCTGCATTTGTCTACTTTGCTCTTGACCACAGTTTGGCAGTAGCCATTCCTTGGTGGACAGCTGGTTGGCATTCACACCAACATAAAAACCTATGCAAATGATTGCAGCAGAGCTGGTATACGACATGGCTGCTTTCACGGGTGGCCCAGCCTCTTGACGGGGAAGGGTAAGCCTGAAACAGGACTGGAATACATATTATCGATTGGTTGGATCAAGTAGGATGTCCCACGTTTCATGGCACAATAACACATTCAAAACCCTGACTAAGAAACACGTGGTTTAACTTTACCAGTCTGCAGTGATATTGGGTGATGAAAGGTAAACTCCTCAACAGCTGGTTCTTGAGGGTGGTGGGAAGACAGGAGTGTGTAGGAATAAAGTACATCTGTCTGTGGACTAAGCCTAGAGGGATGGCACCAGTCTTCGGAGGCCTTTGTGAAACCTCCAACACAATGGGCAAGGGAGTCATTGTCACTGAGTACACCATCCTGTGGGTTGGGGGTGGAGGAGGCTGTGTGGAGAGAGATTTTTTTTGGCAGGGAAGCGACAGTAGCTGTCTAAATGCTATTTCCGATAGATTTAATGTGGACAGAAATTAGGATGGTGCTATCAGACAGGAGTTGGTCAATGTGCAAGAAGGTGACACACTGGGTGATAAGCTTGTGATGAATGAGGATAGGGTATCTTGGCCATGACTCCATATCACGGAATTATCAACAATTAACATGAGCCAGACCAGGGATTTGGGTTTTTCGGAGGCTAGGAAGGTGTTCTCTACACTGCCCATTAACAGGTTGGCATAGCAGGGTGCCAGATGGGTGCTCAGGGCTGTACTGCAGATTTGTTTATGTATCTTCCCTTCAGGGGAGAAGTAGTAGTGTCTGAGGATAAAGTCAGTAAGGTGTATGACAAATGAGGTGGTGGCTATGCACTCTGTGGTGGCTATGCACTCTGGAGGACATGTTCAATAGCAACAAGACCATGGAAGTGAGGGATGTTTGTGGCATCAACAATGACAATCTGGGATCCAGGAGGTAAAGAAGTAGGGATTGTGGGGAGTCTGAAGGGAGTGACTGGTCTCAGATGTGGAAGGTTGGGTTTCACACAACTGGTTACAGGTGTTTGTCAGTTCTTTCAGTGGGAGTACAATAACCAGCTACAATGGGGCATCCAGTATTGTTGGTGTTGCAGATTTCGGGGAGTACATAGAAGATAGGTGTGCTGGCCTCATAGGGGCAAGAAGGAAACTGGATTCGTGGGAGATCTAAGGCTTTAAGCGTGGCTTGGTGGTCATGTTGGACTACTGGGATGGGACCACTGTGGCACAGTTTATTGGTAGAGGAGTCAGACAACTGGCAGAGGCTTTCCACCATTCCACCAGGTAGTAACTGTGATTCGTAACAACAGTGGTGGAACCTTTGTGCACACGGAGGATGATCAGGTAGGTCATGATCTATGTATGTATGACCCTTCTACTACTGTAAAGTTAATGTTCTTAGGACGGGACCCTGGGAACATTGGTGAGGCCAAGTTGGTGATAAGGAATTCCTGAAAGGTGACAAGGGGTTGGTTAGATGGGAGAGGTGGGGTGAGGGGGAAAGCAGGAGGATCACAATTGGATGGTGCTATGGTTTGGGTGAGGCAAGGTATGTCGTATCCCCACACCCTCAATCCTTTGAAAACTCCAAGAACTAGCTACAATGGAGTGCCACATTTTTCACCGAATACCAATTTAACTTGAAAAAAGAGACAGCATTGGTCGTATATTTTTACTATTGCAAAATCGATTTTCTGTCACTGAGTGACCATCTTCAGTGCTATATTGTATAACTTAAATTGGGATGCACTGTTGACACTATGCTTACGGCGATCACATAGCACAAGACAACATGGAGTCGCCAATCAACCAATTTAACTACATGCTTCATCATCAGGGCTTTGAATAGCAATCATTATCCCCTGAAACGAGGAATATCCTACCTAAGATCCAATCTCTCCTAAAGTGGTCTTCTGCCACCCAACAAACTTCCACAACATCTTTGTCCATCCCTCTGCCTCCCCTAACCAGAAACACTTGCCACAGTTATGTCCCTATGGAAGACTCAGGTGCAAGACTTGCACAATCCACCCACCCACTACTTCCTACTCCAGTCCTGTCATGGGCTTACCCTACTCCTTCACAGACTGGGACATGTGAAAGCAGCCATGTCATATACCAGCTCCGGTGCAATCTTTGGACAGTTTTTATGCTGTTCTGACTACCAACCAACTGTCCACCAGAATGGATGGCCACTGGCAAACTGTCACCAAGAATGACATAGACCACTCTGTAGCACAACATGCAGTTGAACTAACATGATTTTAATGGCTGCTTCAGAACCCAGGCCTTCTGGATCCTCCCCTCCACCACCAGTTTTCTGATCTGTGCTGATAGGAGTTAGCCTGACAACACATTCTCCAATGCCAAAAACATCCTGGCCTCAACCTACATTAACCTACTGCCTCCACAACCTCCACCCAACGGTTTCTGTCCCCATCTTATGCCTCCTCCCAATTCACATCCCCCCTAACCCCCATTGTGCAGTATTCTCTGCCAACATACCCTCCAGTATTTTCACATTCTCTGTTCCTCTCTTTTTTGCACTCCCCCATTAATCCCTTCCTCACAGCCACCTAACACTGCACTTGGCAGCCTCATCCTGTCACCTACACCCTACACACTCCACAAGACAGTGCTGACCCCCCCCCCTCCCCTTACCATGCTATCCCTCCCCCTTCCTGTCCCGATTGGACTGCTTCTTCCGCTCAATGAGCAACAACTGCGTTTTGAGTGGAGAGAGGAGTCTAGAGCGTGATGTGTGCTTGCTTGTATGTGTGTTTTCCTTTCTGGTCATGGTTTTGGGAGAGAGCTCAATGTTTAGGTGAGAACTTAATGTTTAAGTGTCTTTGTTGTGCCTGTCTGCAATTCAATTTGTCAACTTTAAGGTGAGAAACAATCTATCCTTTTCATAATATTGTTGAAAATGAATCTAGAGATTCTAATTTTAAATAATTAGACCAAATAAAAGTAACTTTCTAAGTTTAATATGAAATCGAACTTGCGCCCACAAAAGTGCACGCGCACAAGCACACACCTTTGCATCAATAACAACCTGAACCCTTTCCACAGGCCCATACTTTGACATGATGTGATGCAGCTGCTGCTCTGTGGTGTAGATGCTCAAGCCAAATATTCCCAGGCACCGGCTAGGTTGTGGGTTTTCCTGTGTCAAAGAAAATACAAATAATGTAATTCTTATACCAGTGATTCCAGGTACCTGATGTGAAGTATTTTTATAGAAATAAATCTTAATTACTGGTAGAGTAAACAATAAACTCAAATCCCAAAGTATTTGGCACTACAAAGAAAAGAATCACATTGGCTTACTATAACATTATTGAATATTGATTTTTCTCATTTAAAATTAATTAAAATGAAAGAACTGAAAAATTAACATTAAGCAGCAATTTTCACTTTCAGTCAACAAAAGCACTTTGAAGAAGAGCAACATTATTGTGCACACTGACATGAAATCTCTGGAGTCATACATTCTCTTAATATTGTTATAGTGATTTGTAGTAAGCCCTTTTCAAAACACTCCCTTTTAATCTAATCTATATTCACTCAACTCAAAGAGTGCCACCACACTGTAGATGAAAATGAAGTAACATGCTACTTTTCTGAGGAGGTTCTTGAAAATCTAAGGCAAAACTTAGTTATTTACAAAAACCTTTGGTAAAAAGTGGATGTAGTATTGCAAACCTCTTAAACAAATACTTCATTTCTGTTACTGACAGCTTAGGGTTATTAAGTTCAGTGAACAGTGCAATGGAGTATCTGAGACCAGTCTTTAAATGTAACTTTAGTAAAATGGAAACGACCATCTCCCAAAGTGGTAGCATCCATCATAAAATCCTTTACAAGACAGGGAATAAAGAGATACTAAAAGGTTGTGTTCAAGTGTCTCCTTAAGCATCTGACTGCAAGTAATATATTTAGCAAGTCACAGCTTGGAATTTAAGGGTTCTGATATAGAGAAAGCTATTTACACTTATGGTGAGAATGCATTTAATTAATTGGATAATAAATTACAGGGTACTGGTATTTTCTGTGAACTGTAAAAATCATTGACAGCATTCTCTTAAGTAAATTAGAATATTATGGTGTCACTGGCAATGTTGCAAAATGGTTTGAGGCTTATCTAACAGGAAATAAAGGGTGTCATTGCAAAATACCTGTGCAGTAGGCAGTCAGACTTAATGAGATTGGGAATTATTTACATGTGTTGTTCCTCAAGGTTCCATCTTGGGTAGATTGCTTTTTCTTGTGTACATTAATGACCCCTCGTCTGTTACACTGCCAGATGATACAAACATTGCAATAAGTAGGAAGCTAAGTACAGATTTAGAAATAGCTGCTAATCAAATTTTCACTCACAATAAATGGTTGAAATCTAATTCACTGTCATTAAACTTTGAGAAGACACACCGTATGCAGTGCAGAACCTATGAGAGATTTCCTTCCAGCATGTGTGTAACATATGAAAGCATGTCTATCGAAGAGGTTGACAGTGTTAAATTTCTGTGATTACAAACGCAGGGCGTATACGCGGAAGAGGGAAAAAATTCCTGGGTTTTTCGTGGATTTCCCAGACAAAAACACACTTTCTCCCGGGTGAAAATACACTTTTCCCATGTTAAGTGACGGTATACTCTTCCTCGGAACTGTAAAACTTATCAATCCATCAAATTGTTATAGTCTTATAAACGGGTGAAAAAAAGTTTTGGAAAGATCAGTGATGTGCAGCAATATGTATGCTGCATATTTTCGTATTACGAAAGTATAATTCGAATTCCACCAAACAACGCATGTTACTTTCCGAAGCACTGAAATCTAGATTGCCGTGTGCTTTCCTAAGCCGGTCATAGCTCATGTCACGCGATCTTGCCAGTAGAGATGGGGGATCCGCTCTTGAACTAATTCATAGAGTTCAATCTTTCAAAGGAGTGAACAATCAGTGATTCAGAAAAAAGAACGGTAGCTCCAAACGTTTCCCAGGCAGAGAGAGAGAGAGAGAGAGAGAGAGAGAGAGACGGAGCATATCAGCAGCGCCTCTGCTGGTCAGAGCACAGTGCACGCCACACAACACAGCCAGCGCCGGCCTCTGCCCTGCTTCTACCTTGGCTGCCTGCATTGTGCAGTGCCCCATTGGATTTTGTGTTTCACATATGCCGGGCCGTCTCTGTGCGTCGTCTGCCGTGTGCACTGTGCAGTGTCTGGCGCAGCTTAACTTCGCATCGCACTCTGTCGGCGATCGTTTCAGTCGCACGTCCTGCCCTCTGGGCAGTTGATGCCAGCAACAGGACAGAGAGCCACCTAGCGGATAACATAGGAACTACTTGCAAAAACCTGCTCGCAAGGGAGCGGACGATTTGTCTCGGAGCGGGTGAGCTCCCCCCACCCTCGGAACTCGCCCGCTCAACGCTCACCCCACCGTCTCGACTCTAGCCAGAGCGTCGAGCAAAGCGACTCTGGTGTCACTCTGGTCTCTGCGGTCTCAGCTCACGCAGTAATACAGCTCGCGGCTCGACCTGCTCGACTCAGCGCCTCTGCATCGGAGTTTGTCCCCACTGGATATTGTTCTTCATAGTAATACCGCTATGTATATTACATTATTATGTTATGTATACATCAATTGTTTTTATTTTATTTTTATTTGTTTAAACTGATTAGATTAGGTTCCTGATGACTACTCTTACTATAGGATTTTTATTATGGACACTCGAATTTACGCTTTAATTACGAGCGAACCGATAAACGTATCGCAAAATGTGATACACCAATATTTTCCTTGTTTTATTCTGCGTAAGGCTATATGCAGCACTTTCGTTTTACAGTCAAATTTATATTTTTTTTTTCTTATTCTGGTACGGATTTTGCGATTTTAGGCGTCTTCGAAAGGAAAAATATATGGCTTGCGATGTATTTGTATGAGGTTAATGAAATTTTAATACATTATAGCCAAATATATTGTTAATGTAAATCTCAAGTTACAACATTTTCCGATCACCCAAAAAACCACGCTAGTGCAAAATAAATCAATAATCAAAAACTTTGTCATATCGTGGAAATTTCAATAAACAATACAAAATTCTTACTCATTATCTATGTTACTTCAAAATAGGATCAAATAAGATCAAAATACAGGTATAGTACTGGAATAAACCAAGTTTAAAGGGCAATGTGCCTTTCATTTATTTTCTTTTGTAAATGAGTGGTGAGTCATGAAAAACAGCTAATTCATTTCAGGGAGTGAACAGTTCTGATCCAATCTCTGAAAAGAACAGTTTTGCCCATCTCTACTTGCCAGAGCATAGGAAACATGATGTAGTCATCCAATAGTTTAATGTACGTAGTGTTGCTACAAGAAAAGCAAAGCTTTCACAAGTAATATTGGTCTCTAAGATTAATCGGCTGCAAGAGAATTTAAGCTTTCATATATAATGCTGATCTTTTTGCGCGTGTTACACTTTAAGATACATCAGACAAATGTGCCACTAAAATTTTTACTAACGACATAAATGTCTTATCACCTGGGATAGAAATTCTTCAAATGATCATCCTCACAGAGTTGATTTTTAAATGAGAGTCAAACACTGTGATTTAAGAAATTCATCTTATATTCTTGCACATAGTTCATCTTGTGTAAAACAAAATTTACTTTCAAAGTAACGCTTTTCGAACCACCACTCTCAATATTTCCCGGCGACCTGTTAAAAATAAGTTCATTTGATCAGTTGCCCGAGAGTGCCAGATAAAAGGCGCCACTGCACTTGCGCAGTTACGATGACACAGGTAGCATGTATGATTGTACGTGTAAAACATGGAAGGATCTTGCATTACATCATAAAAGAAACGAGACATCAGAGGATACTCCAAGAGCATTGAAATTTCGTGAACCATACTAAAATGCATAATTGGGCTTAAAGTGCACATTCGGATGTAAATTTTCTTGGAGTACCAGTACTATATTATCTCGTGTTTGGTTCTTTATTATGGCATTATGCCATACGTGCTAGAAGATGAAAACATGCACTTGAAATGCAGCGAACAGTTCCTCCCCACTACAACTGAAGAGTCCTCTGTAACAGATCTATGATATTTCCAAACCGGGGCAATACTAGATAGTGGTGCCCCTCATCCCCCCTTCCTCCAGCGTTTGAGTAGGACTCAAAAAATTAAATCGACTTTTCACAAAATGTTCATTTTGTAGCGCACATCTTTCTGCAGAGTCTGATAGATAAAACTTATGTCTCTGAGTAAATGTAAGACGTGTTATTGGGCTTTAGTGTGCCAAAGTGCAATGTCACGCCACTTCACACAGCATTCTTCTATCGCAATTCACTGTATTTCCCTCTGTTGATTTCAGAAGTGTATATTTTGTAATGGATGCCATCGAACTATATTCAGGATAATGGAAATTAAAATGTGCTGTGGCGCCTAACTGGCTCCCAGTCTGCTGGTTTGACAGCCTGCGGTGGTGGTGGTTAGTGTTTAACGTCCCGTCGACAGCGAGGTCATTAGAGACTTAGCGCAAGCTCGGGTTAGGGAAGGATTGAGAAGGAAATCAGCAGTGCCCTTTCAAATGAACCATTCCGGCATTTGCCTGAAACGATTTAGGGAAATCATGGAAAACCTAAATCAGGATGGCCGGAGACAGGATTGAACTGTCATCCTCCCGAATGCGAGTCCAGTGTGCTAACCACTGCGCCACCTCGCTCGGTTTGACAGCCTGTCCCTCGCAATTAATACTGGATGGGATTATCTGTAACCTGGAAAACAAGAACTCTTCAGAGAATTTGCACTCTTTATTGCCTATTAGCTAATAACTTGCTGTTTTGTGTGACAAAATTAAATATAGGATACATAAAACCAGTAAAGACAAGAAACAAGACACAGTTCGGATTTCTATAGTCCTTAAGTCCTAGCGTTCTTTCTTTTCAGTGAAAGAATCTATTACCTCATCGAAGTTCGTCAAAACTTTTGCTGCATGAAAAAACGAAATGTCATTGTCCAATATAGAAAAAGCTGTTAATACAAATAGTACCCAAGACTGGTGGTGTTTTCGGAGCTGATTACATGTATTTTGTCACTGTCTTCTAGATAAAACGAAATAGGCCTGTCTAATATTGCAGCAATTGTAATACACCTCCCCCCCCCCCATAAACGAATAAACGAGACTGTTTTGAAGCAAATGGTCATTTTTACGACTGGACAGAATACAATTCACAAAGAACCACTATCAAATGCCTATTAGGCCTACTACAAGCAAAAAGCTTTATGTTAGGCAATAGTTTCACATTTCATTCATACGCTCCAGCTGCTCACCTTCTCCTTCCTCGTTCTAAGAAACAATCTTGTCATCAGTAATTCTGTAACTATTCATGCCCGTGTCAAAACTTATTCTCCGGTTAACTTCACTAACCCTGCTACAATCAACGGTTTAGTTATCCTGCGTTTATTCTCTGGTTGGGTGTTATTAGGTACTCGCACAACGCGCTTTCCGCACTAATCCCAGAATAGAACTTAAGGCCATCTGGCAGGGTACTGTACAACTGGCCCTTACTAGTGTAGCGGTCTGGCCAAAAACTTTAGATCAAAATTTCATTTTCTTGGGTACACCGAGAAGATAACAAGTAATCTTTCTAGCCTGTTATTCCTGTTAGTCGTTATTTCCACTCTGGTAGTCTGAATCTATAGCTTTCACTAGTAACTATAACAACGCTGATCATTTGCAAACCCAGTCAACCACACAAACAAAAATTAGCATTCACCCATTTGGCTTTATTCTGCTCAGTTCATATGGCCTCGTCCCCTTTTGTCTGCAGGGAAGTTTACTTCTAAATGCGATGGGAATTCCCCTGGCAGACATATCACGTACACTATGCATGCATTCAAAAATCAGCTTCCGATTCATTCAGAAATCAATTCAGGATGTGTTCAAAAATCTTCAAAAACCAACAGGGATGTGTTTCAAAATCATATGAATAATCAATTTACCAACGTGTGCTGGATGCTGGTCACTTTGTGAAACAAGGTTTTTTTTCCCTCCAAAATTGCCCCCTCCCCACTTCCGTCCCCCTAGATCTGGGCCTCTTAAGCGTAAGTGAATCTGGCAGCTTGGGCATGCCAGTAAAATTTTTCCGTGTAGCATCTGGTTGCTTGATGCTACTACTTATACAGCTAACAACCACACTTCCATAACCAGAAGCAGGAGAAGGTACTACTCGTACACGACTCAACTGCGCATGCGCGTGGGCCCACTCGCCACTGCTCAAAGGAATCTAATGTAAACCGTCGTGACGTCACACTCATCGGAGGCAATTTGTTGTACTGAAGCATTGCATAGTCTTCCTAAAGCCTTTGACACATTTTGCTGTTGGCAGACGCTTGTATGAGCATTGTGTTTTGTAGTAGTTGTATATGGTGCATTTCCTTTGTAACTTAAGTATTATTTTCTTTTTTTCTCTCGTTTATGTCCTATTGCTGCAGTATTATTCTGCAGTACCGGCATACAGTAATATCCTTTGTTAGAATATTGGTTCTCACTAGCCAAAATTACGAAAATCAAACTGAAAACCAAAACAATAAAAAATTCCCAGGTTTTCCCCGGGTCTGCTGGTTCGTATACACCATGAAACGCAATAATAAATGAAGTTGGGAAGGGCATACCACAGAATTGCTTAAGCGCCCAAACAAATCTGTATTTGCAGTGACAATGAAGTCAGATGTAGGAGATATAAATATAAAAAACTTGCATACTTTGCTCACTTTCATTCTATTATGTCATACAGGATCATATTCTGGGGTAGCTCATCAAACCGAGCAAAAGTTTTTAGGGTGCAGAAGTGTGTGATAAGAATCATTTGTGGTGAAAACTTGAGAACATCACATAGAATCATGTTAAAGGAACTTTGTATTCTAGAAACTGCTTCTCATTATATTAATCAAATATGTTGCAAGTAATATATCTCTATTTCCGACCAATAGCTCAATACATAGTAGCAATAATAGGAACAAGAACAATCTATATAAAAACCTAAAATCACTTACCTTGGTCCAAAAAGCGGTCCAATATTCAGGAACACATATTTTCAATAAATTGCCAGCAGCCATTATAAACTGTTTCAGATAAAGCATGGTTTGAACAGAGTTTGAAAGACTGATAGGCAACTCCTACTTTATAGTTAACAGAGACTGTTATGCCAGCTTAACTAAAAATGTCTTGAAAGATTTCAGTTTTGACAGCACTTTGTCAAAACAGTCGCAATTAGGTATTTTGTGTATGATAAATTTATTAATAGTGCATAATACTGTTTTGTTCTGACTGTGTTAATTCTGTAAATATTAGCTGTTCTAGTTTACCACAATGTCTTCACCCATTTTGACAATCTCCTGACAAATGACCATAGTAAGAATTATATTCAAATGTTTTATGTTATACTTTCTGCCAAGTTCCACACCCACAAGAATCATCTTATTTTTTGGGTCTATGGAACGAAAACTGAATCTAATCTAATCTGTGTTTCCTGCCATTTAACTGAACACGAGACAGTCCACCAACATTATTTTTAAGTCACAATGCAATAGCACTGAGTAAAAATACAGAAGGCAGAGTACTGTAGGCATCTCAACAGCACACAGTCCTTTACAAAACATTGCACACAATGAAGTTGTGGAGTTGATAAAATTAATCTGCAAAAATATAGTGATCACTGACCATAAATTATTTTTGACCAATGTAGCCTGGAACAGTCACTACAAACAATAGTTTGTACTGTCACAATGTGGACTACAGCACTCATTCCTCCCCTTCAGCAACACAGTGTAATGATCACAAAGAACCTGAAATTTGTATATTTATTAAGCTTTGTACAGCTCAAACTTATTTCTGATTTTGTGTTTATAGATCATGTCCACTGAGCGAGCTTGAGCAAGGCTAAAAGACGACGACTCCAAGCACTATGAAGCCAAGGTGAGACAAATACTTCCAAGGGTTTGCTGAAATTAATATACCATGCAAAAACAGTATCCCAAGAGAACACACAACATCCGAAGTTTCAACAACAATAAAATACATGGGCGACAGCCAGTATGTTTCACATTCCTAGAGCACAATTATCAGAATACTTGCAAACGAGCAAAACAATGTATGGGACTTAATCTGTTCATTCTCATGTGTTATGAAAGATAAGTTGCATGCATTAATTTTTTCTTTACCAGAATTACACACTGTCCTTCACTTATTAATCACGTCAAAATTGTCACATCAATTTATGAAACTACACATTGGAGGTGTGAAAGCCAAAATTAAATACACAATATCAATTGAAACTTAAATAGCTATAATTTAATTTGTAACAATATTAGAAAAGGTAAGTTGCTACTCACCATATAGCGGAGATGCTGAGCCGTGATAGGCACAACAAAAAAATTTACACAATTATAGCTTTCGGCCATTAAGGCCTTTGTCAGCAACACACACACACACACACACACACACACACACACACACACACACACAAACTTGCACTCACGTCTACAGTCTCAGACAAATGAAACCACACTCAGATTGCAGACGTGTGTGTGTGTGTGTGTGTGTGTGTGTGTGTGTGTGTGTGTGTGTGTGTGTGCACGCGCGTGTGCATTTTTTTGCTGACAAAGGCCTTAATGGCCAAAAGCTATAATTGTGTGAATCTTTTTGTTGTGCCTATCGCGACTCAGCATCTAGACTTCTCAAATATTGTTACATTCCATCCTGGATTTTCCATTATAATTTAAATTGGTATGAAGATATGATCCATATATGAGGTTTAACTGGAAATCTGCATAGGATACCGATATTGGAACATATGATGCAATTACTACCTTAATGTTATGCAAAAAATTAGTCACTAACTTTACTGACTCCCAAATCTACTTGCAATGGGAAGTTTCACTAAATTTCATATTGACCACACCATGACAGGGAGTCGTCATATTATAGATGTACTACAAAATTGAAGGAATTATTCTGAAACCATGTATATGATATATTTGAATTATTACACAGTGCTTGCTGGTTAACAAACTCATTAACTCTCAGAGTCATGTCATAGAATCTGGTAATAGATTTAATTACAAATAAAAGATATAAGCATCACATCTACTCAAATCTTTGAAGTCACACCTAGTTTCACTTAATGCCTTCGACTGCTTGTACTTCACTATATTCTAAATATCAGCATCGAACTCAAGTGAGAAGCATCCACTTACCACCTGTTCAAACAAACCACTGGAACAGAACAGGTGGTAATCCAACAGGTCATTGCTCATCACACTACCATTTAAATTCTCTCACTGAGTAGAGGATGAAATATTTGTTTTTGCGAAGACTCAAACATTGCTTACTAAGATATTTACTATAAAAATTTTTCTTGCTTTCTACCGACTTTTCAATACTAACCAACACAAAATGAGACTTTTTCACTAATAAGTGTAATGCCAAACTCCAAGTCAATATGCATCCCCGAAGCTTAGTTTCATTTCTTTGTCATGTTATGTTGTATTTTTAAAATCATGGTGGAGATGAAGACATTTTCAGAATTCAGAAAATCAAGTACCCAGCCAGAGGTTCCAAATGGCCCACATGATGTAGCGAACACTCAGGTTTGTTGAGTCATTCTGCGGAAAATGTTCGACAGTACTGGGTGTCAAGCAACAATTCGGTGGTAGTCATTCCTAAAGAAAACTTACTGGATCTACACTTTCACAGTTGATACATAGCACTTAAATTGGCAAACAACTGTTTGACACTTCCCTTTTATCTCTTGCTTCCCGAATAGGTTGGTCCCTTTTAACAAGTGACATTTTCTTCATTTTTTTACATTCTCCAAACCATCCCCCCCCCCCCCCCCCCCTAATACCAAAGAAGGGACTAGTAATTCCAAAAGCTAACATACTTTTATATGTCTCTCATAATTATACCAATTTTTAAATAAATAAATGTGTGTGTGTGTGTGTGTGTGTGTGTGTGTGTGTGTGTAGCTCATGCCACAACCTGTGGTACATTAAGGAATTAAATTTTCATTCTACAGCAGAATAAGCCATATGAAACTTCCTCACAGATTAAACTCAGGACCTTGCCTTTCACAAGCTAGTGGTGTACCTATTGAGCTATCCAACCACAACTCATGACCTGTCCTCACAGCCTTACTTCATATCGGTGCACTTTCTGCTGCAGAGTTAAAATTTCATTCTGGGCACATCCCCCAGGCTGTGGTTAAGCCATGTCTCGGCAGTGTCTTTTTCCCCAGGAGTGCTAGTCCTCAAGTTCCACAGGAGAGCTTCTGCAAAGTTTGGGATGTAGGAGATGAGGCACAGACAGGATGGGTTGAGAGTCATGTTTGGTTGCTCAGGTGTCAGAATACTTGCTCACAAAAGGCAAAATGTCTCAGGTTCAAGTCTCACCCCAGCATGTAGTTTTAATCTGTCACAAATTGAAATCAAGGCACAGCATGATCCACAACATATCAGTGTCTCTCAGGGGTCACTTCAGAATATGTTGCTCGAAGCTACTTTCATAACTGCAGCCCTGAACAGAATATCTGTCCGATCCCACAGCAAGTCACACAGGTGAAGATCACGTGATCTCGATGACAAGGCTATTGGGAAATGACAGCTAATAATCCCAGCATTTTCAAAATACTTCTGCAGCAGCTGTTTCACTGGCTGTGCCACATGCATAGGAGTGTCATCTTGCATAAAAATTCATGCTGCTGAATGGTTGGAACAACAATGTACAAGACTCTCACGGCGTTTACCAGCGACTGTATAGGTACAGTACTGCAGGACTCAACGTCTAGAAAAAAAATGCAGCCCTACAATGAACAATTCTGTCAACCCAGATCACACAATTATCTTTGCAGAATGAAATTTTATCAACTGATATGCACGTGGACTTTCTACTGTCCACATTCATCAAATTGTATATGAACATGCCCCCTGGAGATGAAAATGGGATTTATCTGTCCATGGGATGTTCCATGGACACTCATTATCCACTTCCATGCAAGCAAGAAATTCGAGTGAACATCTGTCTTGCAGGCTTGTCAGCAAGAAGCAATTCCTGAACATGGGTGATTTTGTATGAACTGCAATGCAGAAACGGATTTTATGCACTGTGCTCCCAGGTACATTCCATGTTTGGATAAGTCCCCATGTACTGCATATCTGCACAATACCGCTCGACCTCTCCTGGAATGCTGTGGCCACACTAACAGACGCCTGGGCGACCGCTTTCCTCCCACTGCCACACTGCACTTAGAAAGGACTTGTCTCTTCAAATTTTGTAATCATTTTCTCCAGACCCATAGATATCTGACTAATGCCTTTTGTCCTGAGCTTCCACAGGGCTGCTGGCACAGTGTCACCCTTCTTTTAAAAAAGGGTTGTATCAGCAGCATGTGATCCTTCATGGAGACAGTCATGTTTGGTGTCTCCCATGCAAATTGCATGTCTACTGGTGTGTATATTCTGATACAGTGCCATCTACTGGTCAACTTGTCATTACCTTTTTCATAACGCTTACCTTTGTGTCAATTTGCTGTCTTTCTGAGAAGTGATTCTCTTTCTATGTCATTTTGAAACTGGAACTCCAATTATGGATGCCCCATACATTGTTAAACATGGTGAAATGTAATGGGCAATCTCCACGTGTTTGCAACCTGCACCAGCAAAATTGTCAATTATAATTGAAGTGGACAGGAAAGGATCTAGATTAGACTGTGAATCAATAGAAACTTGTTGACTGGTTGGATGAAACATTTTTGTTACACCAGGTGTATGGTCGTGTCCAGATACACGATCATCCAGGTGAACAGCTGCTTGAAACATGCTTCAAGCAACAGATGCAGTATGGTGTGGCAGTCTTATTATTGTGAACATTCACCTAGGATCTGTGGCGGTATTATAAGGCAAGCCTCCATGATAGCAGTGGACTAGATGAACATACCACCTGCTAAACAGTTGCTGATATCGTCCCCAAAATTGATTTCACCATCCGGCACAACATTGTCACAAAGCCAAACTAGTGCTAACATGGATTGAGTTGCACGATGGTGAATTAACAATCTCTTTGTTACCAAATTCACCCAATCTGAACCCAATGCAGCTTTCTGGGACACCAAGTGCCAATTTTGCAGCCAGTAACTATGTGTAATTTATTGTCCTGTCAATGAAGCAAAATTAGGAGGAAAAAAAATCATGTAGTCACAAATGTTTGCATGGTCCTAGGGGCGATTATCACAAACACATACTAAACTTCCTGACTAGTGGGTTGTAAGAACTGGGGTGGGGGCAACATTTAAAGGTCACAATGCTTTTTCTCGAATATCTATATCCCAGCTTCTAAAAAAAATGTCCTATCCATTTTTTCTCTACGACATAGTCTCTACATTGCAGGCAATGGAAAATTTTAATAGTATACAGGCCTAACTGACGTTTATCTTTAAATGAAGTCAGTCAGAAAAATATTAAGTATGTGTACCACATCTAAGCACAGTAGTCATTAAGGGAAAAATCGCATTCTGGGGACGTAACAAGGCCGCGGGGAGGGGGACAGGGATGTGTGGGGTACAACTGCGAGGGAAGGTAGGTTGTCATGTTGTATTCTCACAGCTCCCTCCCTCCTTAGTCCGCAAACTGATAATTGAGCAGGTGATTTCCTCTCTCCAACTATTCCACTACCTCAACAAGAAGCACCTGCAGAGTATTTCGTGAAGTTACACTCACCCTCTACAGCACATATTGTGAATCACTGGTGATACAGTATGTGGAGATGCCTGAGGGATGTTTATTTTCCACAAGCAAAGTGACCTTCAACCTACCCCCCCCCCCCCATTTCAGAATATTTAGTACATTGTTCAGGACACTACATCCTAACAATGTGCAAAAATTTGCGACTACATGGTTTTTGCCCCCTAATACTTTTTTTGTCTTTGCTGACTGGGCTATTACAGGAAGTGCATGACCTGTGCACATCTGGTGGAAGCGGTATACCTCTGGAAACCTACTAAGGGCGTATCTTATACGTGGCACAGAAATGTTGCTACACTTTGGAACAAAGATGGACCAAGATGCTATTACGCACGTGGTCATAATGTTATGGCTCAAGTATGTCACTTGTTGAGCCAGACAAGGGAAGGAGCATATAAAAGCACACTGTTTAAATTCAAATTTGTCTGTGTTTCCCATGCTTTATGTCTCAAGACTAAGAACGCAACCTTAATTATGCAAGGGAGGCTGTCGGGTTAAGCTTTCAACTGGCTTCCAAATTTATAAAAGTATTTCTTGGGTTTCTAGTCAGGTGAATCTGTTGAAATAGCATGATGTTTCACTGAGTCACCTCCACGAACTTCTGGTTGAGACAAAAAAGGAGGGAAACATTTTATTTCTTTATATTCATTACTTTGTTTCCCCTTTCCCTCAAAACAGTTTGGTGCTTTTTAATCTGCTCCCATCCAAAACCTATTCCGATTTCCATTGCGGGGAATGGACTAAGAATTCAAAAATGTGGGAATAGTCCTCTACATTTACATGAGTTTACCGACAGTACTTTAATTTCCATTTGTAAAAGACTACCTTAAGGCTTAAAATTTTACATAGACATTCACGGATGAAGTATTACATTTCTGGCACCCTGCTTGAGCTATTGTGGATTAAATACACTTTAATAATGTCAAGTGTTGCAAGAAGAGCATGGAATGCAGGAGTTAGACATTATGTATTCTTCCATCTGAAATCCGCAGACCAATTGAAAGAGCAAATACAGCAAATTAAAAATTGTTTTGTACTTACCCTGCTGCCAATATGTCTTCTCCTAGATGACATAGGACTGCGAGAATGGCTGCGATAGAATTCTTTCCGCCTATCACTGTAACCATAGTATTTCCCCCGTGGACTGTATGAACGTGATCTCGAATGCGAGTACCGAGACCTGTATCGTCTTGGGGAACGTGATCTGCTTCTTGACCTGTACCGACCACGATATGACATTTTTCGGGGACGTGAGTGACTCCTGAAACAAGTTTATCGGTAAGTTAATTTTCTTCAAAATTGAAAACTTCAGCTGTCATAAAATACAGAAGGTGAGGCACATGCATATTAAGAACTTTTGGAATTTCCCCAACAAAATTAACAAATATTTTCCACATCTTCTGCCAATAAATAATGTGAAGCAACAACACTGAATTCAGGGTATATAAAATACTGCTTTTGATTGTGTTCCTGCTTGTCTGCAGAGTTGCAACATTCAACATACAGCAGGCCATTGTTTAAAGAGAACCTCTAATTAAACTACTGCACAACCCCATTAACAAACTAAGGAAGGAGGGAAGCCATTTCAGAGAATTTTTTCAGTGGAATTATGAAATCTAATACTGACTACAATATTCTGAATGGTAGGTATTTTTGAAAGTTTTGTAGATCAAACAAATTCAAAAGTCTTTGTAGGCTACACTTCTGTTCTTTATAAAAGTTAAAATAACTGTTTCAGGATTACAGCACACTAATATATAGTATAGTGTACTTCATAATCTGTAGCACAAAAAAACAACTTTAATGCACTACTGGTGGCTGTGTAGCTTTGTACAGACCAGTGTGTTGGTGAGAGGGAAACGACTCAACAGCAGGCATTGACACCTCTCCGGTCCCCACAGCCCTGCACAAATTCGCTTTCAATGGTTTCCACAAATAAAGGCTTTTTTATTTGTGGTTTTCAGTCACTTTGGATAAATCGTATTTTGGCTGACCCAATCAGTTAAGCTGGGTCTTCTGTATATTTAATTATTTATTAAATATAGAGATACTGTTTTTCTGGGTGCATGTATATGCATGGTCACCAGAATGATGAGAGGGTGGATGGCATGTATGATTATGACATCGTATCCTAACATGTTCGCTCAAATTGCAAACTGATTTTTCTCAACGAAGATTAAGTAATTACTTGATTGGGGGCAGGTCACTGACATTAATCCAATCAAACTTGGCACTACAATTGTCACATTAACTATTTCTGGACTATTATGATCAACAGTAAGCTTGTCTACTGCACAGTGAATCTTTTGCTAAAACAATAATCCAACTTAACAATCAGAAATATATTCACTTCATTACCTTTTTATGTTCTAACCAAATCATCGTGATTTTTGTTCTACAAATTGCAAGAAATTTGTACAGGATATCAGCAGGTTTAGGCAAATACATGTGACTACTTTAAACATTCTATCAGCCTTGTTCTATCTGGGAAAAAATGTTTTATTGTCACCATCTCTTTTTCCTTTGACAATTACCCACCCCTGCTCCTGTTTCCTAGTTTTAGTTACTTCTGCTGGTTTCAGTTTTGGTTTTGTTTTGCTTTAGGGCACAAAATACAAATGGGGTCATACGCACCCAAGTCAAATCTATAGAACATGAAGACAGACCCAACTGACATAACAGAAGACAGCTAGAAACAGGCACGTGGAAAAGCAGCTAAGATAGACACCATACAGAAACGGAGGTACAAAACTGAAAATTAAATGGCCTTCGCCATATTGCTTTGGCAGATAAAAAGTAAAAAGCAGTCTACAGCTCACACGTCATTTGCTATAACGGCTGATAAATCAGACAGCAAACACAATCAGGAACATAAATGGTTAAAAATGGGCATTCCATCAGGAAATGGCGGTTAGTTAAAACTTGGGCGCAATGTGCACCAAGTGGCGGGGTAGCGCCACTTAGCAAATGATGATGGCTAAAAAGGCAGTGCCCAATACACAGCCTACTTAATATGACCACCTCCTGGCAGGAGTAGCTGGGAGATGCTTAATAACCTGGAGCTTATTCCTGTGAAGGGAGGACCATTGGCGATGCCAACAGGACACCACCTCCCGCCAGACCGCAACACAGAGATCATCAAAGGGAATACAGTTACTCATGGGCTGAGGTAAGAGGACTGCAGCCTTGGGACCAGCGTCAGCAGCCTCATATCCTGGCAGACCAACATGACCAGGAACCCATAGAAACATCACACTGGCTCCACCAAGAGTGAGAAAATGACAGTTTTCCTGGACCTGCTGCACTAAGGGATGGGTGGTGTACAGCTCACAGACTTTGAAAGGCACTGAGTGAGTATGAGCAGAGGCCAACTGAAAAGGCTGTGTCGCCAGATGTACTTCGTGGCCTCGGCAGTAAATACTAAGCAGTGTGCCAGAAGCCAGTATCGAAAGACATGGGTGCCAATGACGAATGCACACCTGACCCCACAGTCAGTCCGAGAGCAATCAGTGTATACAAAGGTACTACCACGAAGTTCCATGTAAAGGTCGTGAAACTGAAGGCAACAGAGCAAGGCTGGAGTAGTTTCCTTAGAAAGCAAATGAAGACTGAAGTTAACATGGGCCATTTCACGAAGCCAAGGTGGCGAAGGGTTCACAACCACCAGGAAAGTTGCAGGTAGTGCAGTTAAGCCGCTACAGCAAGTGCTGAAAGCAGACTCCAAGAGGTAACAGAGAAGAGGGACACAACCCATACTGAGGATCAAAGGAATCATCAAAGCTGTCGAGCAGCCTGGTGTAAATGACACCACGTGAAGAATTCAAAATTCTATGGGCCTCGACATGAACAGGGTAGCTGTGAAGAAGCTAAACAGAAAGCAGTTGTGCCTGGGAATCAGAAGTAGTCTCCAAACGCAAAGTGCCATTTCGTAAATGAGAGCACAATTTTACAGGGCCAGCAATTGCATCTACACCTTTCTGAATAATAAACAGATTTACCGTGGCAAAGGACTAACTGTCTCCAGTACATGAGACCACAAGGAACCGTTGTGCAGCGGGAAGTGTGTCTGAATCATTAACCTCATTAGGTTTACATTTCGTAGATGTTGAGTGGGAAGATGATTGAATCAGTGCGAGAAAATCCCCGTGGTTGCCAGTGTCCCCAATGGCACGCTCCTTCCAACTGGGTGCTCCCTTCACAAGGTGGTGCACCCGCCTTAGGTGACTGTTCACACCTCAGGTCACACCTCCCTAACACCCGGGAGAGGGACCAATCGGCAAATTGGGAAGGTTGCAGCTCAGGCGAACACCCTTCCCTGCACCAGGGGGTATGTGCGAACTCTACCTGTCGACCCAGGGCTGGGGAATTACGTGTTACACAGTCACCTGTTACGCGTCAGACATGTGGGCTGGCCTTCAGGAGCACAGGGGAGGAAGAAGAAAAAGATGAACCTCAAACTCCGAAGCAGAGGAATGAGAGGAGAAAGGAAACAAAGGAAAAGGGAGAGAAAAACAAAGGTGAGACTGTTCTTCGACAGTGCAGAACATTCCCAGTAACGCTCCAGACATGTTCCCCAAGGGAGGGGGAAAAGAATATCAATAGGATAGACATGCAGCACGGAAAGGAAAAGATGCTGCAAACGCTGGGGCCCCGTGGTAGCCAAGCATGAACCCGATAAAGAGTGGAGGGCCCCTGGAGTGACACCAATAATCAGCATCCTGTATCCAGCAGGCATCTCCTGTTCTCTTCTTTAAACAAATGAGGGTCATCTTGCAGTTAAATTTTATTATGCTTTCATCTTTCACGACACCACTATATTAATTTACTTTTTGTATTCAGTTCCACTTCCAGCAAGGGTTTCCAAACAAAAAAAGGCAAATAGCATAGAGGTGCAGATTTCAGCCTAGTTGCCATTACTTTCAACTTTCTTGAAGTTCAGCCTTTACCCCCTTATCTTGTTCCAATCAACAAAGGAACAATATGTGCAGAATTTCAGCTCAAAGAACTGCACAGCACCCGCCAAAGACCATAAAGTTCTGCAATTCTCAAATCCAACATTTTTAAATTATTTCATTTGCATTCACTTTTTAAAACAGTATCAATCAAAATTTTGGTTTTTATTTATTTAATTAACATGTTATTTTTATTTCCAGTAACATATGATTTGGTATTCCAAGTTATGGATAAACACTTTTTCCAAGTTAATTATGTGACTTATTATTACTATTAATTTGATGCCTCTGTTATGGGCTTCATTTGCAGATACAAACAATTTTTCAATTGTTTTTGTGCTGCTTGTGACTGCTGTAACTTTCTTCTTAAACTTATGACATTGCATCAGCTTCTGGAACTCAATCATACAAAGAAAATGTTTTCTTTTTCTTGTTGGCTGCATTTTCAGACACATGACTGGCGCCTAACTGCACTCAAAATGGCACATTTTAAAAATTTTCTTCAGCAATCTTATGAGTTGTAAAGCCTACAAGGGAAAATGTGTAAACAGTCATTCAAAAGCTTTTCATTCTTTTGGTAAAAAAAAAAAAAAAAAAACAAATTCCTACTATATGAACTGACCATGGCAGTGACACACTATTCAAACATTATAACTGCTTAAATTATTTTACTAGAACTGCAAATGACGAAAAAGCAATATTTTTTGTGGGAGTATTGATCTCCGACGTCATTCAGATGCTTTGGAACAAAATTAAAATTTATCTTCCTAGCACCACAGGGGTCCAATTAACCTGTAAGCTCATTTGAAATCATATCTACCTTTTTTATATTCTCTCAAAATGACTTTCCCTCTGAACCAAATGTATCCAATGATGTTCTTTTCAGACTTATATTAACAACACATGAAAATTTATTCACTTTTTTTTTGCACAGAGTACTACTGGCGTCAATTTTACCCCAATCCAACTTTTTACCTAGAATGTACTATTATGAAGACTGAATGACAGCTGTTGTGTTGCAACAAATGTTATAGGAAACACCTGAAACAATGAAAATAACATTTTCCACTTATTTTATATGCATTTTTGAGGGTCTTGCCTCAGATGTGTTTTGCATCACGTCAGTTGTTCATGTTTTTGCAACATTGTGTTGCAGAATTACGAGTATATGTAAGTTTGAGTAGTCCTGAAATACAATCAATTTTGAAAGAAAAAGGATTAAATGAAATACCAACTGATTGATGCTATTATTTCTGAAGGCAGTAAATCAGTTGAACATTCTGATTATTAAGTTGGGAATTTGAAACCTAGTGCTCCTGAAGTTAAGTGACATCAAGTCAACATTTTGAAGTATACTTCATCCACCATTTGTTTACACCACCACCACCACCACCACCACCACCACCACCACCAAAGTAAATATCTAAAGCAGCAATCCCACTGTTTTCAAACCCAGAAATGGAAAATAAGCATGGGGAAAAGATCTGGTTAGATTACATGGGAGGAAGCCACTGTAAAACGTACTCAAAGACAGTTCCCGGTCCAATACAGTCTAGCGCAAGCAATGCAAATACCTTGCAGTCAGTATCTGAATTATATATGAAGATCAACTTTTTCCAGAATATTTTGATGTGGACGAACAAAGGAACTAACATTACTTTCGAGAACCAATTGATAGGTCTCGACAGCGAAGAATTTGCACACTTTCTTGGTCTACTTATACTTGCATGAGTGTATGAAGGTCACAGTGAATTTATGAAATAGAGACTGGTGAACTATTGTAAATAGTTCCACAGTTAGAACTGCTTTACAGAAATGTCACACCGTGTTTGGTTCAATGATGAACAGCAGCAGAGACAGAACTGTAACCCTGATAAATTGGCTTCTAAAACAGATCTATCTGAAGAGTGGATAAGTGCATTACACGATACATATCGAACACATGAAAATATTAGGTGATTAGCACCTGGTAACTTTTGGGGGCAGTCTTGGACTTGTCAAAGTAATTAGAACAGAAACAGACGACTGCTTGAACTGTTAAGATTGGTTGGATTAAAAGAGGGGAAAGGGACCAAACTACGAGGTCATCAGTCTTGTTCCAAATAAAACAATGCCACAAGTGTGAGAATAAAACAAAATACACTGACTGACAACTCACAATGGAATAAAAGGAAAAATCACAAGAACGATGAAGGGCAACGAACAAGTAAATGGACAAAAGGGGACAAGAAAACCAGAGAAACAAAAGAAACGGGATGAAGAGATTAAAACAACAAAACAGATTACAAAGGCTGGCTGACCATGACAATAAAAAAAGAGAAGCCAGCCACTCTGTAGCACATTAAAACCTCCACCCTAGAAGCACTGGGGTGGAGGAAACAGAGGGACAAATTTCACGCACTAAAACTTGGATCAAATGATAACACACACCCTCACGAATAAAACTTAAAACTAATCAGCCGATTAAGCATTGTAGGATAAAATTAGCGACAACTAGCCTGGTAACAGAGATTTCCTCGCAGGGCAGTCAAAGTGGGGCAGTGCACCAAAATATGGGCCACTGTCAACCCGGCACCACATCGACACTGAAGTGTGTCTTCACAGCACAGGAGGTAGCTGTGGGTTGCTCAAGTGTGGCCAATGCAAAGCCAGCGGAGAACCACAGAGTCCATGCAAGAGGCACACATGGAGGACTGCCACATGTTCACAGTCACCTTAATGGCACGCAATTTGTTGTTCGTATTGAGACTGCCATTCCGTCTCCCGAAGCCAAAAAACCCCACGGCGTAAGTCAGAACGCAGGTCAGGTTCAGAGAAGCCCATCTCCAGAAGCAATTTCTGTGTAGCCTGTTTGGCCAGCCTGTTGGCAAGTTTGTTGCCTGGCATGCCGACGTGTCCTGGGATCCACACAAACCCCACCAATCCAGGGCATAGATTGACTCCTGGATGGACACTACCAAAAGGTGGGCAAGGGTAGCACTGGTCGATAGCTTTTAGGCTGCTTAAGGAGTCAGTACACAGAAGAAAGGTCGGTGTAAACCACTTCAGAGCCCCGGAACATGTCATAAATAGAGAGGAAGTGACAGCGGAGAACTCCAACACACCATATGTTCCAGCAGCTTACAAAGAACGTTCGTGAGGCTGGTGGGCCGATAGCTATCCACATCAAGCGGGTTTTAGCCAGGTTTGAGCACTGGTATGATGGTGCTCTCCCACCAGTGCAATAGAAAGGGCCATCACACCACATGCACTTGAAGACGACAAGGAGATGTCGCTTGTAGTCAGGCGAGAGGTGTTTAATCACCTGACTGTGGATCCAATCTGGCCCAGGAGCTGTGTCGAGGCAATGTGCAAGGGCCTTGAGGAGCTCCCACTCTGTGAATGGGGTCTTATAGGGTTCACTGTGACACATAGTGAACAAGAGGACTTTCCCTTCCATCAGTCATTTGAGAGTGCAAAAGGCTGGGGGTGATTCTCTGATGCAGAGGTGCAAGCATAGTGCTGAGCAAAGTGTTTGGCAATCGCGTTTGCATCTGCGCCATTTGTGTTGACATCAGGAACACCTGTTGGGGTCTGGTACCCAAAAACTCATTTTATCTTTGCCCAGACCTGGAAAAGCGAGGTACGGCACCCAATGGCCAAGACGTATCTCTCCAAACACTCCTGTTTCCGTCTTGATAAGCTGGCGAATGTGGGCATGGAGCCATTTAAAGGCTATGAGGTGGTCCAGGGCAAGGTGCCGCTTATGCCACTGTAGAGCTCACTAACACTCCTAAATTGCCTCAGTGACTTGCAGCGACCACGAAGAGACTGTCTTTCGCCGGGGGCACCATAAAGAATGAGGGATCCCGTTTTCCCGCGGCAGAAACGATCATTGTAATTACCTGCTCAACCACCACATCGATTTTACTATGTGGGGGAGATTCAATGGTGACAGCAGAGGAGAAAGTTTCCCCGCCTGCCTTGTTTGAAGCCCATCCAGGCAGGCATCTCTTGGCCTGATGCCGGGGCAGTGACAGGAAGATGGGGAAGTGGTCACTACCAGAGGTCGTCATTTACTCTCCAGTGGATAGATGGGAGAAGGCCAGGACTGCAAACAGAGGGACAAGCACAGCTTCAAGAGGGGTTTGAAGAGGCACAGGATGACTGTGTGGAATCTATAGCTACGCTGCCACAGCGTAGGTGCAAGTTCTTAGGTTGGCACTACAACACCGACGACAGCACCCTCTAGCCGGCGCTGTGCAGCTCCATGAGCTTCGCTCCAGATTCAGTGCATTTGATTCCAAGTAGACAACCTAGCATCATTGTTTCTATTTCCTAGTGCGTGAGCCACTACAGATTTTGCCTTCGTACCTTACAGCTGATGTTTGATTTATGTACAGCTCTGCACCTACGTGCTCATCAGGGCAAAGTTACATATGTCACTGACTAATATTCTCTATTAAATGTTCTGTAAAGTTAAAGGCAGTGCCGAAGCATTTCACCTTTTCCTGCTCCTACTCACTTCCTACATTTGGCCTACCCTTCAGATTACAGGAGCAGACCCAAGCACCGCATACCAGGCGGGATACAGAAGACTGCATACTGAGTTCAGGACAGACACAAACTCCAATCGACACACTATTATAGTCACTATGGTTCTTGTAATATCCCCTATAGCCGTGGAGGGCAGGAGTCTGCATTTCCAGGAACCAGGTTTCCTGAAGGGCAATGCAGAGCAGGTCTGAAGCTTAAGGGGACCACACCATGGTTCAGGTTGAAAAAATCTGATTTTTGGTTTTCATCATATTTTGATAGATCAAGGTTTTATTTAAGTACTCTGAAAAGGATTTCGCAAGGAAAAAAAAAATATTTTTTTGAGCATTTAAAGAGCATTTTCCTACCACATGTGTTTGTGCGCCACACCCACTTTTCTGCATATATTAGAGATCTTTCTATCCCCTATACTGCACGAGTTCTTCAAAACCAGACGCAAGTGGTCCTTATGAAATCAATACTGGATTAGTTTATGTCTTACAATCCATTGGCAAGGGCATGGCTGCAAGGAGAACATTTCGTTCAGTGATAACTCACATCAACTACCAAATAAATTTGAAAAACTGATTGCAATATTAGAGGAAGCTTTATGTGAGGTCAGTGGGGAAAGCATGAAATTGGCTGCTAGGAAAGCAGTGGAAGAAAATGATGGATGTTCGGATATTGCAGTTGCACTTGATGAAAGTTGGCAGAAAAGAGGACATACTTCTCTGAATGCAGTAGTGACTGCCATGAGTGTAGACACCAGTAAAGTGTAAGATAATGTCTAAATATTGCAAATGTTGTAAAGTCAATGAACATAAAAAAACAACTGTGTGGTCAATTTTAGAGGAACAATTAGTGGTTTGGAAGTTCATGGAGTACAACAAATATCTCATCACTCCATAGAAACAAGAGGTGTACGGTACACTAAATATTTGGGCGATGGTGACAGTAAGGCATACAACAATGTGGTGAACTCTCAGCCATATGGAGATGCCATTACTAGCAAAACAGAATGTGTAGGCCATGTTCAAAAACGTTTGGGAACAAGGCTGAGAACACTGTTGATAGGAGACGAAAAAATTAGAAGATGGAAAATTGTTGACCAGACAGGGTTGGTTAACTAAAACTGAAATAGAACACTCGCAGGTATACTATGGGCAGGCAATTAGGAGAAATAAAATCTGTAGGCAATGAAGAGAGACGTTTGTGTTTGGGCCATATTCTTCCATAAGCCCTCTACTGATAAGCCATGTCATGGATTGTGTCCATCAGAAGAAAATTCATGGTGCAAATACAATATGGTTCATCCAACTGGAGAATCTTATTCTCACCAGCATTCTCTTCCTGCTGCTGTTATTACAGCAATTAAACCTATTTTCAGAGACTTGGCTCATCCTGACCTAAGGAAATGTCTGCATGGGCAGACACAGAACCCAAATGAACATTTCACAGCATGTCGGCTTGCATAAAGTGAAACTAGGAGTTCATGATGCTGTTATTACATTCAGTTGTGGTAATATTGGAAAGTGTTAGGTACTGAAAAAGCTGGGAATTAATCCTGGTGAAACTATGATCACTGGGTTGCAACATTGCGATAAAATGAGGATAGCTGATGCAGACAGGTCTGCATCTAATATGGCTAAGAAAGCAAGACAAACATCCAGGTAGGTGAAAAAAAAGCTGGAAGACCTGCTAGAGGCCAAAGAAGGGCCATCATATGCAGCAGGACAGTTTTAATTAACGGTAAGTAACAAATTTCAATACTTTTTCTTTAAAGTCAATTTCCCACAAACTAAAATGCCCATTATATCAGAAACTACGATAGATAAATGTAATTTTCAGAGACTCTGCATAACAAAAAGTCACCTCTGGTACTACATTCATTAATATTCCCCCCATTAGGAAGTTCACAAAACATATTTTCTGCGGAAAAAACTTAGTTAATAAATTTAAAAAAGTATTTCTTAAAAACTATAAAATAGATAAAGTAGATTTTAGTAAGTTGACTAGTAGTATCATGTAACATACAGTAAAAATAATACAGTCCTGCATCAAATAGTTGTTTTTTTTCCCTCCAGAAACGGGTCAAATACTTGCCTAAATTAACATGGGTTAGACAGGCAGGGTGTGGTCCCCTTAAGAGTTGCCGTAGCTCAGCCATGTGGTGGAAAAAAATGCCGCAATTCCACTGAGGATGATATCGTGAGGCTGGGAAGGCATGAAGCGCGTAAGGAGGCAGGTTATGCCTCAGGATCACCTGCTGCCACTGAATATTTGTAGCCATTTATATGATGGATGAGACTTCAGTGAGATCCATGTCCACAGGGGACACTAAGATCTCCACCACATTTTCAGATGCAGAATTGATAGGGAGTGGTGTTGGGGCCACCAGAGGGTCCTGTTCCTTAGCAGACCATTTCTTGGTTTGCTTGCTCTCCCGCTTCTCTTTAAGGGCTTGCTGGGAAGATTTCTCCGAAGCAGCTTCAGGAACGGAAGAAGACCATGAAGCTCTTCGTCCAGCAGCTTTTGTTTCCTTTGGCCACTGGCGAGCGTCTACCATAGCACTAGTGGACACCTTGGGAGAGAGGGTCCCAAGGGACCCCTTCTGCACAAGAGGATCCAGAGGAGGTCTTTGCTTCTACATCAGGGGGCAGGGGACCCATGTCCCCTGTGTTTGGGGGGCCTTGCTTCCAAAGTAGATGCTTTGGGAGCAATGGAGGAAGATTTGCCCCCTACCACCAAGGGGTCAGATGTATTCTGGTGGCCCGGAAGGCCCACTGTTTGTGGTACAGCAATGGTGACATAGCTGCAGCATATGTCGATGTCAACCAAATGGGGTGTAATCTTTCGAATTTACATTTAGCCTCTGTGAAATGTCAACCGGTTCAGCGTCTTGTACTCCATGATTTTCCGCTCCTTTTGGAGTACTGGACAGTATGGTGAACAGGGGGAGTGGTGCTCTCCACAGTTTATGCAAGTGGGAGGAGGCACACACAATATCTGGGTGTAGTAGACGTCCGCAGTCTCAACATGTGGCGCTGGAAGCGGGAAGATACGTGCCCAAACTTCCAACACTTGAAGCACCGCATAGGGGGAGGGACGTATGGTTTAACATCACAGCAGTAAACCATCACCTTGACCTTTCCAGAAAATGAATCACCCTTAAAGGCCAAGATGAAGGTACCGGTAGCAACCCTGTTTTCTTTGGGTCCCCTGTAAAAGTGCCAGATGAAATGAACACCCCATCATTCTAAACTGGCACAGAGCTTATTTTCAGAATGCAAGAGGAGATCACGATGGTATATGAACTGATGGACCATGTTGAGGCTTTTATGGGGAGTGACAAACAGGAATATCACCCAGCTTCTCACAAGCGAGTAACACTCGGGATTGGGCTTGGGACGCTGTCTGAATCAAGACTGTGCCGTTTAGCATCTTAGACAGCACTTTCACTTCTCCAAATTCATCATCAAGGTGTTCAACAAAAAACTGAGGCTTTGTAGGTAGAAAGGAGTCCCCATCTGTTCTGCTACAGACTAAAAACCCGAGGCGAATATGGCTCTCTCCATTCTGTAGCCCTACATTCCTCCTATGGTGTAGCAAGTGAAGGAAACAATTTAGGGTCATACCTGTCGGCATTGTATTTGACCTTGTCCTCCTTAGAGACTGCTGGTGCCATACGGTCACCAGCAAGAGATGACAGTCTGCTTCATTGCGGGTCATCCGCCCTAATGCCACCAACTCCAATCAGGGGCACCACTCCACAAGTGCCACCCAGCCACAACAAAGGCGAACTGGTATGATGGCCATTGCTGGGAGTCCCCATGCCCCAGGAAGACCAGCATCTACTCTTTGCTTTGGGATATGTGGGGAGCTTACAGCTCAGGCATCAGCAGTGCGACCCCCATATTGTCAGGGGGCTACCACCAAATGGGTAAATGACGGCCCCACCACAACGGACTGGCTACCGTGCTGAATATTGGGCACATTGTCATGGGGGCAAAAGAGGACAGAAGATAATGTCATACCCTGGAAAGTGTCCTCATCAAAAAAGTTTAATCGCAGGTGGAGATGCAAAGCCATGACAAGAGATTCAGGAGATCGAATCTAAGGGCACTATGGATAACTTGTGCAGCACATAAGGCATCCTTCCCCATTTGGCCCGCACTTCTGTAGAATTTTGTAAGTGACAAGTCAAACCATAGAATGGGACCTGAACTCTTAGGGCCGAAAAGTGTGACACTCCTTTTAGTCGCCCCTTACGACAGGCAGGATACCTCCGAGCTATTCTAACCCCCAGATCCACAGAGGTGGGGGTGGGGGTGTTATTCTGCTTTCTTCTGGTTTCTTGTGCTAGTTTGAATGTTGTAATGGAGCCCCTCTCTCATATTTCGAAAATAGACAATGTAATGTGATAACTTATGAAGAACTTATGGCCCTAGAATGTCCCTGGGATTAGGAAGAGGGGCTCAATTTTGATGATTTGGATTTAGTTTCTACCACAACTGTAGATGATTAGGAATATGCAAATGGTGACAGTGAACCTCGAGACTACTACAGGGACTACACAAAATTCAAATAACTTTTGGGAGGATGATAATGAACTTGTTGAGATACTGGTCCATTTTCAAAAGCATCGTTAATTCCATCATAACTGCTGTTTATTTGGTATTTCAAACTTTGTTTTTATACTTACAAATGTTTATTAATGATGCACATTTCACACTGTCTTGCACTAGTGCAAAGTGTCGCATATGAGTGACTGGTAAGTTTCAAGTTTCGCATAAATGCGAAGTGTAAAAATTTATTATTTTTCAGAATTAAGACTATTTTCTCGTAATTTTTCTCAACACCCTCAGATGAAAAATCTGATTTTCTAAAAAGAGGGCAGAATGAAGGGTCAAGTTTTGTGTGTAAGTTCTACACCAAGAGGAAATGCATTCCTCAATGGGTTGGCTGATCTATGGAATGGGACTGTATAGATATGCTTATGTCTATACAGCAGCATGTGTGTCCTGTACAGCAGTATTTGTGTGCTGCAGGTTATACGGCTTTAACACCATACACTATATGCATCTTCTGAAAATATTACAGCAAAAATTTAAACATGAATAAAATTGTCTACAGTTCTGTCGTTACCATCAACAAAAAAATATAATGCACATACTGACTGCTGTATTAGTAAAAGAGAATGTGGAATATTATAATTCAGTTGAATATTCGGTATCAATACTGACTGCATGATTCATGATCATGTAGCACATGTTGAAGTACCAAACCGGAATTTTCCTGTAGATGGTGATAGCTGCCAGTGTAGGACCTGTGACACTGCAGCTGCAGCACCATCTTTTTCCTGTTAACAGCTGATGACAAATGTCACACACACAGTAACCCAAGTTCCACATAATGGTATCTGTTTCAAATCCATAAACATGTCGAGTTGTGTGTCTATGAACTACAATTTGCGGATAGCATTGGTTTTCTGTTACCATTTGAAGAATACTGCTATAGAACAACATCGAACTCTTGTTTAAGCTTTCGACAAACATGCTCTTGGGGAACACTTTCAAGGGGTTCAAAAAAATTCAGAAGTGGTGATTTAGACATGAGAAATGACAAGTGCAGGAAACCACCGAAAAAGTTCAGACAACAAATTGCAGGCCTTATTGGATAAAGATGATACTTGAGGTGTTTAGGGGAAATATGCGGCTTATTCTCCAGACTTGGCTCCATCCAATTATCGTCTATTTGCATCATTGAAACGCACTCTCGCTGAACAACATTTCAATTCATATGAAAATGTACGAAAATGGCTTGCTACTGGTTCACTTTAAAAGAAGTTGTTTTTTTTTTTTTTTTTTTTTTTGCATTCATGGCCTACCTCTCGGTAGGAGAGAGATGTAAATAAAACAATGGAGATTATTTTGAATAAAATACTGTCTATCAATTTCAAACAGATGTGTAATTATTGCAACCGAATTCCAGATTCGTACTACTACACCTGGTACAAAACACAGAACTGTGTTCAGAACACAAATCTGGAAATTAAGTTAAAGCTGTATGAAGAATGTCATACCTTGACGCATGTGCAGTCCATTTACTTGATAAACTCCATGGAAGTAGGCCTGCCAGCCAGACAAAAGGAAGGTAAGACAGACAATACTTGTTCGCAGAAATATGCTACTTTCAAACACGTGAACACGTGAAGTCCAGTCAAAAGAAGGGTGTCAAAAAAACATTGCTTGACATATTCTGCATCAGCTAATAATGAATACACACTCTTCAACATAAACTGAAAGGTGGAATGACAACTCCAAGACGGTGCAGAAATGCGTTTCAATGGGCCACATGCTGTATCAAATGACGATTTTCCCAAAGCAGATGAACCATTACAGCAGGAATAAATCGTCAAAAGCTTAAAAGAATGTCTGTACCCTGATCTCCACCTCTGCAGAATGTATCAATTGTTTACAAATGCACAATATCGAACTTTTAAGAGTCAGTTGCGTCTCGCAAAAGCAGACGAAGCATATGAAAAAGATACGAAAATGGCTAAAAAAAAACAACAACAATATAAATGTTGTATGTGTTTACCTACAAAAGGTTTTACATTGTCCTACATTGGCGCATTCCATAGTATTCTGCCAGAAACACTGTTGTCATACTTTCACAGTTCATGATGTTGATTCTGGAAAAACAGTAAATTTGTGGGATGAATTCCCCAAAGCCAAAACAGTTTCCTGTCTGCTTAAATCTGTGAAGCTTAAACGTATGGTCTGACCACTATGTCAGGCAGAATAGCCGAGGAGTTTTAGAGCTTTATTTCTATCTGATCATCTGCGAGTTGTTGTTGTTGTCTTCAGTCCTGGGACTGGTTTGATGCAGCTCTCCATGCTACTCTATCCTGTGCAAGCTGCTTCATCTCCCAGTAACTACTGCAACCTACATCCTTCTGAATCTGCTTACTGGATTCATCTCTTGGTCTACCTCTACGATTTTTACCCTCCCCGCTACCCTCCAATACTAAATTGGTGATCCCTTGATGCCTCAGAACATGCCCTACCAACCGATCCCTTCTTCTAGTCAAGTTGTGCCACAAATTTCTGTTCTCCCCAATCCTATTCAATACCTCCTCATTAGTTATGAGATCTACCCATCTAATCTACAGCATTCTTCTGTAGCACCACATTTCAAAAGCTTCTATTCTCTTCTTGTCCAAACTATTTATCGTCCATTTTTCACTTCCATCTGCGAGTATGTTACAGAAATTCTTTTATGTTCGAGTCAGTTTCCTACCTTGTGACAAGAACTTCACAAAGATCAAGAAAAGAAAGAAGTTTCTAAAGTTGTTTTCCTTTAGAATGGAAGCACGTCATTGCTTAGACCTTCGCGTTCAAAACTGACCATGATGGACAACTTCAAGGACACAGGATCCACTGAGTTAATTTTCAACATGCCATCTGCTTAATATATGGAGTCAAAATACAGCCATTTTTACGAAAACCTGCAGTGTGACAACTGAGTTTAATGTACCACATCTGTGTCTAAGCTTGATAGAAAACTCATTTTCTATTACCTTTTTAAGACCGAAGTAATCTGATCACAATGAATATTAATTTGTTTCTCATTATAATTTCCTTTCTTACAAGTTATGGATTCTCGGCAACCTTATTACAGCAGGGTACAGAGCAATGTGGAACAATGCTGTATATCCGTTGCTGTACACCGTTTTTCAATTTTAATACTTACTTTAAAAAAAAAAAACTGTGCTCAAAACAGTTTTAGACAACAAAACCAAGTTTCTTCAACAGTCTGCATGCAATAACAGTACGTATCTGCTATTACATTATTATTTCCCAACAATTCTCTGGAATTAACAGTTTTTGCAAAATGTGCTATAATCGTACACACACTGTTTATGTACTTGGTAAATTCTAACCTGTAGCAGATTTTGCCGATTGCGAGTATTCTTTCTAGATTTATTCCCTCTGCCGACAATGCTTGCATTTTATGTTTCGAACTATCTGCAAAGGTATTTGGTTGTGAAAAAATGTCACATGTAGTATTTCTTCCTGCGGAAACAGACATATATGATGCATTACAACTTGCTCTGCAAGAAGAGCACCTAAGGGCACTGCTCATCTGTGCCTATGCAAGGAAACCCATTCATCAAATAAAAGAATTTGAACCAACTGCAAGCTAAACCTTTATTCTTAGTTTGTTTGGTTTAGTGCTCATATTAAATGATAAGAGCATGTAGCCTCGCACTGAAACATTTGCTCATACAAAGTGATATTTTCACTTTGAATGTAACACGGCAAGGAACTGGTGATTAAAGGATCACACAGGAGTAGGAGGTGCAAAGTGATTTGTCCTTTTTCTTCAGGACCATGAGTTATTGCATTTCATTTCACCAACTGCATAATTTCAGTTCATACATACATACCCATCAAAGTGACAGATGGCTTCTAGGCACTTTTCAGAAGGGTCCTAAACAGGGTCCTAAATGCCTGATTCTTTGAAGACATTAACCCCACAAACATATATTAAAAGTCATAAAATAAGAAGTTAGAAGAAACAATTCATAAGATGTTCGTATCCTAAAGCAGAGCACCCATCAAAATAATTTGTGCAGTTCTTCTAGGGTTAAAAAATTATGAGGAAAGGGAACATTAAGAGGAGACTGCCAGGAATGATGATAAATGACAAAAATCAAACAATGAAAAATCCAGGATGGAATGTAACAATATTATGAAAAGGAAAATTGCTACTCACCACATAGGGGTGATGCTGAGTTGCAGGTAGGCAGAACAATCTTTTTATTATGCCTATCTGCGACTCAGCATCTCCACTATATGGCGAGGAGCAACTTTCCTTTTCATAATATTGGTCAATCACAAAATATTTTATTTGCTTATCTGAAAGTACATATAAGCAGGATCATCATCCCATTCTTTTGATTTGAAATTAAACTACAAATGGTACAAAAATCATAAAATGTAATGCACAATACCCATTTTTAGCTTTTCCAGTAGAGAAACATTTTTTTGCTCAATTCTGCCAGTGAACCTTAAAACAATAGTTTTAAAAGCCTGCCTTTTTTTTTTAGCTTTACGTACTATTTTGTGGCCAGAGCAGGATTTAAAGAAGGCTGTGGCACTTGTTAAACAAGTTTTGTACCATTTTGTGAAATTTGAGTTAGTGGCATTCTTTGTGCAATATAGATCCCTTCTTACAGCGTTAAGGCCTGGTAAAGTATTTAGAAAATATAGTAAGTCCCATACCACCAACAGAAGGAGAGAAAATAGTGTTGGGATTAGAGTTAGGCCTTCAGGTCCAAACACTAGCTCATCTCCAAGTGCATCTAAAGTAGAACTCTAGACTGATATTGTGCCAGGAGAAGCAAATCCTGAAGGAAATACAGATTTCCGAATTTAAGATCTGGAGTTCGTAGCAGATGTACTTAGAAAAGCCTACAAACACACCGTCAATGGAGGAAATGTGAATTTTGGAATTATGGAAAGAGTGAAAGTTTGTAGATTATTCACTTTGTACCAAAATGGTGATGCTGACACCACTGAAGACATCCACGCCTAACAGAATGCAATAGGCTGTGTGAGTTTTGCACATGAATTAATGTGTATACAACTTGAAAGAAAAGGTGGAAACTTATGTGGTATGATGAACATGCCTGGCCCTCCACTAAAATTTACTGCAATGAGCACTGCTCTCCTCAAAGCAGATATAAGCAAAGAACATGAAAATAGTAGTTCACAGGGCTATTCAAGAAAATTGTATTGGGTATCAACAGTCAGAGTCGACACTGGAAAAGTATTAGACTGCAGGTAATGTCTACATATTATTCTGCATGTTCCTTGCACAAGAAATACAATGACTTAAACAAAGAAACAGAATGGCCAGAAGCACACAAAGCAGGAATTAAATAGGCTCCAGAGGTGGGATGAAAGCTGCTGGTACAAGACTTTTTCTATAGGTCTTTGCAAAAATATGGAGAAAGATACATAAAATATTTAGGAGATGGAAACTAGAACTTTCAAGATTGTAGCTGAACGTCTGGTCTATGGAAAAGACTGCAACACTAAAAAATTTGAGTGTTTAGGCCATATTCAGAAGAGGATGAGTGGACAACAGCTGTCACAGGTGATAAAGGCAAGCTACTGGGATGCCACTGGGATGAAAAAACACAAACTAAGAAAAAATAGAATTTACAGCCTACAAGTATATTATGGTGGTACAGTTAAAAAACCTCGGACTTTGATAATATGAGGAAAGCAGCATGGGCAATTTGGTTTCATTACTTGGCAGGCAACTCACCTCAATGTGATTTATGATCCAATCAATGGCGCAGATTCTTGAAAAGCAAGGAAAGTGGGGACACTTATAGCCATTAAACGAATTTTCCTTGAGGTAGTGATGGCCATTACACCAACTTTTTTTTTAGCACTTGCCTAACCAGAATTGCTAGAAAAACATGTGCAAGCAAAATGCAGAACACAAACAAATGCTTCAATGCTCTTATTTGGAAGAAATGTCCAATGACTGTTTCCAATTTGACAGAAGATTTCTGTTTAGGAAGCCGCAGCAGTGTTTAAAGTGCAACTACAAATCCTCAGGTAATTGGGCTTTTTAGTCTACACAGTATAAACAGTTTCATGGTTGAAAATATATGGAAAGTTTGTCTTTACAAAATATTCAAATCCAAAAGATTGAGGAAGATAATTTACCAAAAAGTTACTGCACTTACATGTACATAGCATCAATAAATTATAAAAAATTCTTAAAGCATGTTGGATCCCTTTAAATACAGTGGAATTTAGATTTTATTTTGCCGTGATTCTTACACCATACATTCATAACCCCTGTGAAAAACTCTTAAGATCAATGCTCAAAATTCCCAGATTTTACATTTCTTCCTAGTAAGGTTTACCTTGATTCTACATTCTTACTCTATATCTCACTTGACTTTTCCCTTTTATTCCTACTGACATTTGATTTGACTGAAGGAGTTATAAGTGCTACAAAACACATATGGTTTGCATTGTGGGTGGTGGTGGAGTTAAGGTTGATTGGTTGTGTGGGGAAGGAGACCAGACAGCGTGGTCATCGGTCTCATCGGATTAGGGAAGGATGGGGAAGGAAGTCGGCTGTGCCCTTTCAGAGGAACCATCCCGGCATTTGCCTGGAGTGATTTAGGGAAATCACAAAAAACCTAAATCAGGATGGCCGGACGCGGGATTGAACCATCGTCCTCCCGAATGCGAGTCCAGTGTGCTAACCACTGCGCCACCTCGCTCGGTCATGGAGTTAAGGCCACTGCTGTGAGCGAAGACACGAGAGAGGAAAAGCTGACGTAATCCACAATTGACATTGCTGACCACATGCAACGTTTAGCTTCACCACTCAATTACGAATTCTCAGTGCTGACTTTAGCATAATTTATAGTCTTTGGTAGACAGTGTACATGAGCTGTTCTGCATGAGAGATATGATTTTAGCCCTGCATGAGATACTTTTCCACTCCCGTCAGTGCTGACCCCTACTTCCACTCTGTACCAGCCAAACTCACCTTGTTTAGCTCATTACGCAGTAAGTTTACACAGCCTTAACCTACAAAACACTTGAAATGCCGAAAGTATTTTTTGTGGTTAAAAAAAAAAAAAAAAAAAAAAAAAAAAAAAAAAAAAAAAAAAAAAGCACAGAAGCTATAAATCAAAGTAAGAGCGAGAATTTTCTCCTCCTAGGCAGCAATTCATAATGTCACTTGAGAGAGAGAGAGAGAGAGAGAGAGAGAGAGAGAGAGGAGAAGAAGAAGATTTCAAAATTTTACATCATAATCAGAATGCATACGTTAACAAGGAAAAAAGTTCACAAAATTTTCCCTAATTTCCAGGTTAAAAACTGACTTTCTCGCATGAAATAACACTAAACACTTGACAAAAGTACATTTGTGTTAAAGTAACAATTCACTTTCTCTCAGAGCTGTAAATTTTTGAATTGTGAAGGTTTTATACCGCAGATAAGAACTTCCCAGCACTTTGTGGTAAGCTTAATGTGGCCTAAACACACACAGAACTCATCTTGTCCATATCAGTCACACAAACAAGTTACATGCACACGAAAATACAAAAATTTGAAAAATTACTTGAAAAACATGGATTTTCGAAGTGTGGTAGTACAAAAGGGACAAGTGATATCCAAGCCAAATTTCAAACACTGCATAAGTAAGACCACAATATGTGGCAAAATTTCAACTTGATATTGCAAGGTATTTGTGTACAATAAAAGTTGGAGGGTTGGGTTGTGTTGGGGGAGGAGACCAAACTGCGAGGTCATCGGTCCATCGGATTAGGGAAGTCGGCCATGCCCTTTACAAAGGAACCACCCCGGCATTTGCCTGAATAGATTTAGGGAAATCATGGAAAACCTAAATCAGGATGGCCGGACATGGGATTAAACCGTCGTCCTTCCGAATGAGAGTCCAGTGTGCTAACCACTGCGCCACCTCGCTCGGTAATAAAAGTTGGAGATGTATTTGGTTACGTTTCTTTTTAACACGATTTAGCAAGTAATAGTGATGATGCAGACAGATTGTTTCAGATAAAGCTGCAGCAATTGTTGGGAACCATTAGGCAACGGAAAGCTAAACAATGGTAGGTTTCAGGGACAGAATGAGTCATTGTTAGGTAGGAACGACAAAGGAAACAATCAACAATTACAGGTTACTCGTGTTTTTAAGATTCTAGTTCAGACTAATCAGTACTGTTGTGGATGAATCAGACCAAGATTTGTTGGTATGGAGATCCGGGATACACCCTGTGGGCACAAGTAGTACAGTGAAGTGTAGCCTCAGAAATTGATATAAAATCAGTATTGAAAGTGAATCAGTGCATGTGACTTAAGATGAAACCAGGGCAAAAGTTACGTTCCAGGTGTGTTACACTGCTAAAAAAGGAAGAATATCCTGATGATTTACATGACAGTGACTAAGAGTATCAGCCACCTAAAACCACAGCAGAAGAGCAATTCAGTCACTTCAGTGACTGCTCTTGGTTTGTCTCCCATGAAGACACACAAAAGTTGGGAAAAAAGACAGGCCTAGCTATGGTGGAAATACGGAAGCGTCCGATACCACCCGTCTGCTTTGACCCGTGACGTCACAAATATGGCGGAAACAAAAACAACACACACACTTTCCACAAGAAGCCTAATTACACTAACAGGACAAGTGCGGGAAATTGGGTGTTTTGGGTGGGGGGGGCAAACTAAATATAAACAAATTTAGATGCCTTGCGTAGCTACAACGTGTAAGTGAAGACAGCCATGCATGAATAACCACCCACCTCCCCAGGGGTCGTAACCCCTGCAACCCATAGAAGATAAAGATGCTTCAGTAGCTGATTAGTGTGTCTTTTTTTTAAAAAAAATCTCACAGGATAGAACGAACAGATCAGAAAGATAAATATAATAACTAAAACAGAAATTGGAGGAAACATAATTAAAATAAGTAATAACTGTTTAAAAAAAAAAACCTCACGAGATAGAACGAACAGATCAGAAAAGTAAATAAAATAAGATAAAACAGAACTGGAGACAGCCACACTCAAACCAAACTCCGCGCCGTCATGTCGTCACACACGACAACATCCTTACGTCACGGGTCAAAGCAGACGCGTGGGATCCGACGCTTCTGTCGACCCGCTATGGTGGAAGAAAACTACAAGAAGCTCAAATGGAATTAAAACACAAAATAGATGACACACTAATGGTGGGAGAGGAAGAATTATCTGCTCCACAGGAATAGAAATCATGCCAGAAATGCTCTGATTTGGACAAAATTGTGCACGATTTGAAAGAAAAATGTGCCATGTCCACATGCCAGGAAAAAAAGAAGCTATTCTTACCCTTGCACCTTCCAGCTGGTCTATAGACTACACTGCAAAGGAATTCCATGTTTCTACATATATGGTAAAGCAAGCTAGGAAAATAAAAGCAACCCAAGGAGTGCTTCCACAACTTCAGCAGGCTCAGGGTAAGCAATTGAGTTCAGAAATAAAGGTGCTAGTGTCAGTTTTATGAAAATAATGACTACAGCCAAATAATGCCAGGAAAAAAAGACTATGTAACGGTGAAAATGGGAAACGTACATGTACAGATGCTAAAATGACTGTTGCAGGCAACTTATCAGAACTATATGCAGAATTCCAGGAAAAGTATACCAATACCAAAGTAGGTTTATCATCTTTTTCAATCTTCGGCCAAAATGGGTTGTGCCTGTAACTGCAAGGGGCACACACAATGTGTGTATGTAAGACCCATCAAAATGCTAAGCTGATGTTTGCTGCTATAAAGGATTCTGGTCTGAAACTTCCTGGCAGATTAAAACTGTGTGCCCAACCGAGACTCGAACTCGGGACCTTTGCCTTTCGCGGGCAAGAAGTAAAGCTGTGAGTACCGGGCGTGAGTCGTGCTTCGGTAGCTCAGTCGGTAGAGCACTTGCCCGCGAAAGGCAAAGGTCCCGAGTTCGAGTCTCGGTCGGGCACACAGTTTTAATCTGCCAGGAAGTTTCATATCAGCGCACACTCCGCTGCAGAGTGAAAATCTCATTCTGGATTCTGGTCTGGATTACAAAGGTGCAATGAAGCTGCTAGTGTGAGACATCAGTTCCTACCAGTCCATGATACACAGGTGTGAAAAGTGTCCTGGTAAGGCAAATCTTGCAGAACACATGAATAACAAACTGTATGGTGAACTCTTTATGGATGACTATGAACGTGTTTATTATAAACAATGGGCACACATGGATCGCACAAGTCTTGAAACAAAGCAAAGTACAGTGCAAGATTTTGTTGAAATGTGTCGTCAAAAAAACAAACAGACCACACACAGCTTCACAGTAACAGAACAATCTGCTTATCTCCAGTTTCGTAAGGATAACTTGAAACAAGATGAAATTATAATAATACTAGACATTCTGAAACTTATTCATTTATAGTTCAAGACGCCATCCAAGGACATCATTGGAACAACAGTCAACCAACTCTCCAGCCATTCGCGAGTTACTATAGAGGTGAATCAGGTGATGTGTCTGTCATGAACCTGTGCGATTTTAGTGACTGTTTAATTCACGATGCCATTGCAGTTCATGCCCACATTCGCACTGTCATGGCATGTGTGGAAAACTAGCTGCCTCACATACATTTCGCGAAATACTTCAGTGATGGGGCAGCTAGTCAGTACAAAAACTGTAAAAATCTCAAAAATGTATGCATGCATTACCATGATTTTCAGCTTCACACAAAATGGAATTTTTTCGCAACAAGTCAAGGTAAAAATGTATGTGATGGTATTGGTGCTACCATTAAGCGCATGGCATCATGAGCTAGTCTGCAGCACCCTACAGAAGGTCACATTCTAACACCTCTTCAATTATTTACCTGGGTACAGAAAAATCTCTGGCATACAATCATTCTAAGTTTCGAAAGATGAGGTGAAATCAGTCTAAGAGTTGCTAAAAAGCTGATTAGAACACATTAAAACTGTTGCAGGCACAAGGAGCCATCATCACTCCTCTCTAGCGGACTGACGATGTGCAAATGAGCAGACTGACTGTTTATCACTATAGGTTCATGCACAACATGTGTCTTCACAGTGTCTCTCAAGATTCAGAAGCAAAATAAGCAACATACAACCAGGTTGCTATGTTATTACTGTTTATGATGACAAATGGTACTTAGGATGTGTTGCAAAGTGCTGTGAAGCAGAACGTGATGCATTTGTGAACTTCATGGCACCAGCAGGACCAACAAGATCTTTTCATTGGCCACGTTTGGCAGACAGGTGTTGGATTCCTTTTGAACATATTCTTATGACAGTTCCAGTACCTACCACAGTGTCAGAAGACAGTACAATTTGCCACTCAATATACAGAGTACAGTAGTGTGGGAGAACTTCTGTTCAAAGCACAATCTACTGGTTTTTAGCAGTTAAGGTGCAGTAAACATTAATGATAGGTTGTGTAAATCTGTCTATATGTTGTTGCTTAGTGATTAAACAGTTTACAATACGTTCTTACAAAATTGTGTTGTGGAACGATGGGCACGTCACCAAATACATCTATCAATTTCCATTGTACACAAATTTTTGTCTTGCAATAACATGCTGAAAACTGAGATATGTATCATTATGGTCTACTTATGCAGAGTATGAAATTTGGCTTGGATACCACTTGTTCCTTTTGTGCTACCACACTTCGAAAATCCATGTTTTTCACGTAATATTTCAAATTTTTGTATTTTCGTGTGCATGTAACTCAAATTTTGACTAATACAGGCATGTTGAGTTCTGTGTTGAGTTCAATGTCATACCGTCCATGATGAGCAACTCAGTGACAGACTGCCTCCACAGCTGTGGCAACACCTCCAGTAACAGATATTAAAATGCAGTAAATGAAGCAGGCAAAAAGGAATACAAACGTCTCAAAAATGAGATTGACAGGAAGTGCAAAATGGTTAAGCAGGGATGGCTAGAGGACAATTGTAAGGATGTAGAGGCTTATCTCACTAGGGCTAATATAGATACTGCCTACAGGAAAATTAAAGAGACCTTTGGAGAGAAGAGAGCCACTTGTATGAATATCAAGAGCTCAGATGGAAACCCAGTCCTAAGCAAAGGAGGGAAAACAGAAAGGTGGATGGAGTATATAGAGGGACTATACAAGGGCGATGTACTTGAGGGCAATATTATGAAAACGGAAGAGGATGTAGCTGAAGCAGAAATGGGAGATATGATACTGCATGAAGAGTCTGACAGAGCACTGAAAGACCTGAGTCGAAACAAGGCCCCGGAGTAGACAACATTCCATTAGAACTACTGACAGCCTTGGGAGAGCCAGTCCTGACGAAACTCTACCATCTGGTGAGGAAGAAGTACGAGGCAGGCGAAATACCCTCAGACTTCACGAAGAATATAATAATTCCAATCCCAAAGAAAGCAGGAGTTGACAAATGTGAAAATTACCGAACTATTAGTTTAATAAGTCACGGCTGCAAAATACTAATTCAAATTCTTGACAGACGAATGGAAAAACTGGTAGACGCCAACCTCGGGGAAGATCAGTTTGGATTCCAAAGAAAAATGGGAACACAAGAGGCAATACTGACCCTACGACTTGTCTTACACAATAGATTATGGAAACGCAAACCTACGTTTCTAGCATTTGTAGACTTAGTGAAAGCTTTTGACAATGTTGACTGGAATACTCTCTTTCAAATTCTGAAGGTGGCAGGGGTCAAATACAGGGAGCGAAAGGCTATTTACAATTTGTACAGGAACCAGATGGCAGTTATACGAGTCGAGAGGTATGAAAGGGAAGCAGTGGTTGGGAAGGGAGTGAGACAGGGTTGTAGCCTCTCCCCGATGTTATTCAATCTGTATATTGAGCAAGCAGTAAAGGAAACAAAAGAAAAATTCGGAGTAGATATTAAAATCCATGGAGAAGAAATAAAAACTTTGAGGTTTGCCGATGACACTGTAATTCTGTCAGACAGCCAAGGACTTGGAAGAGCAGTTGAAAGGAATGGACAGTGTCTTGAAGGGAGGATATGAGATGAACATCAACAAAATCAAAACAAGGATAATGGAATGTAGTCTAATTAGGTCGGGTGATGCCGAGGGAATTAGGTTAGGAAATGAGACACTTAAAGTAGTAAAGGAGTTTTGCTATTTGGGGAGCAAAATAACTGATGATGGTCAAAGTAGAGAGGATATAAAATGTAGACTGGCAATGGCAAGGAAAGTGTTTCTGAAGAAGAGAAATTTGTTAACATTGAGTATAGATTTAAGTGTCAGGAAGTCGTTTCTGAAAGTATTTGTATGGAGTGTAGCCATGTATGCAAGTGAAACATGGACAATAAATAGTTTGGACAAGAGGCGATTAGAAGCTTTCGAAATGTGGTGCTACAGAAGAATGCTGAAGATCACATAACTAATGAGGAGGTATTGAATAGGATTTGGTAGGAGCTTGTGGCACAACTTGACAAGAAGAAGGGACCGGTTGGTAGGACATTTTCTGAGGCATCAGGAGATCACAAATTTAGCATTGGAGGGCAGCGTGGAGGGTAAAAATCAGAGGGAGACCAAGAGATGAATACACTAAGCAAATTCAGAAGGATGTAGGCTGCTATAAGTACGGGGAGTTGAAGCCTGCACAGGATAGAGTAGCATGGAGAGCTGCATCAAACCAGTCTCAGGACTGAAGACAACAACATTTCAATATGCAAATTTACTTTGAGTACCAGTACTGTAGTATCTCATGTTTGTTATTACAGCATAATGCCATATTGGCCGGAAGATGAAAACATGCATTTGAAATTCAATTAACAGTTTAAACTAGCCAATGGCATGAAAAATGAAACACTAGGTTTCAAATACATTAACTGCCTCTGCAGAAAAGACTAGTAAGAGGCTAATTGCTTTGGCAAATTGACAAAAATAACTTCATTGTTCTGCGAGGTGATTAATGCTTGACTGCCAAAAACACGGAAATAAAATAAAATCAGAAAACAAACTAACAACATATTTGAGGCTTCCATAATTAGTTGAATTTATTTTAATTCACTTGATAGGTCCCAGCCACAGACTTCTATTTTGTTTCCATTTGACGTGAGAGCTGTGAATGAAGAGGAAAAGCAATATCACTAAAAGTAAAAAACTGGTCACATGGGAACTAATCCCCTCCCCACTACAACTCAGACTTTGCTCATGTGTGAATCTGGTGTGTTTGGCGTGCCGGAAAAATTTTTCCGGGTAGCATCTGGCTGCTTGTTGCTACTGCTGGTAACAGCTAACAGCAACACTTCAAGTAGCCAAAATTGGGAACAGGTACTGCTCACAAGCGACCGAAATGTGCATGCGCGTGAGTATGAGCCCGCAGGCAACTGTTCAAACAAACCTACTGTGAACAGTTGTGACATCACACTCACCATAAGCAATTTATTGTTATTGAAGAATTTCACAGTCTTCGTCCTAAAGCCTTTGAAATGATTTGCTGTTGGCAGATACTTGTGCATGCACTGTGCTTCGCTGTAAATGGCACATTCTTTGCAATTTAATTTTTATTTTGTTTCTTTTGTATTGTTTACGTTTTATGGCCACAGTATTATTCTGCAGTGGCGGGCTACAGTAAAATCCTTTGTCAGAGTATCAGGACTTACCAGTCAAAATTACAAAAATTTAAACTAACTAAAACAATGAAAAATTCCACGTTTTCCTGGTTGTCCCAGGGCGTACACACCGTGTGTCAGCATTGATCTTATGGTTTTCTCACAGGGGCTACAAATTTATGATATAGAATCACGAAAACCTAAAATCCAGAGAAGATAAAATTGAAGTTCCACTGTAGATATTTGTTTACTTTATTTGCAGATGAAGAGAGAAAAATTTATCATGGCAGATGAATTATTCAGAATGTTGAAGATGAAAATTGTGGTAGGTCTAGAATTTTGTAATAGGACAAGGAAGAGACAGAATAGCCATGGGAGAATGCAAGCTGTGGGAATAGAATTAAATGAGATGTCATTTGGTAGAATATTGCACACAACAATTTTCACATTTTGCTCAAGAATCATGAAAGGTCACGTTACATTTATCTGAAAAACTTTACCAGACCTCAACTAAAAATTAATAACCATGAACTGCAAAATTTAAGCTGCCGGATGGCAAATCACAGATAAGGTGAAATAGGGTTTATGGGACTTTTCGAAAAGAAAATCAGAAAATGTGTGACAAATGGGGAAATAAATATAAGAGAACGATTAGCTGTGAGATAGGAAATTGGGAAGCAAGTGTAAGAACAACCAGGCAAAAGGATAAGGCCCAGTGAGAATCTACAGGTAATGTGCAACATTAAATTTGTCTAATGAATGAAAAAGATATAAAATGTAGCAAATGAAAGCAACAACACAGAAATAAAAGAAAGGGTAACGAAGTTTAAAATGGCAAAGCAAACAACGCTAGAGAAGAAATTTAATGCTCCAGAAGCATGGAAAAACTGATGAATGAGCAGCAGCTCTATGAACATCAAAAGGTGCGATGGCAAGCTAGAACTAAGCGAAGAACAAAGCTGTCTGCAGGAGGGTGGAAATATTTCTGTCTCGTGTAGGCTTTCAGACCAGTTGCTTGAAGCTGGTTTTCAATGTCTTCAATAGTACTTTGCAAGAATGACTGTCCCTACTGCCAGTAACACAAGGGTGTGTTTATGCTGCCACCTCTACTAGCCCGGCAATGATGAAATAAACCAACAGTCTTAATGGTCCATTTTACCTGCATCATCATCACTGTTCGCCAAGTTGCTGATAGTCTAATTTGGTACGGAGCCCACACACTTTAGCTCCATTCTAAGATGGGTCAGATGAGCGAGTTATTTATTAAGCAATCTCCTTTGTAGACTGACTGCATTTTCCTAGTATCCTGCTGACGAAACCACCACACCCCCCCAAATACGTATGATTTTCATTTTAGGTGCACTGTGCTGCCACCTACAGCCAGGTACTCCATATCAGCAATCTCAGTAGTCAAGACATTGTGAGAGCAGAATGGGGCTCTCCGCAGAACACACGGACTTGAAATGTGGTCAGGTGACTGGGTGTCACTTGTGTCGTATGTCTGTACGCGAGATTTCTACACTCCTAAACATCCCTAGGTCCCCTGTTTCTGATGTGTTAGTGATGTGGAAATTTAAAGAGACAGATACAGCGCAAAAGCGTACAGACCGACCTCGTCTGTTGACTGACAGAACACCAACAGCTGAAGTGGGCCTTATCGTGTAATAGGCAGACATCTATCCAGACCATCACAACAGGAATTCCAAACTGCATCAGGATCCACTGCAAGTACTACGACAGCTAAGCGGAAGGTAAGAAAGCTTGGATTTCGTGGTTGAGCAGCTGCTCATAAGCCATACATCACACGCCGGCAAATGCCAGACGACAACTCCCTTGGTGTAAGGAGCGTAAACATTGCACAACTGAAAAGTGGAAATAATGTTGTGTGGAGTGAAATTACAGAACACAATGTGGCGATCCAATGGCAAGGTGTAGGTATGACGAATGCCCTGTGAATGTCATCTGCCAGAGTGTGTAGTGCCACAGTAAAATTCATAGGCGGAGGTGTTATGGTGTATTTTTCCTGGAGGGGGCTTCCACCCCTTGTTTTGCATGGCACTACCACAGCACAGGTCTACAATGATGTTTTAAGCACCTTCCTGCTTCCCACTGTTGAAGAGCAATTCAGGGATAGCGATTGCATCTTTCAAGACGATCGAGAACCTATTCATAATGCACGGCCTGTGGCGGAGTGGTTGCACGACAATAACATCCCTGTAATGGACTGGCCTGCACAGAGTCCTAACCTGAACCCTAAAGAACACCTTTGGGATGTATTGAAACGCCAACTTCCTACCATGCCTCACTGACCGACACCAATACCTCTCCTCAGTGCAGCACTCCATGAAGAATGGGCTGCCATTCATCAAGAAACCTTCCAGCACCTGATTGATTGTATGCGTGCGAGAGTGGACGCTGTCATCGAGGCTAAGGGTGGGCAAACACCACACTGAATTCCAGGGTTACCGATAGAGGGCGCCACAAACTATGTCATTTCCAGCCAGATATCCGGATACTTTGATCACATTGTGTATCACAACTACTTCATTATGGATACACTAGGTGTAAATCTTTGGAAACTAGTTCCTCTGTTTCACACGATTTATTATGTTCCTTTTTGTGTTAAAATATCAGCATACAAACCCAGAAAAGGTGAGATATAATATACAAAGTAGATGTGCATAAAAACTGATTAAATACTACCTCAGAGAGAAGTAAGCCTACAAATTTCTCTTAAACAGAAATTAGATTAACTATTACAGGGGTAAATGGAAAAACTGGTAATCCACAAGAGTATTTTTGTGTTTCTCTGTGTATGTTTGGCTCACACAAGAGAGAAAAATACTAATACAATAATGCTGATTACATGCAGCAAACAGTATGTTTAAATGATAAAACATGAAGCTTCTTGTTACAAGCATGTCGTGCATCCAAACACACAGACAATGTAAGCATAGGCTTCCATGGCACTTGTCAGTCAATAAAATAAATTTTAGCCATTACAGCAAAGGGCATTTTTGCTATCTCCTGAATAGGGGGAGAAAAAAAAAAAGTTTTGGTTCTCATGTACTGATGGAAGAGACAATTATCCTCGTGTGATACGGTATTGATGAGGGGTGTTAGAAATCCTTTATTGATGTTTGCATTACTTCTTTTCTTTGTGAAAGTTTCTCGATTGGTGTTTGCTTAATTGTTTGCCACTGGCAGAAGTAGGCAAGTGAGAAATGGACAGCAGTTATGACACAGCCTATTTACCTGCTGCCTAGTGCCATCTGAAGCATGCCAGTACTCTGTACCTTTGGCTGTAGTGGCCTCTTGCATGCCAGAAGACAATTTTTTTTTTTTTCAATGAACATTAAGAATTTCATTGCTGCTAGTTTCACAGCAATTTAAACTGCTATTACTTTCTCAAATAACTGCAAGATCAGAAATGGTTACAGACATTATCATCCAGCTGATTGTGGCCAAAATAAAATTTATAGTAGATGCTTTTGACAGGAGTCACACTTTAAATCCTTCTCACCACTGTATACTAAATATGGGAAGTGGTGTCACACAAACATTTCAAGACATCACTTCCCTACCACACACAAAGTGCAAAGAACATTCTCCAATTGCATATGAATAAAACTGTAGTTTTTCTCACAAGAGAACTTTTTTTAAATGAGCTCTATAGCATACACCGAGCTGTGTTAATTCTGTTGACTTCAAGTTTCACCAAGATTTTTAATATAAATGGCGCAATTTGTGTTGCCAACAAAAGAGATGTAGCCTGAAGAAATATGGAAGAGAGAAACTGCAGAGCTTTATACAGGTTTAACAATAAAAAACAATTTGGATGGTGCACTTCCTGAAAGAGTCATGACAGAAGAGGATGACCTTTCAAACAAAATGGAAACATTTTTATGCCATTTATCAGACCCAGGTTCTGAAGACTGGAGTACGAAGATTTAGCTATGCACACTAGAGAATTGTGTCATTGACATTTTCAGATGTTCATTTTATTTTCTCACAGCATTAATCTCATTTTGTTATGTCTGAAATAAATAAGTAGATAAGAAAAACTAATAACCGGTTTACCTACAAGCCTGGAAAATCTGTTTCCTGTAGTGAAACCACATGGGCAACTGCTTAAGTACTTGATGCACTAACGGACCATCATGTATCATATTTAAACAAAATGATCTTATATTAGAAAACTTACAGCATTCCAGTTTGGAGTAGATGGAAGTGTGATATACTCAGAAGATTTCCTTCAGATAATGTGTTCATCTACCTTCAATAAAAAAAGTTTCCTTCATGTTGAAAATTCTGTAATATTGCCAGAAAATGCATTTTTCCACACATCTTAATTTGTTGCTGTATGTGAAATTAAAATCTAAACATAGTGCAACTCTTCCAGAACTCAATGATGCCAGTTCCTTATTTGTACACTGAATAATGTATCTGTTCGAGTGAGCTGAATAAAGCAAGACTACATGTTCTATGCAGTACGTAGTAGACATGCCAGAAATCTTTCAAGGAGAGGTGGTGGCATGACAATCCCAGAGAAATTACAGTGACAGGTTGGGAGTTCAGCATTCCAAAGTAACAACTCTCTTCTCTCCTACCATTTAATCACAGTTTTTGGTCACTGAATGTATTTGAATTAATGTTTAAATACTTGCAAGTTTTGAAGTATTAACTATTTTAAAACTGATTTATAAAACCCAATAAAATTAAATTCCCATGCTCAGTTTAAAACAATTCCCTATGATTTCATAAAACTCTTCAAATTCCCCAGAAAGACTGTCACACTCTATATACTTAGCACCTGTTCTTTCTAACTGTAAAAACACAACAATGAACTGTAAATGGCTCTGCTACCAGTTCAAAACTCACTTCAAATTAAAAGCTTTTTATTTTTGGCAAAGTCAAATCCTTTTGAAATTATTCATTTATTGTTAATAGTAAATAGCAAAAATCGATACATTAAATATTTAATGTACATTGCGGGGAGCATGCACAACACTGTCCACATTGTGAAAAGTTCTTTACAAATTAAATAACCAAGGCACCATATTTAATTTTCCTATGTGTATTTTGTCTAATAGTTTCTTTCATGAAACAAGATTGAAGCTATACAATACGCCAACATACCTTGAACGAGAATAGGATTTTCCTTTATGATGTGATCTGTGTTGGCTGTATGAGCGAGAACGGCTCCTTGATTGCTCTCTAGAATTAGGTGGTGTGGGGGTCTTATCATTAGCCGGAGGGCTGTGATTAGATCCGCTATGACTTGGGCTATGCTGCACACAAAATTGCGAAAATATAAAAATGTTGTGAATGTTTCAGACTTAAGAAGTATTCTTACAATATTGTACACATACACATTAGAACAAACAATGCCACAAAATAAAGCACTTCAGTTACACAAACCAAAATACAAACACACATACAAACAAAAATTCTTGGGCAACATTCAAAAAAATTATACAATTCAGATTATTAATTCATCACTAAGAGAAATTTTGGCAAGACATACTTGAACGCACATAATGTGCTTGTTATATGGCGCCAGGCAAGAATAAATTAAAAGAGCCATAACGCACATAGGTCTTTCACCGTCACGTTGACGCTTTAGATGAACAAAATTATAACAACAAACCAGTAAACTGTGATATTTAAAAAGTAATCACTAAGTTTGTAGAAGTTGAACGAGTGAAAATGCAATAAATAATCAGATTTATATTTCTCAATTTTGTAAACAGTTTTGTCAGCGGAGCAGTTTATAGTTACTCAATGCCGAGAAGCTATCACGAAAATGGCGCGTTCTGCACATTGGGGTCCTCAACCAAAAACGATTTGTATTCATTACGACGGTGTTAAATTTCAAACTGTACTGCGACATCCAACAAAAAGATTACTATCAGCTCTGATTTTCTTGCAAATATAAGTACTCAATGAATCTGCCTATTCAATGAAAAGTTTAAAATGCATTTAAATAAAATACTTCCAACGTAACTGCAAATACCGAAATGTTACTTCTAAAGCATTGTTCTACCTACGTAAATAGTACCAGTCAAAAACAAAATTCAGAACTATCTTACAAATATGTATATTGATCGCATGTTACGATTTACCTCAATGCCGGGCAACGCTGAAATGTATGCAACCAAAAATAGATATCTCGCAAAATGAGTACATGAGCCAGCTAACTCACCTCCCTGTCACTCATGCCTTGGAAGATTTAACTCGTACCAAAAAATTCTTGCTTCGTACATATAACACAATTTACTAAAATGGCGTCCTTTCAATGCCTAGCGCGCAATCCCAAAAAGTTGCACCTTCCGTTGACTAGCAACGGCAGTATTCACCAAAGACAATCGCCACCGGATGTAACCAGTGTTGTACCTATAGAAAAAACCATTTCATACTTAATTCAAAAATTTAATTATATTTATTTGATAAATTTTAAGGCACACATAGGTCTCTGTAATATTATAAATATTATAAACAAATAAAATTTTTCATAAAGAATCAGTTTTGCTTTAACAAAAATAATGCTAAGATTAAGAAACGTACTGGTTCCATAACGTTTAGTGATAATAGTACTCTCTAGTGAAGCTATCATCGAGGAACAATGCAATCTTTACGAAAATTGTACTGGCATTATCCATGATGTACACAACCTTGCCAAAGATTTTCATGCGATTTACTCTCTGATGACAGAGCGGTTCTAGCCAAAATGGCTGGTGCAATGTTATTCGAGAGGGCCCGTGCTGTTTCCAGCACAAATAGAGAAGAAGGTATTGATTTGCTGAATAAAATTGTGCGGGATCAAGAAATTGCCGAGAATGACGAAGATACCATCCGAGTTAAGGAGCAAGGCATCTTGCAACTTGGTGAGCTGTACAAGAAGGAAGGTAAAGCTAAGGAGCTTGCTGACCTAATCAAAGCAACTAGACCTTTTTTAAGCCATATAAGCAAAGCCAAGGCAGCAAAATTGGTGAGATCACTTGTTGACTTTTTCTTAGATTTAGAAGCTGGCATAGGAATAGAAGTGCAGTTGTGTAAAGAGTGTATAGAATGGGCAAAAGAAGAAAGAAGAACGTTCTTGAGGCAATCGCTGGAAGCTCGGCTCATAGCCCTGTACTTCGACACTGGCATGTTTTCAGAAGCTTTATCTCTTGGATCTACTCTGCTAAAGGAGTTGAAGAAACTGGATGATAAAAATCTGCTTGTGGAAGTCCAGCTTCTGGAAAGTAAAACATACCACGCTCTAAGTAATCTTCCCAAAGCACGAGCAGCACTTACATCAGCAAGAACAACGGCAAATGCTATTTACTGCCCCCCAAAGTTGCAAGCATCATTGGATCTGCAGTCTGGGATTCTTCATGCTGCTGATGAAAAGGACTTCAAGACAGCATATTCTTACTTCTATGAAGCATTTGAAGGTTACGACAGTGTGGAATGCCCAAAAGCGTTGACAGCTCTCAAGTATATGTTACTTTCGAAAATAATGCTGAACAATCCTGAAGACGTACATCAAATTATAAGTGGTAAATTGGCGTTGAAGTATGCAGGCAAGGATATAGAGGCAATGAAGTCTGTGGCTCAAGCCAGTCACAAGAGGTCACTTGCTGATTTTCAACATGCTCTTAAAACCTATAAGAAAGAGTTAGAAGATGATGTGATTGTGCGTGCACATTTAGGAACATTGTATGACAATATGTTAGAACAAAATCTTTGCCGTATTATTGAACCATATTCCAGAGTTCAAGTGGAATACATATCTCAGTCTATTAAACTCCCAATGCAACAAGTGGAGAAGAAATTGTCGCAGATGATCCTTGACAAAAAGTTTCATGGTATATTGGACCAAGGTGAAGGTGTTCTTATTGTGTTTGAAGACACTCCAGTGGATAAGACATATGAAACAGCTCTAGAAACAATACATAGCATGGGAAAGGTGGTGGACACTTTGTACCAGAAAGCAAAAAAACTGTCTTAATTTCCATGTGCTATAGATGTAAATTAAGTTCTTCAGATGTAAATAAAAATCAGTTTTTGTGAACGCAGTTATGTTAATTTAATTCTTGGTTAAGCATGTTACATTTACATTTTTTATTGTACCACATCATTCATTGTCTTGTTCATTCTTTGTTTGCTACAGTGTAACAAATTAACTGTTCTAAGATCACATGAATTCAGTTGCCTATGGGAATTTTCCAATAAATAACTTTTGTATCTCTTCATATTTGTGCTTATTTTCTTCGACTAATAATGTGAAAAATACAGACAGGGGTATATGGTACTGTGCGACATATTTCCTACAATAGCCAGGCAGTTTGATTGTAATATAGATAATTCCAGCTTTGGTTTTTTTTCCAACCAAGTTATCAAATTAAAATGCAAATTGACATAATTGCCAGCTCATCATAAATTAATTACAGTTTTTACCAGTAATTCTGTTGTGCTTCTGTCCTGTGTTACGGTTACAGGTAGAATAATTTTTTGATAGGTAGAATTTGTGTTTGTGACTCCATGAGAAGTATAGTAAAATCATTAGTGTTATGTTTTTAAAATGCTTTTCATACATTCACCTCAAGGCATTCTTTTAGAGTATTTGTGAATATAGCATGTTGCAGAAACAAAGCCTGCTGGTGTTACTAAATACATTTTCCATGCTAGATTTTCCATATTCAGTACTCCTCAGGATGAAGTGTCAAATCTTTATTAGTGCCTTGTGCTTGTATTGTGGTTTGTCAGTCTTGGACCAAGTTTTTAATTTGCACTTTGTGGGGATGAACTGAGGATCTCTCGCAGAAGAATATTTAGCTCCATTGTTGGTTCATGATTTTACACATATTTTGTGTTAATGATATTTTCTTATTGTATTTAGCAATAAATATCCCAATATATTCTCTGAAGGGTTATAGAGTGATGATGATCTAGATACTCCTGAGCCCTAGTTTGTATGTTGACAATTTTTTGTAGTATGGTATGTTTCCTTAGACTATTGTTTCTTAAATGCAGTTGAGGGTGGAGTTTATTATCATATATTATGTTCTCTGTTGGGAAAAAATATGCTAAGAATTAAATGCCTATGAATTAGTGTTGGCACTTTGTCATAGTTTCATAAATATATTTCCTCAGTGTTGTTTGTTATAATTAATATATCCTCTTTCCATTTGATGTTTTCACTATTTCGTACATACAACTTTTTGTGATTTAGAGCCACATCCAGAATCTGAATACAATCTTAACTACTAGTCAACATTATACATGACTCGTAGAAAGTATACATTCAAAACATCAGAGAGATGAAATGCACACACTGTGTACATTCATTCCATATTCACTAAAAATAGCATTATCATCTCATAAGCATGTAGATACCGAGTGATAGAATTTGATAAATGTAAAGATAAGAAAAACATGCATTTACTTGTCTGCTTGGCGATGGTGTGTGTGTTTGATAATTATTTTTTGTAGAAATATTCTGCTAATGCTATTTGCCTACCCCCAAAATATGATGCCCTACATTACAATAGGCTATAAAGGAGCTATGGTATATTGTCTTTCTAGTGTCCTTAGAAATAGCATAGAACAATATTGGTCATTGTGAATTTATCATGTTACTGTGATAGCTGATGATAGTCCCTCCACCCCCACTTCCCAAAACATCTGTCATACTGGGACAAATTCTGAACCTAGTGTTCATTATGCCCAAGTTTATTCAATAACAAGCATTCTAATTTATGTAAGGTACCAACACTCAGGATAATTTGTTCGTTTGTTGCAAACTCAATGAGTACCTGTGCATCACTTGAATATTCTTGATATTTAAGGATAAATTACTATATGAATCGAGGATTGGGCCTAGAATGATACTTCACAAAATTGTCCTCCATTCTCTGAAATACTTTGCTGTATTGGATGTAACAACCACCCCCACTTTCTCTCTGTAATACCTGGAGGACGTCAAAAGTCTTGTTAACTCTACCTCATTCTAATTTCAAAGAATATTAAGAGTGGTTCATGCAAACAATGGTTTTTGTAAGGTCAGTGAAGGATTGTAAGATGTATCAGACTTCTCAAAAATTAAATTTGTTCTACGTTGCCTATACTGAATGATGTGCACCTTAAATGAGATGCTCAATATTGTATGTAGTAGTTGTTTGAGATACTTAACAAGAGAAATGTAGAAGGTAGTTTCCTAGAACTTAATTTGAGACCCCTCCTTCTACCTCTCTCTTCCCTCTCCTGCACCAGGCATGTCTGCACCTTCCTTAATAGGTGCACTACAACAATTATCAGAAACCTCTCGACAAATTTGTCTTTCATTCCCATTCCCTGTTGCTGATTCCACAGGCAGCACTGTTATGCCTGTGTGTGGAATTACATAGTAAGCTCTTTAACTGTACTCCTAATGATATATTTGAATACTACTGGGTTATTTCCCCTGTGTTTGGTGATAGCTATCATTAGTGGAAGTATTGAGTCATTCTGTATTCATTGCCATTAAAAGAGTTACAGAATTAACTGTGCCAGTTTGCAGTAGTAATGTCAAGGCCAAGACAAGCCTGCATCACAGTCAAACCTTCCAAATCGGTGAAAAGACCCAAGAGGTGCAGCAAATGTGAAAACCACAGTTTTGACATGTGCACTAGGTGCATTGCTTTTGAAACTTGATGACAAAGTGATATACTCAACTCAAAAACTTCAGAAGTAGCCTGACACTACAGGATGTAAGCTGCATGTTTAGAAAGTGAAATGTTATGAAGACTTTATTGCTAGGTAATAGATATGCTAAGTGAATTTCAGAATGGGTACAGAACTCTTTAGGAGATGATTACCAGGAAACTAGTAGTTTAAGGCAAGTGCAGGGCTCAGTGATGATAAATGTGATTTAGTTTCTTTGGAAGAGGATCTAGGAAAGGCAACGGAGTGAGTGTAACCATAATTTATACAATGAAGAGTAACATTGGACACACTGTTGAGAATGTTTCTCATTCTAATGTGAATATGTGTAACTGTATGAGCAGCATAAAATAAGCTCTGGATGCCAAAAATGGAAAAGGAGACACGTCATTCTCCCCCTAGATGCGAAGGACCTACCTACTGTGACTACATTCACGAAATGGAAAGTGTTACACCATGGACATGCTGACTGAATGCCACCAAACTGCTACTCTAGTTATTTCCATTTCTCTGGGATACAGCGATTAAATTTTCATCCTGGTGTGATCTTATTTTCAGTACAGAAAAAAAGCCATTCCTAATGATGAATGGCATGAGAACATGTGAATGTTAGGAGCATCTAATATTACTGGAATTTTTCAAATGTAGATCTCAACATTGTATGCTCAAAGGTTGAAACATCGGTATGCAGACATGGGAATAAATTACCAACAGGTCACACTGATGACTGTAGAATGGGTGGTGAGGAGATGGACTCAGAACAACACTATGACAAGAAGAGTAGGCACAGATCCCTCCAGGACTATACCATGAGAAGATTGTAGGATTGTTCTATTGGCTCTGACATATGACAGTAGCTGAAATGTGGGTAGAGACTAAGGCAGATTGTTATCCTGAACTACTGGAAACAGTATAATGAATGCTGGGTTGAGATGTCAAATTGCTTACCAATGACACCATAGCGCATTCAACAAGGCCTTGTTTACTGTAGAGCCAGAATCAGCTGGGACATTTAAGTGGCATTCTTTTATGTTCAGTGTAGAGTATCATTTATGTATGTAGTAGTCAGATCAATGCCAATGTGTCCATAAACACTCTTTTGAAAGAACACAGGAAACTTCTGAATCTTGATACCTACCTACCTACCTACCTACCTAACTAACTAACTAACTAACTCACTCACTCACTCACTCACTCCTGAAACAATGGTAGGTATTGGGTAATAAAACAGAACTGGTTTGGTAAGCATTGCTGGGAAACTGGGTGCTTGCCAGTATGTGGCAAGAATACTATGCCCTGTTATCCCCTTTATGACCAGGGTACCAAATGGTGCACTCCAGTAGAATAATGCAAGACCTCACAATGTAGCTCACACCACAAATACGTGGAAGAATGTATGGGTCCTTGACTATTTTGCCAGGACCTCTGGTTTGTAACCCATGGAACATGTCTAGGATGTGGTGTAAGTACACATACTAGCAGGTGTTCGCGCCTGACAAATTCCTGACGATGATGATTTGAAGCTGTTTGCTTCCATGCTAAAATGATTACAAGAGTGTATTCCTGCCTGTGGGGTCACCCATCATATGGGTGTTGATAATATACTTCAGTTCCAAATGAAATGAAAGATAAATTATTTGATACTCAATATGTGATGAACATCTCAAACTTAATGGAACACTTTACATTTCTAGCAACATTGCTAGAAATGTAAAGTGTTCCATTAAGTTTGAGATGTGTTATGTAGGCCTGTGTTTCAGCTGAATTTAACTCGAGAAGGTTCCAGGGAACACACTGGACATCTCTGTGATGGGATAATATGTTTTTGATCTGTTTCGATGCTTTGGGTAATTAACTATGCAAGTAGCCTACATTTTTTTTCTTTTCCAGAGAACAGCAAACAATATGAGTGTACTGGTGACCATATCTGATAAATTGTTTGTATATACTGAGAATTAAATACCTTGTTACACTTTTTTGAGGTACACCAGGTGGTGCATCTGTTTCTGGTGAACACTTACTGTCCTCTATAGTGCAATGTGTTGTATTAGTCACAAATTCTACAGCTAATCACATATTTGAGAGGAAAGTTCATATATTCCAGTTAGCTGATGGCATGCTACTGTAAGGACATCCTTCAGGCATCTAGGAAGGGGAGTCTACCTATTCACCAGACTGTGCTACTTGAAGATACCGTACATGAAAAAAACCAAACGTGTGTTTCATAGGGATTGTTTTCTTAACCTGTGTTGATCCTTCAGAGGAGATGTGTTTATATTGAGGAATGTCAGTGTTAAAGTAAGAAACAAATGTTGACTTCATTTGTTTGTTAATATGTACATCCATTATTTTACCATTTTTGTAGACAGATGTCGCCTTCACTTTTTCCATCCTGCATGACAGTTTCCATTTGCTAATAAATATGAGATGGGAAAATGGGTAATTCTGCAGCATACCCATTTAAAAATCTAATACAAAACCTTTTTTTGTCCCTGTTTCCCTCTGCACTCATAGTAGTTTAAATTGCTTTCCATTATCAAGAGCATTGATATCAGTACTCACCATTCATGAGTTTGTTTGTATCTGTTACTGAATTCTTCCACTGATGCACTTTTGAATGCAAAATTTATTACTTCTGTTTTCAGCTTGTACATTGTTATTTTGACTCAAGGAAGATCCATGAGGCTATTAAAAGTTCCAGTCTGTTCAGTGGGTTTACATAGCGCAGTTTTTGTGCCTTCTATTTCCATTACTTCACATGTTTCTGTAATGGTTTTTATATTTCTTGCCACAATTGCAGCATCATAACCATATGCACATATGTTTAAAATCAACAAACAGAAAGTTTAGATTTGTCATATTCATAAAATTATTTCATTATTTGCCCAATGACAAGCACCTGGTCCGAAATGGTACTATTTTGTTAACAACCATATTAATATTCTCAAAAACATTTGCTTCTTTATTTTTAATCTTTGTAAACATCTTTCAGGCGGTACTCAATAATGAGATGTCTATATAGTTTCTACAGTTTGAATTACGTGAATCTGTCTTTTGAACTGAATTATAGGCAGTCCATCTTGTAAATAATTTAGAAGTAAAAGAGAATGCTCACTGCACAGCAGAAGCAATGAGTGGTCAACAGGCATGCACACATGTGCCTGACGATGACTCAGCACTTCTACTACTCGATGAGTGATTTCCTTTACTCCAAAATTATTTACATTCTTATAGAACCTTACAGGCAATCAAACTTATCAGTTCCAATCGCTTTAGTTCTGCCCTGACTGATAATATTCTATGAAAAACAAAATCTTTAAAATTGCATCGCTTGTGTATGTCAGTACTTACAAAAATGGTGCACCATTTAATATGTTGACAAAGTTTCAGATAAATTTGCCAAAAAGTTAAAAATCTTGCAGCAACAGACCAGTGTCTTACAACAATAACAGATATCTAATTTATTGTTCAGTAGAATAATATTGGTCAGTCGGACAAACCTGTAGTAGCTAAATTATCAGGACATGAGAGAATTTGGAGACTAAGAAAGACAGATTCAACCTTTGTGGAACATCTTTTAACAAAAAATGAACCAAACGATGGAGATTATGGAGGGGGGGGGGGGGACAGAAAGATGATCCCAATGGAAACACTTCAAGTCTATAAATCAGAATTTTTTTATCTTAATTAAGTACATACGTAAATCATTGATTTGAAATTCAGGACATGCCAGTATAAATAATGTAACTAAGATACATAAAATGTATTTAAAAAATCTTAAATTACAGAAGTCATTACAAATTTATTTCATTACTCTACAAAGAAAAATTATTCATTATTTACAAATTCTGTGTCTGAATAATATTTTTGTCCTAGGACAGCATGTAATTTTATCCTTGGTGAAGCTAATTCCTCAGTGTGACAGCTTTCCACTTTTAATATATTATAAATTTTCGTAGCTATGAGTTGAGGAGTTTGTGAGTAGTTTTAGCCTGTGAGATGGTAACATGAAATTATCTTTGCTTCTTGTGTCATACAAGTTTTGAAACTGCTTTTTCTATAAATAATTCTGGATTGTTACAGGTGAAGATAAACAGTTCATAAATGTAAAGACATGGAGTAGTTGAAATTTTCAGATCCCTGAATAAAGGTTGGCATGAATCTCTTAAGCTTAATAGGACACGTATTTCTAATAATAGTTTTTTAAGCAATGTTATTCTATTTTCACTACTTGCATTGCCTCAAAAGATTATTCCATATCTTACAATAGATTCAAAATTGCTGTGGTAAACAACTTTCTTAGTGTCCATGTCACTTGCATAAGACCATATTGTGATTACGAATGCAAGACTGTTTGGATTATATGAGAGATAAATTTTTATCAAGAAATATCCCCAGGAATCCTGCAGAATCTGCTTATCTAAGTTTATGATTTTTGTGTGTTATTTGAAAGTTATCTGATTTTGATTGTTTAGAAGAATGACAAAGATTAGGTGGGTAGATTACGTAACTAATGAGGAGGCACAGCATAGAATTAGCGAGAAAAGGAGCTTGGGCACAACGAGACTAGAAGAAGGAATTGGTTGATAGACAGCATTCTGAGTCATTAATGGATAAGCAATTTAGTATTGGAAGTAAGTGTGTGAGTATGGCAGGTAGAAAAATATCATAGACGGAGACCAAGAGATGAATACAGTGAGCAGATTTATAAGTATGTAAGTTGCAACAGTTATCTGGAGATTATGACGCTTGCACATGATAGAGTGACATGGAGAGCTATGTTTAACCAGTGTTCGGCCTGAAGACTACAATAACAACAGTTTTAAACTACGTTAGCTGGATTTTTTCATTTTTAATTTTAATTTATTTACATCAAACAAGTGGCACAGATTCCCAGCTTAGTTTTAATGACCAATCACAATTTTCTTTATCTCCCTCTGTTAAATTAAATTTTAGTTATAAAATAATATATTACAATTGTAAATTAAATTTTATTTTTTATCTATTAAATGAGTATCTTTATGTTTCATTTTTAGTTAAGTATAACTGTTTCTGCACAAAATATAAATGTAATATTTTTCTTTGTAACCACCATATAATCATTCTTTGTACCTTCTGTACCAGTATTAGTAATATCTATACAACTCCCTCTCATAGGGATTATGAGGATAAGATTAGAATAAGCACTAAACAGAGGCATTCAATCAATCATTTTTCCCACTCTCCATGTGTGAATGGAACAGGAAGAAACCCTATTAACTGGAACAATGGGACGAACCCTGCAGGTCTGGGGGTTAGAGTAGGCCCGAGGTATTCCTGCCTGTCGTTAGAGGCGAGTAAAAGGAGTCTCACGCATTTTGGCCTATATGTGATGGTCCCCTGTTGGGTTTGATCTCCATCTTTCTAAATTTTCCTGAAGAGTGAGCCAATTGGGGAAGAGCACCTTACATGGTGCATCATGCTGCTCATTCTCCATCTTTTGGGTGAGGACACCTTCCTGGGTGCATTTTTCCACCATGCACTATGCAGTGTCACTTTCTGCACTGATGATGATCATGGACTTCTTTGCACTTCATATCCAGCACAGTAGCGAGTCCATTGTGATGGAGCGCCGCCATGTACCCTGTTGGTTTTAATTCCCTGACAACACAGGGATCGCTCTGCTGATCCCTGTGCCGTTAACTCCCCACTTCTGCCATGGAGTAGGTGCCCATCTCCCTGGGGTGTTGGGACTCTTGGCAAGGGCCATCCTGCCAGGTGGCCCTTGCTGAAGCTGAGTGGCGCCTGTGGGGAGAGCCCGTGGTTGGAGTGGGTGGCATCAGGGCGGATGACACGCCACGAAGCGTAGTACATAATTTCTTGATGGTGGTCCACCACCAGCAGTATCTAAGCGGGCAAAGTCTAACTTCAATGCTAAGAAATACGGCCCCAAATCGTTTACCTCCCTGGCCACACCATGGGAGGAATGCCAGGCTAAGGATGGCAGAGAAGCTTATTCGCCCCAGTACCTTGTATGTATGAGAGTTGATGGGAAATATTTCATGTCCATGAAGCCTCAGTTTTTCGTGGAGCATTTGGGGGACAAGTTTGGGGGGGGGGGGGGGGGAGGGGCTTGTCCAAAATGCGCTCTGGATCAGTCTTGATGAAAACAGCATCCTCTGCCCAGTGATGGGCATTACTCACTTGTGACAAGTGGGGGGGGGGGGGGGGGGGGATGTTCGTGTTACCATCACGCCCCATAAGAGGTGAAATATGGTCCAGGATATTATATTCCACAGGGACTTTCTTTTGCAGTCTGACGATAAACTGCGTGCCAGTTTAGAGTGGTGAGGTGTTCATTTCATCCAGCATGTCCATAGGGGTCCGAGGGCTAATCAGATTGCCAACGGTGCCTTCATCTTGGCCTTCGAGGGTGACACATTGCCTGAGAAGGTCAAGGTGATGGTCTACCACTGTGACGTCAAGCCATATATCCCTCCCCCAATGCGGTGCTTTAAGTGCTGGAAGTTTGGCCATATGTCTTCCCCGTGTACTTCCAGCACCACATCTCGAGATCGTGGACATCCATCATATCCCAATACTCCATGTGCCATGCCTCCCATGTGTGATGACTGTGGAGAACATCATTCACCTTCCTTGACAGACTGCAGGATCTTACAGAAAGAGAGGAAAATCATGGAATATAAGATCCTGGACTGATTGACCTACACTGAGGCTAAGAGGAAATTTAAACACCTACATACTGTGGCTGTGACCTCTTACACCGCCACTACGAGAACAGTTGTCGCCCCATCAGTTCCTCGAATACCTGTCGCCTCTCAGAATCGAAAGACTCCACCTGACCCCTTGATGGTGGGGAGCACTTCCCTCCCTGTTGCTCCTGCACCTGCACCTGCACCACCTATTTTCCGGGGGAGCAACACGCGCCCCCCCCCCCCCCCCTCCCGCCAACCATCAGGGATGTCAGTCCCCACTTCTGAGCTGGAGAAGCATAAGACTTCTTCAGCTCCTCTTGCTAGGAATGGGTCCCTTGGTCATTCCCTTCCCAGATTTCTGCTAGTGGGAAAAATGACACGCATGAGTGGCTGAAGAGCCCAAAAGCGCTGATCGTCAGCCCCGGAGACTGAATCGGTGAGGTACTCCCAGCCAGGGAAACCCAAGGAGCACTGAGAGAAATCCAAAAAGAAGGTCCCCAAGACCAAGGGAATTGTGGTGGCACCCACACCACCGCTACCTACAAGCTCTGCATCTGAGGATGAGGTGGAGATTCTGGCATCCTCTGAGGAACTAGCTCTCACCAGACCCTCAGACACAATGGATATGGACTGCTCAGGCTATAAGTTGGTGGCAGCAGGTGACCCTGAGGCATAAACTGCTTCATTGATTGTTCCATGCCTTCCCAGTCTCACGATGACGTCATCCTCCAATGGAATTGTGGCAGTTTTTCCACTGCCTGGCTAAGCTATGGCATCTGTTAAGCTTTACATCTGCTTTCTGCATTGCCCTCCAGGAAATCTGGCTCCCGGCAATGCGGACCCCTGCCCTCCATGGCTATAAGGGATATTACAGGAACCATAGCGACTATAATCGAGCATCAGGTGGAGTTTGCAATTACGTCCTAAACTCAGTCTGTAATGAAACTGTGCTCCTTCAAACCCTCTTGAAGCTGTGGCTGTCAGAATAAGGATGGCGCAGAAAATAACTGTCTGCAATGTATATCTTCCTCCAGTTGGTGCAGTACCCCTGAATGTATTAGCTGCACTGAGTGACCAACTCCCTAAACCTTTCCTACTTTTGGGAGATTTTAACACCCATAACCCATTGTGGGGTGGCACCATGGTGACTGGCCGAGGCATAGATGTCAAAACTGTCTTCTCTCAGTTCGACTTCTGCCTCTTATATACTGGGGCTGCCACACATTTCAGTGTGGCTCATGGTAGTTACTTGGCCATTGATTTATCAATGTGCAGCCAAGGACTTCTCCCATCTATCCACTGGAGAGAGCACATAACGACCCGTGTGGTAGTGACCACTTCCCCGTCTTCCTCTTGCTGCCCCGGCGTCAGGCCCACGGACGCCTGCCCAGACAGGCTTTAAACAAGGCAGACTGGGGAACTTTCACCTCTGCTGTCACCGTTAATCTCCCCCACATGGTAATATCAATGTGATGCTTGAGAAAGTAACAACAACAGTTGTTTCTGTGGCAGAAAACTTGATCCCTCGCTCTTTATTGTGCTCCCAGTGAAAAGCAGTCCCTTGGTGGTCGCCGGAAGTCGCTGAAGCAATTAAGGAGTGTCGGTGAGCTCTACAGCGGCATTAGCAGCACTCTTCCCTGGAGCACCACGTAGCCTTTAAACGGCCCCGTGCCCGTGTTTGCCCACTTATCAAATGACAGAAGCAGGAGTGTTGGGAGAGATACGTCTCGACCATTGCATGCCATACTTCACCTTCCCTAGTCTGGGCAAAGATCAAACATGTTTTTGGGTACTAGACCCCAATAGGTGTTCCCGGTGTTAACATAAATGGCGTGTTGTCTACCAATGCAAATGCGATTGCCGAGCACTTTGCTGAGCACTATGCTCGAGCCTCTGCATTGGAGAATTACCCCCCCTAGCCTTTCGCACTCTCAAACAGCGGCTGGAAGGGACAGTCCTCTTGTTCACTACATGCTACAGTGAGTCCTATAACGCCCCATTTACAGAGTGGGAGCTCCTCAGTGCCCTTGCTCATTGCCCTGACACATCTCCTGGGCCAGATTGGATCCACAGTCAGATCTCTCATCTGACTACAAGCGACATCTCCTTCATCTTGAACTGAATTTGGTGCAATGGTGTCTTTCCATCGCAATGGCGGGAGAGCACCATCATTCCGGTGCTCAAACACGGTAAAATCCCACTTCATGTGTATAGCTATTGGTCCATCAGCCTCACCAATGTACTTTGTAAGCTGCTGGAGCATATGGTGTGTCAGGAGTTGGGTTGGGTCCTGTAGTCACGTGGCCTACTGGCTCCATGTCAGGGCGCCTTCTGCCAGGGTCACTCTACCACTCCCTCGAGTCTGCCATCCAAACAGCCTTTTCCAGATGCCGGCACCTGGTTGCCGTCTTTTTTGATTTATGAAAAGTGTATGACACGACCTGGCGACATCGTACCCTTGCCACATTATTTGAGTGAGGTCTCTGAGGCTCGCTCCTGAATTTTATCCAAAATTTCCCACTGCTTCGCACTTTCTGTGTCCAAGTTGGTGCCTCCCATAGTTACCCCCATATCCAGAAGAATGCAATGCTGCAGGGCTCTGTATTGAGTGTATCTCTATTTTTAATGGTCTAGCAGCAGCTGTAGGGCCACCCATCTCACCTTCTCTTATGCAGACGACTTCTACATTTCTACTGCTCCACCAGTACTGGTGTTGCTGAGCGATACCTACAGGGAGCCATCCACAAGGCGCAGTCATGGGCTGTAGCCCACGGTTTCCAGTTTATGGTGCAAAGTCGTGTGTTATACATTTGGCACCGTACCGCTCATCCTGAACCAGAACTTAACATTAATGACAATCCACTCACTGTAGTGGAGACATATCGATTCTTAGGACTGGTTTTTGACACCTGATTGACTTGGCTTCCTCACCTTTGTCAGCTTAAGCGGAAGTGCTGACAGCGCCTCAATATCCTCCGCTGCCTGAGCAACACCAACTGCGGTGCATATCGCTCTACGCTGCTGCAGATCTACTGAGCCCTTGTTCTATCTTGCCTTGACTATGGGAGTCTCATTTATGGTTCGGTGGCACACTCAGCATTGCATTTACTCGACCCAGTGCACCACTGTTGCATTCGCCTAGCTATGGGAGCTTTTAGGACAAGTCTGGTGACCAGTGTCCTTGTGGAGACCGGAATCCCTCCATTGCAGGTTAGCCGTGCACAACTACTGGCCAGTTACATTGCACGCATAAATAGTTCTCCTGTGTATCTGAAGTATTGGCTCCTTTTCCCACCCACAGCAGTTCATCTCCTGCATTGGCGGCCCAGGTCAGGGCTTCCAATTGCAATTCGTGACCGATCCCTTCTTTCTGAAGTGGAGTCCTTGCCTTTAACACCTATACTTGAGGTCCATTCACATACACCTCCTCGGTGTACACCTAGGCTGTGGTTTCGCCTGGACCATTCACATGGCCCTAAGGACTCAGTTAACCCTGCGGCTCTCCGCTGCCACTTCCTCTTGATTCTTGACATGTGCTGAGGCCATGAAGTGGTTTACACCGATGGCTCGATGACTAATGATCATGTCGGCTTCGCATATGTCCATGGAGGACATATTGAACAGCAGTTGCTGCCCAATGGCTGCAGTATTTTCACTGCGAGCTGGTGGCTATATCTCGTGCTCTTGAGCGCAACCATTCATGCCCTGGGGAGTCGTTTCTTCTGTGTACTGACTCCTTGAAAGCCTACAAGCTATCGACCAGTTCTAGCCTTGTCATCCTTTGATAACAACTATCCAGGAGTCCATCTATGCCCTGGAATGGTCCAGTCGTTCAGTGGTGTTTGTCTAGACCCCAGGTCACTTCAGAATCCCAGGCAACGAACTTGCCGACAGGCTGGCCAAGCAGGCTACACAGAAACTGCTTATGGAGATTGGCTTCTCTGCAACTGACCTGCATTCAGTACTACGTCCCAAGGTTTTGCAGCTTTGGGAGACGGAATGGCATAACTTCAGTACGCACAACAAACTGTGTGCCATTAAGGAGACTATGAATGTGTGGGAGACCTCCATGTGGGCCTCTCGCAGGGACTCTGTGGTTCTTTGTCGGCTCCGCATTGGCCATGCTTGGGTGACACACGGCTACCTCCTGGGCCGTGATGACCCACATCAGTGACCTTGCGGTGCCCGGCTGATGGTGGCCCATATCTTGGCGAGCTGTCCTCCTTTGACTGCCCTACGATGGACTCTTCAGTTACCGTACTTCTTGCCATTAATTTTAGCTGACAACGTCTCATCAGCAAATTTAGTTTTACGTTTTATACGTGATGGTGGGTTTTATCATTCTATATAAGTTTTAGCACATGTCCTTTGTCCCTTTGTGTTCTCCACTCTAATGTTTTTAGGCTGGATGTTTTAATATGTAACAGAGTGGCTGGCCTTTCCTTTTTATTCTCATGGTCGGCCAACCACGGTCATCTGCTCTCCTCTTTTTATCCCTTCTACCTGCTTCTTGCTTCTCTCTGTGGTTTTCTTTTCCTGTTTTGTCAATAGTAGTGTTAGTTGTCCTTCTTCCTTTCTCCTGTTATTGTGCTGTATGTCTCCTTTCTTTTCTTCTTTCCCTTGTGTAATTATTTTACTGGGAACATGGGACTGATGGACCTTGCAGTTTGGTCCCTCCCCCCCAACCAACCAACCAACCAAAATCCTCTGCCGTGCATCTGACAGTGGTTTTCAGAGCACAGAGGCAGATGTCATTTCAGGTGGATTTGCAATAGTCAGTTGCCACATGATGGTTTCCAAAGAATCTGAAAGACAGTTCATGAGCAAATAAATAATATTTACCAGTATACTAGGAAAGAGTTTTCTCTTCAGTATTGTTGTCATGCACTGTCAAGCACTGACAGAAATTTTGTTAATGTTCCAATATATTATTTATTAGTGCACGCGTTTCATGCATTAGGGGTTGACCACCACAATTTATAAGTTCTGACATGCCATCTCCACCAAATGCAATACTATTTTTCAATCAGTATATCACCAGCTTCATTTCTTGTATTGTTGATCTTTTTCCTTTTCCCTTACCTCTTCTCTTGCTGTTATATTTTCCTCTTGTTTCTGTGTATCTAAATACATATCTGAGTTGATATTCAGTATATCTTAAAGATGTTGTGCCCATCTTTGACACAGTTTTTGTTTGTGCCTAATTATCACATCATCTCTATTTTTCCTCTCATTTAGTGTTTGTTTGGATTTTTTTCTCATTTATTCTAATGCATGACAGAAATTTTGTGTTTCATATTGGTGTGACTTTTCAGTTAGGAAACCATTGCTCTTATATATAATGAGTATCTTTCCATTGCTCTTTAATTCACCGTAATGCATTATTATTTCACAGATTTCAAACAGTTCATAGTTCATGTTGAATCCAGAAATCTGCATACAAACAACAACCACCAAACCACTCTAATGACCTAGACTATAACAACTAACTAAATGTTGGTCATAAAGCATTACATACAGTGACCACTGTGCCACACTCAAATAACTGAAAAATCTATCTCTGGATATTGTGGCTGGACTGAGTCACAACTGCTCCTGATGGGACCAGCAATTCGGTGTGGGTGGTGGGATTAATGAGAAGGCGTGGAGCGGGGAAGGAGGCAATAGTAGGGTGGTGTGGGGAAAGGTGTAGTGCTGCTTGTGGAAATGTACAGGGACATGGTGGGGAGAGGGTAGGGCTGTTAGGTGCAGTCGGAAGGTTTGGGGGTAGGGGGAAGGTGACAAGTAGAGAAGGGAAAAAGGATTAGTGGATGTGCTGGTGGAATAAAAGGCTGTGTTGTGCTGGAGTGGAAGCAGGGAAGGGGATAGGTAAGTAGTGGACAGAGACTAGTGAAGGTTGAGGCCAGGGGTTTACAGTAAAGTGGGATATATTGCAGGGAAAGTTCTCGCCTGTGCAATTTATAAAAGCTGGTGTCAGTAGGAAGGATCCAGATTGGCACATGCTGTTAAGTAGTCATGGAAGAGAAACACATTACATTTGGCAGTGTGTTCAGCAACTGGTTAGTCCAGTAGTCTCTTGGCCACAGTTTGTCATAGATATTTTGCGCAGACAGACAGCTTGTTAGTTGTCATGCCCATATATAAAGCAGCACAATGGTTGGAACTTAGTTTGTAGGTTACATGAATGCTTTTGCATGAAGCTCTGCCTTTGATGGGGTAGGAGATGCCTGTGACTGAAATGCAGTAGTCAGTGGTGGGAGGATGCTTGGGACAGGTCTTGCGGCTAGGTATGTTGCAGGGATATCAGCCATGAGGCAAGGGGTTGGGAGCAGGGCTGGAATAGGGTACTGTGGAACTTCAACTACTCAAATCAAATTCAGAAAATGAGTACAGGGTGACATTTATTAAAACATTAATATTACATTTACCTAATATGTTACTGAAACCCTCATAACAAAGCCTTCATAGAAAATATAATACAATTAGGTTCTGCAGCAGGAACATTTTATGGGCAAAAAGCCATTACAGAAACATTAAAGTCAATGATGCTTCAACTCCACTTAAATTCAGGAGCAACACCACACGGATTCTCTAACATTTATTTCCAAACACATAAGTTACCCCACATTTCATTACAGTAATAACAGCCCCCTAATACTTACAGGACATATACGGTTCCAAAATAAGCCCAGCCCAGAATTCTCCCAACACAGATTTTAGTGTGAACTTTTCATGTACTCCCAGTCGTTCTACGTCCATGCATGTCTATATTATAATTTTCTACAGAGGGACCCCGTGCACTCTTATTTGAAAATTTTCAATTAATACCGGTAACAGCATTACTAAAATCTGAATCCAACAATAGCCTTCCTAAAATCCAGACTACTATTGTGACGAAGCAAGCTGGGATCTCTTTACTTCTTGTCTTGTTTTGCCATCTGCCTCCTTAAATTCATTTTATTTTCATTTTTGCCTAATTACCATTAACGTGCATGAGTATAATCTGCATTTCCATAGAAGAGAAAGGTTGACCCTCAGTCTTAAGGAATATAGTACCAGAACTAATTTTGTACTTAGTTTTGTGTCTGTAATTAATTTCCAAATTAATTTTGACCATTTCTAGTTAATATCTTTTACTACATATCATTATATGGCGAAATCAGTAATTGTTTTGTGACTCAGATTCTATTGTTGGCTTATAAACAAATATAAATTCTTTACTAATTATAAACATTTGGAAGAAGAACTACTAGGATTCGTAAAGTACTTATCGGGCTCTATTCAAAAAACGTATTAGCAAAGCCAGCCCTTAATTAATTCCAAAATAATTACCAGGTTTGTCAAAAGTAATATTTGTATAACTATATCTGTTAATTTCATTATTTACACAAGAAATTCAGCCTAAGCTTTGTGGTAGAAGAAAATATTAAAAAGAAGGAATTTTTCGATGTATTCAGTTAACTGAACAAGTTATGTTTTAATTGTAATTTCTGTAACTTAAACATAAACAATGTATTGGTTCAGTGCCTATTATTGTGAGGATATATAAAGGATCGATTTTTGGTCCCGAGTCCATGGCGTATTTTAAGACAGGAATTATGTATTGGTTAGATTGACAACAATGCATCAACTTAACAGTGGAATAAGTGTAACACAAATAGGCCATGTGTTAGAACAATTAACGACAATGTTGTTCAATTTATTTGAGAAACCCCTCAGGGGACTCAGCGTTTATTTGCTGGGTACGGGCTTGGCGAACCCAGGGTCCCCGAGCTGTGGACTGGTGTGCGCCGCCAGTCCTCTGACACCGTAAGCTCTGGGCATGCTTCAGCGACCACCGTGTGGCGCAACGGTGGAACGTTGTGTGTCGCAGGGACCAGGGATCTTGGCTTGATTGCCTGGATCGCGAGGATGGTACATACCTCTATAAAAAACCCTTCAATCTTAAGGTGTGCTGCGTGCCGATAAGATGCATGGCTGTTGCGGTGGAATAGTCGCTAGTGGGCGACCTCTGAGGAACCTGCCGCACCTCAGTTGTATAAGGCTTACCCAGGCATGTGGGGCTCTGTCTGGGCTGACGTTTCGTTCCCTAGCTGCTCGTGAGACGCACATGGCAACCACGTATTTCCCTTCACCAACTTCGCAATCAGTCAAGCGCATGAGGGAGGCTAGTCCTCCAGGTATGCAGATGGAAAAGAGTAACAGGGCTCATGGAGTCGTAAATGACAATGTTTTCATCGTGATTAAGAGGAAGGAGGGCTCATTTGAAAATGTGTCTCCATTCTACATACATAGAGGTTTAGAAGGACTCGCAGGTACACTGAAATCTATCAAACGCCTGAGGAATGGTACCCTGTTAGTTGAGACTACTAGGGCAAAGCAAGTGGAGCTGCTTCGGAAGTCAACCAAGTTAGGCGAGTATGATATTACTGTCGAGTTGCACAATTCCCTCAACTCCAGTAAAGGCGTTGTCACCTGCCGTGATTTAATGGATATCGATGTCGACGAGCTGAAGCAAGAATGGGCAACACAGGGGATTGTAGACGTGGAACAAGGACACGTAGGAATAATGGAGTTATTGAGAAATCTGCCACCTTCATTGTGACTTTCAATTCGCCTGTCTTACCTGAATACGTTCTGGCTGGTTTTCTCCAACTTAGGGTTCGGCCTTATATACCTAACCCTATGCGCTGTTTCAAATGTCAGCGATTTGGCCATACGACAATGAGTTGTGGGGGTGAACAAACCGGCGGTATATGTGGCAAGGCAGCTCATGAAGCTGGGACCAACTGCACATCTCCAGCGCTGTGTATCAACTGCTCTGGGAGCCATCCCGTCTGGAGCAGAGACTGACCCGTCTTTGCGGAAGAACGAAAAATTCGGGAGATCAAGGTGACAAAGAGGCTACCTTATGTGGAAGCCAAAAAAGAGTATAGGGCTACAAAACCCCCTGTCTTTGCCACATCCTATGCCTCCTTGGTGCACAACCGTGCGTCGAAAGTAGACGCTTCGACGCAGACCATGTCCAGCGTAGCAGTATCCTCCACCAATACCTGTACCTGCATTTGTACCTGCCAGAGCACTCCCAATAACGGCACTTCCAATAACGATATAGCTATTCAGGCTGCTCCGCCTGCACCAACCGCTATTGCAAAGAAAGCTCCAGTGAAGCCTTCGAAGGCCCTCCAGAAACAGAGTGCCTCTCCACTTCCCCCATCCCCGACTTCCACAAAGAAAGCGAGACCAGGGAAAGGGGCACGGCGTTTGACGTCAAACCTACCAAAGGCACCATCGGATGTCGTCATGGCATCCCTGACTGATGAGGAGGAAATCGTCATGGATTTTGATACCTCTTCTCCAGAACCTGGCAGCCCCTCTGCTGCCACTCGCTCTACAAGTGCCTCACCAGTGCGGCGCAAAGACAGGGGGAAATCTAAACCGAAACGCTGATATGGCTCCCATACTTCAGTGGAATCTGAATGGAGTCAGACCTCGCTTTGCAGAATTGCGGCTGTTAGTACAGGCAAACCCCTTTTGCATCTCTTTGCAAGAGACACATTTTAAAGAGACTGACACACCTGTACTTACAGGATATCGCATGTACAGGAAAGACGACCTGACTGGTAATAGGGCTCAGGGTGGGGTGGCAGTGTTCATTAAGGACACATTCCACTCCTCACCTGTGACCTTAACCACAATGCTACAAGCGGTTGCAGATCCGATCCTGGCCCAGGTTGATGTCACAGTGTGCTCCTTGTATTTACCACCCGCTGAGCTCATTGACAGTGAAGCCCTCGCACGGCTCATTGATCAGCTACCCCGTCCCTTTCTCATTTTTGGAGACTTTAATGCTCATAATGCATTATGGGGTTCCAACAAAACCTGCCCCAGAGGCCAGATGATTGAGCAGTTGATCAGGACTTCCGACATCATACTGCTGAACACAGGTCAGGCCACGCATTTTAGCACCGCCTCAGGTTCGTCTTCTGCCATAGACCTCTCTATTTGTTCGCCTGTGCTTGCGGACATTGCTCAGTGGGTTGTAGACGCCGACCTTCATGGCAGCGACCATTATCCTATCTGGCTCCATCTGCCAGTTGAAATGGGTCGTGTCGCACAGCCGCCGAAATGGTTGTTCCGGAAGGGAAACTGGACGCTCTACCGGCAGTTGGCTGTTTTTGAACGGTGTGAAGGCGTCCAGGATTGGGTGGATCACATTACGGCGGTGATGGACCGTGCCGCTGATGCATCCATACCAAAGTCAAAGGGAACACCTGTGAGGCAGCCTGTCCCTTGGTGGAATGACGACTGTCGTACCGCCATCAGAGACAGACGGGCGGCTTTGAGAAGATTCCGTCGGTGCCCCACTGCTGCGCATCTGACAACTTTCCGAATAGCACGGGCGCGGGCGAGAAAAATCGTTAGGGAGAGTAAACGGAGGTCTTGGCGTGAGTTCCTGAACTCCATCAATAGGTCCACATCTTCAAGCAAAGTATGGGAAGCCATTAGGAGGATCTCAAGGCGATACTCTCGACCGCCAATAGCAGCTATACGTGAGCGGGGGTGTCTCCTAACATCTCCAAGAGACATCACCCGGGCGTTGGCAGAATCTTTTCAAACTATTACGGCCGATTCTAGCCAGGACCCAGAATTTCTGCGCTATCGGGGTACACAGGAGAGGGCTGGTTTTGATTTCCGTTCAAAGAACGCTGAGGAATACAACCAGCCTTTCTCTTTGTGGGAGTTGGACTCTGCACTGTCCGTATCTCGGGATACCGCACCTGGTCCAGACCTGATATCGTATAGCATGCTGCAGCAGTTGGATCTGCGGTCAAAGGAAGTCCTCCTTCAACTTTTTAATGAAATTTGGAAGACAGGCGACTTTCCTAGTTCGTGGAAAGAATCGATTTTAATTCCCCTTTTAAAACCAGGGAAGCATTGGACCGAACCCAGTAGCTACCATAGCATTAGTCTCACGAGCTGCGTCGGAAAGACATTTGAGCGTGTGGTCAATAGGTGCCTGGTGTGGGTTCTCGAATACAGATCCTTACTTACCCGCTGCCAGTGTGGGTTCAGGAGGTATCATTCCACCCTAGATAACCTGATCCTACTCGAACAGCGATACAAGATGCTTTCCTACATAAGCAACACCTTATCGGGCTTTTCTTCGACCTGGAGAAGGCGTACGATACTACCTGGAGGCATACCATTTTGCGGCAGCTTTATGAGTGGGGTTTCCGTGGGTGTTTACCCACACTCATCAGATCCTTTCTGTCGGACAGGTATTTTAAGTATAAGGTTGGGAATGTCCTGTCTGACCATTTTAAGCAGGAGAACGGTATCCCTCAAGGAAGTGTCCTCAGTCTGACAGCTTTCGCAATTGCCATCAATAGTATTGCGTCCACAGTACGCCGGCCCGTGCAGTGCTCCTTGTTTGTGGACGATTTCTCCATTTTCTGTGCGTCTTCCTCCCTCACAGCTGCTACACGCCAATTACAGCTGACACTTGTGCGATTGGAGGAATGGTCTAAGACCACGGGCTTTAAATTCTCTTTGGAGAAGACCGTTTGTGTAGATTTTAACCGTTCTCGTTCTCTTTTTAATCTCCCTGTTTTAAAACTAGGAGACACTGTTCTCCCCTTTATGGAAAAAGTGAAATACCTCGGGCTTATTTTTGATGAGAAGCTCACATGGTTGCCACACTTAAAGGATCTAAAAGTCCGCTGTTTCAAGGCTTTAAACGTCCTTAAATGCGTCAGTCATAGATCCTGGGGCGCTGACAGGGCACGTCTGCTCCAACTTTATAAGGCCTTTGTGCGACCTCGACTGGAATACGGATGTCAAGCTTATGGCTCTGCAAGACCTTCCTACCTCAAAATGTTGGATGTGATTTACCATGAGGGTATTAAGCTTTCAACGGGGGCTTATCGCACGAGTCCAGTTGCTAGTCTGTGTGTCGAGGCGGGAGAGCCTCCGCTGTCCATTCGGCGTCTTCTCCTCGTGGTACAGCACGCGTACAGGGCCAAGTCCACTCCTCTTTCATTGGCGTCCAACACTTTTTCCCAGCCGGCACTGGCACGTCTCTTCCGCCACCGTCCGGCGGCAACAAAGCCGTTTGGCATCCGTGCAAAGGAGAGTCTCGAGTCAGTACACCTGGAGGGCATTAAGGTACTCCACCAGGGATGGAGTAGGGGATCTCCCTGGCGACTACAACGGCCAAGATTACTTCTTGATCTGGCTGCTTACAGGAAGTATTGTACCCCGGACCACCTTTTTAAAATTAAACTTACTGAGATTTTAGAACGCCATTCCAATTTTATTACTGTGTACACGGATGGGTCTAAACAGGGGGATTTTATGGGCTGCTCTGCTGTGTTTCCCAATACTGTCCATCGGATAGGGCTCCCAGAGCAGTTCTCAGTTTACTATGCAGAACTGTTTGCCATTCTGCAAGCATTAGAGCATATGTGCCGACATCGTGGCACGAAATTCATCATCTGCTCCGATTCCCAAAGTGCTCTACACGCTCTTGAACAGATGTACCCAGCAGATCGGATGGTGCAAGAGGTGCAGGACGCACTCCTGCTCTTGCAACAGCAGGGTAAGGATGTAATTTTCTGCTGGGTTCCAGGGCACATAGGGATTCCTGGAAATGAACTTGCAGATGCGGCTGCCAAGGAGGCTTGCTCCATCCCACCTCCTGCTCGCTGTTCCGTCCCCCTGCAGGCCATTACGTCTTTCGTGACTCGGAAGGTCATGCGTTGGTGGGAGGCTCAGTGGCTGGACGTGAGGGATAATAAGTTGCGAGCGGTGAAGGATTCTGTCCGACCGTGGCTCACCTCCTTCCGACAACGACACGCTGAGGAAGTAGCCCTTACACGGCTTAGAATAGGACATTTCCTTTGACACATGGTTTTCTGTTACGTCGTGAGGAGCCACCAACGTGTCAGACATGTGGGACACAGCTGTCGATACGACATATTTTAACTGAGTGTGTTTTATATACGGGTTTGAGGGAAGATTTCAGTTTCCCACCAGACCTACCCTCTCTTTTAACTAATAATGAGGCGAGTGTCACTAGAGTTTTACGTTTTTGTGTGATGTCTGGTCTTCTTCCCAACATATTGGGATTAAAGTCTTAATGTGCTGTCCAGTGGTTTGGTCACCCATTATTTGTAAGTGGTCACTCAGCCACCGTTAATTATTTTTACCTGTTTGTACTGCTATTTTATTTTTAGTTTTATCTCCCTGTTTTGATGTGCTGTGTCCAATCTTGCAATTTGAACAATACCAATTCTCTCACAATTTGGCTCTGAATTGAACTTTTGGGAACGGGCGCTGATAACCTCGCTGTTGTGCACCCTAAAACACTAATAATCATCATCATCATTATTTGAGAAATATTTTCACACATACTGTATTGTACTGCAAGAACTGTGAACTGTATGGTTAGGTTTCTACTGCTCATAGATGTTCAACAGCAAACCATTGTAGTAGTATGCTGATGATGCCTGCAACATATTAATCAGGCTTATCAACATTCACCAATAGTGAACTGGCCATATAATTGTGTAATATTGGGAGATTGTGAACAGTGAAAGTAAAGAACTGTGAAAAGCTATTGAGCAACTGTGGACAACATCATTTACAGTATCAGTGTTGAACTTCCACCACCATTTTTCAGCCAGTATAACAATGCAGTACATTGACACCGAGGACTATCAACGAAGAAATAAAGAAGGTGAACGTCACACTATTTAATTCACTTATTAATAAATATAAAAGCACATTAATTCAGGACATAAAGATACAAAACATACATTGACATAACTTACAAACATGGCCAAAGTGGCCCATGGAGTTGCATCTTTTGTCACCAGCATGCTACATTTCCACTCATCTAACCACCATTAGTTGTTTGGGCCTTTCTGTTTACTATCCAGATAGATAACTGGTAGTTACCATACCTAAGGTTAATCTGAAACAGAGATATTGTACAATACATCTCCTGCTGCCCAGCAAGGTAGTGAAAAAATCCATGGGAGTTCCGAGCACACACTTAGCACTTCACAGTTAGATGAAAAATATTTGATGCTAAAAATGCACTTTAATCCAACCACCACATCACCATACTGCGGACTTTATGCTCACATCACAGTATACACACTAATCTGATAGGCACGCAATCACCAATAACTTTTGTTCCATTATGTGAGTTCTATATTGCTTAGGGGACCCCAAGGCAAAGGCCAACTATACTGGCCATGAGTTTGTGGCAAAACCAAATTGAACAAGCAATGAATTATGTCAGTTCAAAGAAGCTAATTCCCTCCAGTATGGAAGTACTCAGAAAGCTTACCACATAACAGCCCCTTGACTCGGCCTATCAGTACTACAGAACAGGAAACTGTTCCCATCTACCACATTCTATCAAAAGCAATACACTGTTCTGTCTGTGCTTGATGGAGTTTGTTCCTCTCTGAAGGCAGTAACTTAAAATCTCCACAGTCTTAACCATAGTAATCACCGCAAACTTCCATTTCGTTTACAGAACACCAACTGCCATTGCCCCACTTGTTACACACATTTTCTTTTATGTCCTGCCTCACATACAGCCCACACTTGCTTGTTAGTGCTCCTTGGTCCACCATGTAACAACCTTCCTGGTTGCCGCCGCTGTCCTCCCAGTGATGCATGACATACAGCCCATTCATTGCCATAAACCTATCTATATGCAAAGATAATATCCAAATGAATTATCTGCAGCTTCTCTTAGGTGTTCTGGGAATCAAACACTATTTAAAGTATCCATAATCATGTTGTTACTTCCTCTCATATTTACTACATCAAAGGAAAATTCAGGTATTGTTACTGCCCAATTTGCTGTATACCTTCTTTTACAGTGTTTGGCCAGCACCCAACTAAGCACCTGGTTGTCTGTCTCCAGGTAAAAATGTGTGGGTTCTAGATGTATTTGAACTAATCCATACAGTACCGCCAGCACTTCAATTTCATAAATGGATTTTTTTTTCATTCAGTGCCCTTGATGCATAATCTATGGGTTGCCTCCTTTCAGCACTTCCCTTGAGCAAAACTACTCCCACTCCCTGCATGGAGGCATATGCATCAATGACGCATTAGCTGAAGAATAAATTGGCTATCAAAACCTTGTATTGTCAAAACTGGAGCGGTATTCCATGCTTGTTCAAATGATATTTTCAGGAACCTGATGATGTGGTTCCTCCCACTTAAATTTACAAGCCTCGTAGCTTATATTATTTAGCGGAGCAACCTTTTGGGTGAAGTTCTTAATAATACCCAAGCTCAAACCCTCTGTAGCTATAAAGTCTGAGCTAATAACATGTGGAGTGGCCAAACAGGCTGTGATCTTGACCTTCGTCTTCTAGGTATATGGTCCAGTTTTAAATTTGACCCACAAATAGCCTTTATTATCCAAGTACTGTTGGCTGCTCTGCTTACTTGTCCTTCCTGAATTAACAGTGGCTATGTACAATGGTCACTAATGCTTCAAGCCCACTGTTCACTAACTATTGTTATTGGACTACCTGAATCTAACAAGGCACATACCAGTTCTTCATTGACACTACAACATATAAATGGTAATTTCATCTCATCAGTCTGCATAATGTATACCTCTAAATAAGGGACCACAATTTAGATTTGTTAATGCAGCCACCTTCTCCTGGCATCATTTCTCCTTTCCCCCTTATATCTGTAGTTGACATTCTCGTTTCATATGACCTTGTCCCCCACATCCACAATATTGGATTTCCCTGCTTCCCCCTTCCTCTGTTGGTGTTCTTGCCTGTCTCCATAAATTATGATCTTGCGATATGTTTCCCGTTATGTTGCATCTACAGCAATTCATATTTCTTATTGTATTATAATATTGTGAGCCGTGGTTATTAATGTCTCTTGCTTTGTGTCCCTCCATGTTACATAATAAACCAGTACTCACACCACAGCTGCTTCTTCCCTCTTTGGCGTCACATTGAGCATCTACATGTGTCATTCCTTGCACATAGCAAACTATTTTATTTAAATCACTAAAATTACTGTGGACTTATAAAATACTGCCGTCTGCTGATCTTCAGGTCTTAAACTCTGCTTTATCCTAACTACATAATCAGAGCTCTTTCCTGTTTCTTCCTTCTGCAAACATACGTAGAATAGGTTAATTCCTGTAAAACTCTTGGAGGCAATTCCTTGCACTAGGTTATTCTTAGTTACATTAAGGTAGCTCCCCAACACACGTTGCGGCGATACTCCAATTCGGTCAATTTGATCCTCAATCTTTACTAACAAATGCAGCACTGCTACTGTGTCACATAATATTACCTTATAACCTATTAAGAGCTGCACTAAAGGATTGGGTAATCTAGTGTACATACTTACATGGGGTTCCAATGCGTATTATAATTTTTGGGGCCTACTTGTTTCCTTAGTGGCACTCATGCCCTCTTCCAATGCCGACATATTACTCCATTCCCACAATTCAGCAATTTGCTTTTGAAATGCCTATCTCTGTTCAGCAGGTAAGTCTACCAAATCATCCACTCTGTGTGAATAACGCACTACTTTAGCTTATAATTTACGAACTATTGGTATCAACTCAGTAAATAACTCCCTTGCCTGATTAACTTCTGCAAGCACAATATTAACAGCAGCGACAGCCAAACTCACCTGTTCTACACCTTCTGGGATCACAGTCATTGGTAATTCCATTTTTGGTGCAATCTTTGCTGTAATTCACTGACATTTTCTTGCATTTGGACACCTCATTTCTGCAATTTGTACATTAGCTCCACTTTCCTTAGATAAGTGAGGTTCCTTATAGTTGTTGATGTCATTCTGTAACATCATAAAATTACAATAATAAGTGAATAGTGAAGCTACAATTAATCATTAAACTAAGAATTCTGTCACTGTGTGCTGATTTGCTGGATGTTATGGCCTACTACCATTTGTGCCTTGGAACTTCAACTACTCGAATCAAATTCAGAAAATGAGTACAGAGTTACATTTATCAAAACATTGTTATTACATTTATCTGATATATTACCAAATCCCTCATAACAAAGCCTTCATAGAAAACGTGATACGATTAGGTTACAGAGGAGGAACAGTTTATAGGCAACAAGCCATTACAGAAACATTAAAGTTCATGACGCTTCACTTCCACATAAATTTGAAGGCAACACCACATGGGTTCTCTAGCACTTATTTCCAAACGTGTAATTATCCCACATTTCATAGCAGTAATAACAACCCCCTAATACTAACAGGACATATATGGTTCCAAGATGAGCCCAGTTCAGAATTCTTCCAACACAGACTTTGGTGGGAACCTTTGGTATACTCCCAATGATTCCATGTCTACTCACCTTTATTTATAATTTTCTACAGAGGGACGCCCTGCACTCTTATTTGAAGATTTTCACGTAATACCAGTAACAGCATTACCAAAATCTGAAATCAACAATAGCATCACTAAAATCGAAATTACCACCAAATTCACTAATTAATAAATTTAAAAGCACTTTAATTTAGGACATAAAGATATGAAACAAACATTTACATAACATACAAACATCAGTGAAATGGCTCATGGGGTTCCATCTTTTGTCGCCAGTGTGGTATATTTCCACTCATCTAACCACCATTAGTTGTTTGGGCTTTCTATTTACTATCCCTGTAGACAACTGGTAGTTACCATATCTAAGTTTAATCTGAAACAGAGATATCATACAATACAGCTCCTGCTACCCAGTGAGACACAGAAAAATCCATGTGAGGTCCAATAACACACTTAGCACTGGACAGTTAGGTGAAAATTATTTGATACTATAATCCAGTCCCCACATCACCATAACTGCAGACTTTATACTCACATCATAGTACACACACTAATCTGATAGACAATGAATCACCAATAACTTCTGAGTTCTGCAATGCTTAGGGTGACCCAAGGCAAAGACCAACTACACTGCCCATGAGTTTGAAGCAAAACCCAGTTTAACAAGCAATGAATAATGTCATTTCCGAGCAGCAAATTCCCTTCAGTATGGAATTACCCAGAAAGCCTACCACATAACAGTCCCTTGACTTGGCCTATAAGTACTACAGAACCGGAAGCTGCTCCCATCTACCACATTCCGTCAAAAGCAACATACCTTCATGTCTGTGCTTTAGAGAGCTTGTTCCTCTCTGAAGGCAGTGACTTAAAATCTCCACAGTCTTAACCACAGTAATCACTGCCACGTCATTTATAGAACACCGACTGCTGTTGCCCCACTTGTTACGCAAATATTCTGTTATGTTCTGCCCCAGGGACTTATGATCTCAGATGTCAAGTCCCATAGTGCTCAGAGCCAAGTGTTCTGCCCCACACACAGCCTGCACTTGGTTGTTATCACTCTGTGGCCTTCCACATAAAAACCACCATGGGCTGCTCTCACTGCCCTCCCAGTGACGCATGACATTCAATCCAACAACTACTAAATGCCTAATGATAGGTAAAGATGCGCCAACCAGTACAGTAGGAATGGACAAGGATACGGCATGGATTTGGGAGTGGCTGAATACCACTGTAGGAGGGGTGGGCAGGATAGTGGTTAGGGTATTCCTTATTCCAGGGCACGACAAGATGTAGCCAAAACCCTGACAGAAAATGTGATTTAGTTGCTCCAGTCTTGGATGATACTGAGTAATGATGGGAGTGCTCCTTTGTGGCTAGATGGTGGATATGTGGAGGTGACTGAAAAGGCAAGGCATGGGAGATCTGTTTCTGTACAAAGTCGGGAGGGTAATTTTGGTCTGTGAATACCTCAGTGATGTGCTTGGTATATTTGGGTGGAGGGATCATGGATAGAGGAGAGAACTGAGTCAGGCAGTGTACAGTATTGGTTTTGAGTTCAGTCTGATTGGTAGGGTTGGTGAAGAAAAATGTTTCCACTGTAGGGACCAGAAGAATGAGAGAAGGTCTTTAAAAATTGTAGCATGATTGGATTTGGGAGAGGAGCAAAAGGTAAGGCCTGTGGAAAGGATTTATACTACTAAGGGACTAAGGCTATTGGAGTAAGGGTTCATGACTATGTTTTGGATCTGTTTAGGTTCTCGGTTCTTTATGGTGGTGGGAGGGTTTGTTGGATGTGAGGAGTTATGAGGGAGGTTTGGAGGCTCTGGTAGAGTTGTTAGATCATGGTAGTCCTACATGGGAGAAGGAGATGAACATGTTGAAGAGTTTTTTGAGTTGGAATTGTGCATGATGCTCTAGTTCCTGGATGGCAAGAGTTCCAGTATGAGATATGGGATGCAGGAATTTGGAATTGAAAACCAGGAGAATTTTGCGGATTTAGAGGAGGTACTGCAAGGAGGTTTGAGACTGGTTTACATATTTTTTCAGGACTAGATTGGTGAGGACTATGGACTGACAGAGTTTGAAGAGATAGAGGTCATTGTTGATGGACAGGTTGCACCTGGAGATGAGTAATTTGATGGTCAGGCCATTTGAGAGAATTCTGTGAGCTACACAATACCAAGGGGCATTACGTGGGACTGGGTTCGGCCTAAGGATAGGGAAACTTTCCTGTATTGGTGCAGATGGTAAGAGCAAGGATCCACAGTGGAGGATAAAAACACATAAAAAGTACATAAATACATGTAAAAATGTTCATTGATGCATCTTTGTGATCTGGACCAAGGCTGAGGACACACTATCCACATTCCTCCAGCACCTCAATACCCTCCTTCCCATACGCTTCATCTGGTCCTTTCTTACCAAATAAGCCAATTGTCTCACTGAAGCCTTCACAGACTTAAATTATACTCTCAATCTTGTACAGAAACAGAGCTTCCATGCCTTTTCTCCCACATTCCCACCTTCCAGCCACAAAGGAGTACTCCCCTTGTGATACAGTACCACCATGGACTGAAGCAACCGAATCACATTTAGTACAGTCAATAAAGGACAATATGGGGAAAAATTCATGTAGTCACAAATTTATGAGTGTCATGAATGATATACTGAAATCAAGTTGTGAGTATTGGGGTGGGGTGAGGTGGGAGGAGAGTGCATGTAAAGATCACTTTTTTATGTTTTTCTTGGATATCTCCAAAATCAAAGCTTGTAGCAAAAATATTTCCCAGTACAAAATTAAATTACATTTCCTACAAAAAAGGTCCTATTCATTTTTCTCTAGGACTAAGAATTTCTGCATTTCAGAGGATGCATAAGCTGCATATTTTTTAAAAATAGTGGTTTAATGGTATAAGATTAATATATTCTGTTAAATGAAATGGATTAACAACAAATATTAAATGTGTGTACCACATTTAAGTGTAGTAGAGCCATCTTCACTGATGAATTGTGTTCTGGGAGTGTAACAGGATGGAGGGGGAGGAGTGGAAGTAGAAGGTGGGAGAAAATAGCTCCCCGGATTGTTGTCATGCATTTCTCTCTGTCCTGAGTCTGCAAAGTAAAGAGGGAACAAATTATTCCCCATTCTATCTATCCCACAATATCGCAAGAATCAACTACTGATCTTCCGCAGTGTGCATTACGAGTCACTGGAAATGCAGTGCTTAGACATGTCCAGAGATGCTTATTTTCCACAAATTGCATTAATACTGCATGGAAAACAGATATGAGATACTAATAATACTAATTCATATGGGCAGAATATGTGTAAATCTTTATAGGCTGTTGATTCTTAGTCATCCTCTATGGCAGCTCATTTTGCAGATAGACTCTATCTCCTCAATATTTCCTGTCCAGTTCTCTTCCGTGAGTTGACAAAATATCTTCACTGAGCTCATGTTTATATGAGCTCAGTTTATTACATAACTACTTATTTACAGTTGTTAACTGAGCTTTTACGTTAAATGCATTCCTATAAACAGGGGCTGAGAAATGTGTAATTTGTAAGTGTCATATTGTCGTTGACCTTTGCAGTGTTGGTAGGAAAGGTAATGGATTGGTAAATGTGACATCATGTTACTGTTTATCATTGACAGCATCTTGTCATGCCACATAATTATGTCATAGTCTCTTGGTAGTGAATTAATGATTGACAAGAAAGACACTGCACTTTTCTCACTGTTAATTCTGTTACTGACAGACTGCATAACTCTCTTACATTCAGAAATTACTGGCACTTGTTGAGTGGGCTGCACTGATTGGAGCCACTTACCACACATTCACAGTATATCTTCCTAGGTGTTTGAGAATGTGTTTGATGGGATGGGACTGATTATGTTCAAGTCTAGAACAGTAATCTACTTTAATGCATCGATTGACTTAGGTTGAGATATCTTAAGTTCAGTAACCACTTGGTGACCTACTTGTGTTGCGGAGGGGACAATCAGATGTTGGGAGAGCTAAGGGTGGGGCAATGCATTTGATACCACTCAACCTGTGAAAACTATTCCAACCATGATATGGAGATGATGAAATTAACATTGTAGAATACTTATTGACAGCAAGTTACACTCGTGACCAGCTCTTCATTGTGGTTGATAGTTGACAGCCGCATCTGTTCAACATTTTTACATAACAGAACAGCACTCATTCAATAAACTGAAAATAATTCTACTATATAAACATGAGCTCAGAGAAGTTATTTGTGTCAGTTCACATAAAAGCACTGCACAGGAAATGTTGGGGAGATATAGTGTATCTGTAAAATGAAATGCAATCAGCACTCAAGGTAGGGAAAGTTATCTTCCCTGGAAGAATGCTACAGCCGCCATACCAAATGACTAAGAATCAATCTGCCTTTTAGCAGTGTAGAATAGTCCACAGAGATTTAGGTAGATTCTGTCCACATGTGTTTCTTGTGTTAGTAACTCATATCTGTACTCCATGTAATGCTAATGCTCTTTGTGAAAAACAGACAACCCTAGACATGTCTGCACTCTGAGTCACCAGTTATTGATAATCTGTACTGCAGAGGATCAGTATAACTTTATGAAGCACCCTATAGTTGCTTCTTCTGACACAGTGGAGTAGATAGGGTGGGGAATCGCTTGTGTTCTCTTCCAGATGCAGACGAGTCCAAATGCAGACTCAAACGAATGTCACATATAATTACAAACTATGTAGGAAAGTTAATCCAACAGCAATAGAGAGTTTTTAAACCTTATCAAGGAACACAAGTAGCAGGATGTTTATAGTACTAATAACATAGATGATAAATATAATTCTTTCCTTAACACTTTTCTCATGCCCTTTGAGAGTTGCTTTCCATTAGAACATTCTAAACTGGGTACTAGCAGTAATAAGCAGCCCGGGTGGCTGACTAGTGGGATAAGGACATCATGTAGAACAAAGCAGCAACTATATCAAAAAGCTAGAAGTAGTCACAATCAAGCTACAGTACCCCATTACAAACAGGAAGGTGATTGAAAATGTTATTAGGAAGGCAAAGAGTATGTGTTATGCAAATAGAATAGCTAATTCACAGGGTAAAATTAAAACCATATGGTCAGTTGTGAAGGAAGTGTCTGGTCAGCAGCACAAGATCAACAATATGAAGTCAGTTTGTAGTAAAAATATTTCTGTTACTGATAAATCAGATATATGTACAGTTTTTAAAAATCATTTTCTGAGCTTTGCTGGTGAATTAAATAAAACTTTAGTGTCTACAGGGAATCATATAACTTCCTTGGCAAATGTCTTTCTGAGATTGATGTCTGAAATACTCCTCTGTGATACAGACAAGGGGGAGATTGAGTCAATAATTAAATCAATGAAGACTAAGGACTCTTATAGATATGATGGAGTACCAAGCAGAATATTAAAGTATTGTGCCGCACATGGTAGCCCTGTATTTAGCCATATTTGTAATTTTTCCTTTAGGAATGGTCAGTTTCCTAAACGATTAAAGTAAAGCCACTTTATAAAAAGGGATAATGTAGACAATTTTAGACCTATTTCTATGCCATCAGTGTTTGCTAAAGTTATTGAAAAGGCTGTATATGTAAAGATACTTCATCATTTTATATTGCACGATTTGCTATCAAATGTACAGTTCGGCTGTACAAGTCATCTAACAACTGAAAATGCTGTATTCTCGTTTCTCTGTGAGGTACTGGATGGGTGAAACAAAAGGTTTCAAACACTAGGCATATTTTTTGATTTAACTAAGGCATTTGATTGTGTTGATCACAAAATATTGCTCCAGAAGTTGGACCATTATGGAATACAGGGAGTAGCTCACATTTGGTTCACCTCTTACTTTAGCAACAGACAGCAAAAGGTCATTATTTACAATGTTGAGAATGGCTGTGATGTGGGGTCTGACTGGGGTATGGTCAACTGGGAGATGCCCCAGGGATCAATGTTGGGGCCACTCCTGTTCTTCATTTATATAAATGATATGCTCTCTAGTATTACGGGTAACTCTTAAATATTTGTTTGCTGATGACAGTAGCATGTTAGTAAAGGATGTTGTGTGCAACATTGTCTTGGTTTCAAATAGTGCGGTTCATGTCCTAAGTTCATGACTTATAGAAAATAAACTAATGCTAAATCACAGTAAGACTCAGTTTTTACAGTTTCTAACACATGATTCAACAAAACCTGATGTTTTAATTTCACAGAATGAGCATGTGATTAGTGAAACTGAACAGTTCAAATTTCTAGGTGTTCAGATAGATAGTAAACTATCATGGAAAGCCCACAATCAGGATCTTCTTCAAAGACTTTAGCTGCCATTTTTACTATTTGAAAGATATCTGAAGTGAGTAATTGTTCGACATGAAAATTAGTCTACTTTGCTTATTTTCATTCGCTTGTATAATATGGTATTATATTTTGGGGTAACTCTTCCCATTGTAAAAGGATATTTTTGGCTCAGAAACTGGAAGTTCAGGCAACAAGTGGTGTAAGTTCACAAACCTCTTGTTGACTCCTGTTCACAGGTCTATCTGGATACTTCCCACTAACACCAACCTGTCAGAACTCCAGAGATGGGAACTTGCCCTTCAGTATATCCTCTCTTCTCGTTATCCGCCAGGCCTCAATCTCCGCTAATTTCAATTTGCCGCCGCCCATACCTCACCTGTCTTTCAACAACATCTTTGCCTCTACTTCCGCCTCGACTGACATCTCTGCCCAAACTCTTTGCCTTTACAAATGTCTGCTTGTGTCTGTGTATGTGCGGATGGATATGTGTGTGTGTGCGAGTGTATACCTGTCCTTTTTTCCCCCAAGGTAAGTCTTTCCGCTCCCGGGATTGGAATGACTCCTTACCCTCTCCCTTAAAACCCACATCCTTTCATCTTTCCCTCTCCTTTCCTCTTTCCCAATGAAGCAACAGTTTGTTGTGAAAGCTTGAATTTTGTGTGTATGTTTGTGTTTGTTTGTGTGTCTGTCAACCTGCCAGCACTTTCGTTCGTTCGGTAAGTCACATCATCTTTGTTTTTATATATATATATATATATATATATATATATATATATATATATATATATATATATATATATATATATATATATATATATTTGTGTGTGTGTATATGTGTTGATGTCTGCTTGTCAGATGTCTGCTTGTGTGTGTATATGTGTGGATGGATATGTGTGTGTGCGCGCGAGTGTATACCCGTCCTTTTTTCCCCCTAAGGTAAGTCTTTCCGCTCACGGGGTTGGAATGACTCCTTACCCTCTCCCTTAAAACCCACATCCTTTCGTCTTTCCCTCTCCTTCCCTCTTTCCTGATGAGGCAACAGTTTGTTGCGAAAGCTTGAATTTTGTGTGTATATATATATCAATATAGTAGAGGGAAACATTCCACGTGGGAAAAAAATATTTAAAAACAAAGAATTTGTGACTTACCAAACAAAAGCGGTGGCATGTCGATAGACACACAAACAAACACAAACATACACACAAAATTCAAGCTTTCGCAACAAACTGTTGCCTCATCAGGAAAGAGGGAAGGAGAGGGAAAGGCGAAAGGATGTGGGTTTTAAGGGAGAGGGTAAGGAGTCATTCCAATCCCGGGAGCGGAAAGACTTACCTTAGAGGGAAAACAGGACGGGTATACACTCGCGCACACACACACACATATCCATCCACACATATACACACACAAGCAGACATCTCACAAGCAGACATATTTAAAGACAAAGAGTTTGGGCAGAGATGTCAGTCGAGGCGGAAGTGAAGAGGCAAAGATGATGTTGAATGACAGGTGAGGTATGTGTGGCGGCACTTGAAATTAGCGGAGATTGAGGCCTGGTGGGTAACGGGAAGAGAGGATATATTGAAGAGCAAGTTCCCATCTCTGGAGTTCGGATAGGTTGGTGTTGGTGGGAAGTATCCAGATAACCCACACGGTGTAACACTGTGCCAAGATGTGCTGGCCGTGCACCAAGGCATGTTTAGCCACAGGGTGATCCTCATTACCAACAAACACTGTCTGCCTGTGTCCATTCATGCGAATGGACAGTTTGTTGCTGGTCATTCCCACATAGAATGCATCACAGTGTAGGCAGGTCAGTTGGTAAATCACGTGGGTGCTTTCACATGTGGCTCTGCCTTTGATCGTGTACACCTTCCGGGTTACAGGACTGGAGTAGGTGGTGGTGGGAGGGTGCATGGGACAGGTTTTTCACCGGGGGTGGTTACAAGGATAGGAGCCAGAGGGTAGGGAAGGTGGTTTGGGGATTTCATAGGGATGAACTAACAGGTTACGAAGGTTAGGTGGATGGCGGAAAGACACTCTTGGTGGAGTGGGGAGGATTTCATGAAGGATGGATCTCATTTCAGGGCAGGTTTTGAGGAAGTCGTATCCCTGCAGGAGAGCCACATTCAGAGTCTGGTCCAGTCCCGGAAAGTATCCTGTCACAAGTGGGGCACTTTTGTGGTTCTTCTGTGGGGGATTCTGGGTTCGAGGGGATGAGGAAGTGGCTCTGGTTATTTGCTTCTGTACCAGGTCGGGAGGGTAGTTGCGAGATGCGAAAGCTGTTGTCAGGTTGTTGGTGTAATGGTTCAGGGATTCCGGACTGGAGCAGATTCGTTTGCCACGAAGACCTAGGCTGTAGGGAAGGGACCGTTTGATGTGGAATGGGTGGCAGCTGTCATAATGGAGGTACTGTTGCTTGTTGGTGGGTTTGATGTGGATGGACGTGTGAAGCTGGCCATTGGACAGGTGGAGGTCAACGTCAAGGAAAGTGGCATGGGATTTGGAGTAGGACCAGGTGAATCTGATGGAGCCAAAGGAGTTGAGGTTGGAGAGGAAATTCTGGAGTTCTTCTTCACTGTGAGTCCAGATCATGAAGATGTCATCAATAAATCTGTACCAAACTTTGGGTTAGCAGGCCTGGGTAACCAAGAAGGCTTCCTCTAAGCGACCCATGAATAGGTTGGCGCACGAGGGGGCAATCCTGGTACCCATGGCTGTTCCCTTTAATTGTTGGTATGTCTGGCCTTCAAAAGTGAAGAAGTTGTGGGTCAGAATGAAGCTGGCTAAGGTGATGAGGAAAGAGGTTTTAGGTAGGGTGGCAGGTGATCGGCGTGAAAGGAAATGCTCCATCGCAGCAAGGCCCTGGACGTGCGGAATATTTGTGTAACCAACACCTTCTCGCCTTTTTTCACACCAGATCTCCAGTTACTTTCCAGTTCACCTTTATCTCTCCCCATATATTTTTATTTTCATTTTCATTTCAGCCTCATGTTACACTTTCCACCTTCTAATACCATGTCACCCTCACAACACCCCCATTAAGTTTTATTTACATTCCCTCCGCAAACATGCCTTCGCCCTAGCCAGATTACGCTCCCATATTCTATTTTCACAGGCTTGTCTGACATTTGGCATTACCCCCAAAGGCCTCACACTTAAAGTTCCCATCTCTGGCTGCAACCCTTCTTTCCATCAGTCCCTATATCAGTTCCAAACTGAACAATCCATTGCCCTCACCCACCTAATCCTTCACCTACACATCAACTCAGCCAATGAACACACCCGTCAACTCCTATACTTAATAAAAGTCCTTAATCTTTCCTCTCCCACATCCACACCGGCTGTTCAGAGCATCCTCCTACAGGCCAACCGTAAATTAGAACAGCATGCCACCCTCCACCTCGAAAAACTATCCAATCTCCTGGTTTCCCACCTCCGGAAAGGCAACTCACTCACCCTTCACAACCTTTCCAGCAAACCTCAACCTCCTCTCATTGCACACAAACCCAGTCTCTCCCATCTACTCAATCTCCCACTTCTAGCTCCACTCCCTCCAAAACCTCAAAATTCCAATCAACACAATCTGGAACCACAACACCCTAATTCAGTGGTTAACCTTTCCTCCAAACCTCTCTCCCAATCCGAAACCTCTGTCCCATCCAAAGGCCTCACCTTCAGCCCCACTCCCAGATTCAACCAAACAGCCCTCGTCAAAGATTTACTGTCCTACACTCGTACTCTCTGCTGGAAATATCACTTTGCCACGAAGAAAAATGATCCTAATCCTACTCCTAATGATCCAACTCCCCAAGACACCATCCAAATTGAACCCTGCCTGGAACAGTTCCGTCCTCCGTCGCAACGGGACCCACCTCCTCTTCCTCAAAATCACCCTCTCCAAACCTTCCAGGAATTTCTGACTTCCAGCCTTGCATCTCAATCCTTCTTAAAACACCTTAATCCTACTCCCAACATCATCACTGCTGAAGCCCAGGCTATCCGTGATCTGAAGGCTGACCGATCCATCGTCATTCTTCCGGCGGACAAGGGTTCCACGACCGTGGTACTTGACCATCGGGAGTATGTGGCTGAGGGACTGCGTCAGCTTTCAGACACCACATACAAAGTTTGCCAAGGTAACCCCATTCCCGATGTCCAGGCAGAGCTTCAAGGAATCCTCAGAACCTTAGCCCCCTGCAAAACCTTTCACCTGACTCCATCAACCTCCTGACCCCACTGACACCCCGCACCCCTACCTTCTACCTTCTTCCTAAAATCCACAAACCCAATCATCCCGGCCGCCCCATTGTAGCTGGTTACCAAGCCCCCACAGAACGTATCTCTGCCTACGTAGATCAACACCTTCAACCCATTACATGCAGTCTCCCATCCTTCATCAAAGACACCAACCACTTTCTCGAACGCCTGGAATCCTTACCCAATCTGTTACCCCCAGAAACCATCCTTGTAACCATTGATGCCACTTCCTTATACACAAATATTCCGCACGTCCAGGGCCTCGCTGCGATGGAGCATTTCCTTTCACGCCGATCACCTGCCACCCTACCTAAAACCTCTTTCCTCATCACCTTAGCCAGCTTCATCCTGACCCACAACTTCTTCACTTTTGAAGGCCAGACATACCAACAATTAAAGGGAACAGCCATGGGTACCAGGATGGCCCCCTCGTATGCCAACCTATTCATGGGTCGCTTAGAGGAAGCCTTCTTCGTCACCCAGGCCTACCAACCCAAAGTTTGGTACAGATTTATTGATGACATCTTCATGATCTGGACTCACAGTGAAGAAGAACTCCAGAATTTCCTCTCCAACCTCAACTCCTTTGGTTCCATCAGATTCACCTGGTCCTACTCCAAATCCCATGCCACTTTCCTTGACGTTGACCTCCACCTGTCCAATGGCCAGCTTCACACGTCCGTCCACATCAAACCCACCAACAAGCAACAGTACCTCCATTATGACAGCTGCCACCCATTCCACATCAAACGGTCCCTTCCCTACAGCCTAGGTCTTCGTGGCAAACGAATCTGCTCCAGTCCGGAATCCCTGAACCATTACACCAACAACCTGACAACAGCTTTCGCATCTCGCAACTACCCTCCCGACCTGATACAGAAGCAAATAACCAGAGCCACTTCCTCATCCCCTCGAACCCAGAATCCCCCACAGAAGAACCACAAAAGTGCCCCACTTGTGACAGGATACTTTCCGGGACTGGACCAGACTCTGAATGTGGCTCTCCAGCAGGGATACGACTTCCTCAAATCCTGCCCTGAAATGAGATCCATCCTTCATGAAATCCTCCCCACTCCACCAAGAGTGTCTTTCCGCCATCCACCTAACCTTCGTAACCTGTTAGTTCATCCCTATGAAATCCCCAAACCACCTTCCCTACCCTCTGGCTCCTATCCTTGTAACCACCCCCGGTGAAAAACCTATCCCATGCACCCTCCCACCACCACCTACTCCAGTCCTGTAACCCGGAAGGTGTACACGATCAAAGGCAGAGCCACATGTGAAAGCACCCACGTGATTTACCAACTGACCTGCCTACACTGTGATGCATTCTATGTGGGAATGACCAGCAACAAACTGTCCATTCGCATGAATGGACACAGGCAGACAGTGTTTGTTGGTAATGAGGATCACCCTGTGGCTAAACATGCCTTGGTGCACGGCCAGCACATCTTGGCACAGTGTTACACCGTCTGGGTTATCTGGATACTTCCCACTAACACCAACCTATCCGAACTCCGGAGATGGGAACTTGCTCTTCAATATATCCTCTCTTCCCGTTACCCACCAGGCCTCAATCTCCGCTAATTTCAAGTTGCCGCCACTCATACCTCACCTGTCATTCAACATCATCTTTGCCTCTTCACTTCCGCCTCGACTGACATCTCTGCCCAAACTCTTTGTCTTTAAATATGTCTGCTTGTGAGATGTCTGCTTGTGTGTGTATATGTGTGGATGGATATGTATGTGCTAGTATATACCCGTCCTTTTTTCCCCCTAAGGTAAGTCTTTCCGCTCCCGGGATTGGAATGACTCCTTACCCTCTCCCTTAAAACCCACATCCTTTCGCCTTTCCCTCTTTCCTGATGAGGCAACAGTTTTGCAAAAGCTTGAATTTTGTGTGTATGTTTGTTTGTGTGTCTATCGACGTGCCAGCGCTTTCGTTTGGTAAGTCATATCATCTTATATATATAAAATAGAGGGCAACATTCCACGTAGGAAAAATATATCTAAAAACAAAGATGATGTGACTTACCAAATGAAAGTGCTGGGTTGTTGCGAAAGCTTGAATTTTGTGTGTATGTTTGTGTTCGTTTGTGTGTCTGTCAACCTGCCAGCACTTTCATTTGGTAAGTCACATCATCTTGTCATTTATTGTTAACAGTATTAGCTTATTCCCAAGAATAAGCAACTTTCACTCAGTTAATACTCGGCAGAAATCAACCCTGCGTTTGAATCGGACTTCCTTAACTCTTGTGCAGAAAGGTGTGCAGTATATTGCTGCATCCATTTTCAATAAGCTACCACTCAAATTAAAAAATCTTAGCAGAAATCCACATGCTTTCAAATTAAAACTGAAGAGCTTCCTCATGGGTCACTCCTATTCTGTCAAGGAGTTCCTTGAAAAATTAAGCTGATTATTGTTGATTGAGTTTACTTAATCTTATGGACTGACTTTTTTTGGGTTCACAAACATTTTATTGTTATCTGTTATTACTTTTATGTTGTAATTTCATGTACTGACATGTTCCATGACTTGGAGATTTGCTCCTCAATTTGGTCCTACAGATCTTGACTTGTAAATAAATAAATAAATAAATAAATAAAACTAAGAAGGAGGAAAGTGCATGACCACAATCTAGCAGCCTACCTTCCCTCACACTTCTACCCTCCAATGTCTTCTTTCCCTCCACCCTGTTGCACCCCCCAGAACACAATTTATCCCTTAATATGGCTCTACTGCGCTCACATTGATACACACAATTAATATTTGTTCTTAAGCCACTTCATTTAACATTAAACATTAATTTCATACTATTAAAACACTATTTTGAATGCAAAATCCTATATAGTCAAGGCAGGAATTATCACCTGAAAATGTGGTTGTAATTCCATGAAACCAGTCATACAGCTGAATGTATTTTCCAAAATGCAGACATTTTTTTAATAATATGTGATTTTCCCTCCCCTACAACATGGAAATTATTAGTCGTAAAGAAAAAATTAATAGGACATTTTTTATAGGAAATGTAGTTTATCTGTGTACTGAGAAACTGCTAGAATCCGCAGTTTTTGAGATACTGATGAAAGACATAAAATTGTGCCCCCACCTCCCAGCCCCATGTTCACACCCTACTGGTCTGCATTTTTAGAATGTTCTTCATGACACTCTCTTCTACTACTGCACAAAAATTGCCAACTGCATGGTTTTCCCACTAATCAATCTTTTTTGGTCTTTGTTAACTGGTGTAATTCTCTGCCAGTTTATCAATTACCTCTCATCGTGCCCTGAAATAAAAATCATCTACCCATTATTATTCCCACCCCTTCCACATTGGTATTCTGCTGCCCACAAAACCTACTCAGTATTCTCGCTATCCATTGTCTCTCCAATCACATCCTATATTCCCACCACCTGCCACAAAGGACAACTCCCCTTGTGACTCAGTATCGCCCAGGACTGGAGCAACTGAATCACATTCTCCATAAGGGTTTCATCTGCCTCTTGTCCTGTCCTGAAATGAGGAATATCTTAGCCACTATCCTTCCCACTCCTCCCACAGTGGTATTCAGCCACCCAAAAAACCTACACAATGTCCTTCTCTGTCACTACTCCACCTTGCTCCCAATCTCTTGCCATATGGCTGATACCCCTGCAACAGACCTATATATAAGATCTGTTCCATAATCCTCCCACCACCATGTACTCCAGTCCGGTCAAAAGCGTCTCCTGCTTGCTCAGCAGCAAGGCTATGCGTGAAAGCTTTCATGTGATCTACAAATTAAGCTGCAACCACTGTGCTGCTTTATACATGACAAATAGCAGGCTGTCTGTTCATGTGAATGGCCACTGACAAATTGTGGCCAGAATACAACTGGACCACCCAGTTGCTGAACATGCTGGCCAATAGGTTGTGTCAAATACTCTGGCTGTTTTACAAAAAATGAGGTGGGTCATAAAGTTATGTTTTGGTTAGCAGTCTCCAATTATATTTACAAGAAATTGCAATTACATTGTTTTGCTTGGTAAATAGCTACTTCAATTTCATGACATTTTGTGTAAATTCACAGCCAACTGTCTTTTTTTAAGAAGTACCTTCTTGCCATTATTTCTGTCTGTACTTCTGTTCTAAGAATAAGAATATATTATAAAATCAGTAAACTTTTTTTACACCACTCTTAATAGTTTTTAAACCATCAGTATTCATTTGCAGCAGTGTGTCTTTTTATTTATATTGTGGTGGCATAAAATCTGTGACTAGAGAAAAGAAATATCGCTGCCCCAGTGGGCAGTGAGAGTAGTAACCTCTGTATGCTTGCAGTGATTACAAGAGTTATGTGTATTGTGCTTAGCAATAAATAGTGTGGAAATCGTATCTCTATGGTGTGTCATATTCTGCTATCACGCCTCCAGTACCCCTTTTCCCACAGTGGGGACCCCAATTTCCACATTGCGCCACAGTTTTGCTGTTAAGTCAAAAATCTACTGCTCTGGTTACACCACCAAGAATGCTGCCATTACAAATGTTACAATATCACTGTTTCTTAAGCAATGTCAAGAACATCTCTCAACAAGTTCTTGCAAATTCCAGAAACAAACCCTATGCAAAATTGCTAAATATCCGCCAAGGCTTGGACAATACTACAGTGCCACATAACATAGCAACAATGCCTTCATTGTTCACCACATCTTTGGACCAACCTCTCACCGCTGATGACATCAAGCAGTGAACTGTGCCAGGTGTAGTGTCGAATTTACCAGGTGACTTCACGATAAACATCTCAGATTTGACACCAAGTGAATCTATTCCTGGTGCTTCAGACAAAAGTTCTGCTGAGAATCACAATAAACAATGGCTGCCTGCCTCCATAACAAATGGTAATCTAAGTGCCTTTGAACTTCGCACAGGACAAAACATCACGTGTTTCAGTGCTAGTGATTATGGGCATTATGACACTCGCAATAATGACCTGAACCATATGGATACCTCCCGCAGTGCCATTACAGTTGAACAACAATGGCCAAACCATAATACTCCATTGTTCTGGTTCATCACCCATCTGCCAACAGACTGTGGGATCAAGGTTTACATCAACTTTCAGTACCTGTACATTCCAATTTTCCAAATCTGATTCTGACTGTTGCAACTAAACGTGAGTTCTCCGAGACAGACTGTGACATCAGTCACATTGCAGCCATGCCAGCCATACTGGACATTACAACCAATTTGCTTCTGGTTCAGCACTATGATTCACATGTGCATCACCTGCACCCAGTACCAACACTAAATATGGACTCTGAAAACACATTTTTTACAACCTCACCTTGGCAAGATCAGATACCATTGCCTCCTGGTTCGAATGACATCACAGGCATGTCAGCCACATCATGAATGACTGCACATCTGCAGGAACTCTATGAGACACTGCCTGTGCCACTGAATAATAAATGGACCATGCTTTCTTCTTTATGGGGCCATGACCTCATGTGCACTCTCACATACATTTCCTGCTGTCTCAGACATCGGACATTTGGAAATTCATATCAACTGCATTGACCCTGGAACTTAACTCACATGTACAGCCATGCTTCAAAAATCCACCCAAGTTCTACACACATCGTTGTGTGACACTAGTTGAGGTGCATTTCCTGCCTATCTCGTGCTCTAATGCTCCTGCACTTACTGCGCCATGCCATAGCCGCCTTGCAGTGGTGCCTTACAATCAATCCACTGATAGCCATCATACTGCCCACTACCATCCAAAACTACTGTTGTTCCATGCAGATTCTTCCCCAACGTGGTTTGCCCTCAGTGGGTGTTTGATAATGGCCAATGGCATCATTGGCGATGATGAGATGTTCGCCACTCTTCTTAACCATCTCAGATACAGTGTGGACCTTATTAGCGACTTGCTTTTGGATGTTCCAGCTTCTCATAAATACAAAACTGCCAAGACACTACTGTTACAACAACTAACATGCACGCCTGAGCAGCAGCTACATCTCATCATCAACGAGACCACTTTGGGCAATAGCATGCCGTCTTTACTCTGGTGCTGCCTGCGAATTCTACTTACCCCAGCACTCTTGACTGACCACATGCTATAAAAACTTCAGCTCCTAAAACTGCCAGAGAACATCCAGACTGCAATGCTAGCACATGAGGTGGCACCTCTGGAGTTTAATCTTCGACTTGCTGACAGAATGCAGGTGCTATCACAACACCGCATTCTAGTCAACAATCAACAGCACTATGATGCAGTCAGCACCCAGTATACCTGCACTGAAACCAATTTTGCATGATCCTGGCTGAGCTGCCCTGACATTCTGTGCAGCCGCACACTGCCTGATGATGGCTGGACCAATCCAGACAGGGCTGTGTCCCCTGCCTCTACCATCCTGAGTGCCTTTCACGGCTCCAGCAGACAACAGATGTTTATTGCAACAGTTGAATTATTGCCTTCTGAGCTGGCCACAGCCCCAACTGTGTGTATAAACAAAAGCTGCACTGACCAAGTGCATCACCTGCTTCCACACCCAACACACAACAATGCTACTGCTGGTTTTGCACCAGATGTGGCCAGGATGCACAGTGCTGCAGACAACCCTGCATCTAGCCAGACTAGAACGGTTCATTAACAAGATGCCCCTACACAACGCAAAAAACAGCACCAATGCAGTGTTTCAATGGGCAGACAGTTGCCGATTATTCGTCCATAACAGGCACCTGCACATGTATTTCCTCGTTGATACCAGGGCTGATGTGAGTGCTCTATTGCTTGCTCTTACACCTGCTGTTGCGCCTGCTATAATGTCACTGTCACTGCTGCAACTGTGTATGGCCAATGATACTGTAATTGCATCTGCTGAACTGCACACATCATGCTCGACCTTGTAACAGATATGCAAATACCTTGGACATTTCTAGTGGCAGAGATGGTTGAACCAGTCCTGGTATCAATTTCCTTGGGAATTTCCAACTACTGCCAGATTTAAATCACACCCTTCTATTATGACAGGATGGCCAGCAGCTGATCCTTGATGTGGTCATACACTGCCTTCAGACACAGTAACACACTCGGTGACACTGCCCATGCTCGACACACCACTCGGCCTTAAGTTACAAAGCAAAGCACTTTTCAACCAGCTATGCTTAAAGAGAGCCAAGTACTCATAATTACATCATGACAATGACGTCACACACCTCAACAACTAACAACTATGGAGATGAATCCTGAACGCCACCACATCATTTCATGCAGCGTAACAACATCTTGATGACCTTCATCATCTCAACACCGATCACTACCATGGTGCTGCTACTACACACACTTCTCAGGTTAGTGATGCTTCACAATCCCCCACTCAAGTGTACTCCTGAGACAATGCCGTGTGACATTAACAGCAACGGTGAATCACATCACGCCCCACTTCCTGGACTTACTCCACGCTCCCCCATTAGACCACGTACAATCTGTGCCATGCAGGACAGCACAGTCCACCACATCACAACCACACCAGGTCCCCCTGTCTGTCACCACCTGAATTATCTAGCTCCTCACAAACTAAAAGTGGCTTAAGCTGTGGTAGACAAACTTTTATGGGCTGTGCTAGTCAGGCCATCAGACAGTCTTTGGACCTTCCCAATTAAATTAGCTCCTAAAAAAATGGTACTTGGCACCTGTGCAACGACTACCATTACCTCAACACCCATGCAATCATTGTCAGCTGTCCCGTTCTCAAATTGTGGAATTTTTCACATTTGTTGGCTGAGGCAAAATTTTCAGCATTGTCAATTGCAAAGCGCATACCTGCAAATACTGATGGTGGCTGACGATATACCAACCACTTTGATAATGATGCCATTCAGTCTCTCTGAGTTCCTCTGCATGCTGTACTGATAAAACACAAGGCACAGATATAGCAAAGGTTTATTGATACTGTACTGTTCAATTTGTCTTTCTGTTCTATGAGACATTATAATCTTTTCACAAAGCGAGCAAGACCATGACGACTACCTGCATATCATCCATGATAAGCTAGCTTCTCATGGGGTCATGAAAAAAGTGACAAGTACCAACTTCGGCAACCCCATATGACCTTTTCCAGACACCATGTCAATGTGTCTGGGGTGCATCCTGCTCCTGAGGAAACTGAACAGATACGCCTTCTCCCACCTCCCAAAAACTACCAAGAGCTGTGTAGGTTTTTGGGGGTCATAAATTTCTACAGGAACCAATTGGCACACACTGCTGAGACTTCACTATCATAACACAAGCAATGTGCTGCACGAACACATCTGGTACATGATGCCTCGATTGGACATCTGGTATGTGATGCCTCAAAATTGGACACCACAAATGCAGATGGCCTTTGACAAAGTAAAACAATGCCTGTTACATGTCAGGACCCCCCCCCCCCCCTCCCCACCACCACCACCACCCATCGCCTAACGCAAATCTAATTATCATGTACAATGCTATCGATTACGCAATCGAGGTTGCTTTACAGCAAAGAGTTGGTGGAATTACTCAGCCACTCAGGTTTTTCCTCCCACAAACTTACCGACATACAGAAAAAAATGGTCCCCATTGATCATGAACTACTATCGATATATGAAGCAGTTTGTCACTTTCAAGATGATGTTGAAGGAAGACCCCTTATTGTATATATAGACCATGACCCATTGGCAGATTCTACACCCAGGAGATTCTGCCACTTTGATTTCATAGCACGGTTCACTACTACGAACGATTCATCAAAGGTGCCAATAATATTGTGGCAGACTATTTTTCCCTTATTGCAGATACCTCTGCCAGTTGGACTTCAATAGGATCCAAGATGCACAAGCAACAGCTGCTGATCTCCACAGCTTGTTTAACAAACCAGACACTGGACCACAATTGCAACAACACACGCTATCCAACATGACCAAACAAGATTGGTGTGATGTTTTGAATTTACGGGTCTGACTAGTCATCCAAGAGCCACACCACAGGACAATTTTTGACCTTCTCCACAACCTTGCACATCCGGGTGTGCACCCTACCTTATGCCTCATCATGGAATGATTTGTCTGGCTTAACATTAAAAAGGGTTGTGCCACGTGGTCCAGGACTTGCATTCCATACCAGCAGGCAAAACCTGGCTGCCACGCTAGCCCCCCTTTGGTAAATTCCTGATTCCAAAAGGATGGTTTCAGCATGTCCACATTGACATCTTAGGGCCACTCCCTGAATCACATGGTTACCATTACATTCTGTCAGTGATAGATTGTGTGACACAACCCACAATTCCCAACATATCAGCAGAGACAGTAGCAGAAACATTCGTCAACAGTTGGACTGTCAGATTCCTGTCCTCCTTAATATTGGACCAGGGTCAGCAGTTTCAATCCCAACTGCTCAGTGACATGTCATCTATGCAGATGCCTTCAATTCCATACCACCACCTCCCATCCCCAATCCAATGGCCTATTGGAACAGTGGCATTGGAAGATGAAAGCTGCTCTCATGTGCCATTCAGAATCATGGGTGGAGGCCCTTATATGAGTTCTCCTGAGCATTTGCACAGCACATAAAGATGACCTTGATGCATTGTTACACACCGCACACCAGAGGACTCACCTCCCTTTTTTTAGCAGATGGTACACTCATTGTCACTGCTCTGGCTTACACTGCTGCAGGCCCCACAACACTTCTTGTTGGCGCAACAATGCGAGGCAATGCCGCCAACATGCCTCCCTCTTCAAATACTGTTGCCAACCCAGCAACAATTAAAAACTACATCCTTATCTGTTAATGCTGCTGGCAGCAATCCATTAATCACACTGCCAATGTTACACTGTGGCCATGCCCTCTGTCCCCTGGCACACCTTGCTGACTACAATGGGTCTTCCATCGCATCCACTGTCACACACCTGTCTCCATCACTTCCGATAGATGACACTCTACTGTAGCCTCTCCTCACATGCTCTGCACTATGGGGATGGGGGTAGGGTGTCAGTGGTGGTGTAACACCTCTGACTGGAGAAAAGGGAGATTGCTGCCCCGGCAGGCAGTGAGAGCAGTATGCTCTTATGCCTGTAATGATTACACAAGTTATATTGTGCTTAGCAATAAATAGTGTGGAAATTGTACCTCTATGGTGTGTCACTATCGTGTTATCACACCTCCAGTACCCCATTTCCCAAATATCATATGACTGTGACATTTTCTTGTCTTTCTTTTTCTAGGTGCAGTTAGTTTCTTTCACTTGCAAAATCTGAAAATTCGTAACCATGGCTAGTAAAAGGAACTGAGAAATGCAGCCTTCTGAACTCCCAACTCTATGTGATGTTCTGAGATATGGGCTTCTGCTAAGAAAGCACAATGGAGAGAATGTCAGAAATTACCCAGCAGTAGTTCTTACAAAGGATAGTTATCCAAAAGTGCTTGAAAAGTGGGGGCTAGCAAACAGTTTTTGTGTGGTGCCAATTTTAAATTACAGAGTCACAGTCCTGAAGGACCAATTTTCTTCAAACTGGGAAAAGGCAAAAACTTATCACTCGGCAGACGAAAACTGGTAGTGAAAGAGACTTTTAAAGCAATGACCAAAAAGATCTCTGCATTCTCACATGCAAGTGTGAGATTAAGCTAAGTTCAGAATTTGAGGGTCTATGTCCAAGTAGTGCTGACTGTAAACATGAAGTGCACATCTCCTGCTCTTGTATTAAACAGTGTCCATTGGTGACACATCAGGAGGGTAACATCTCACATATCTAGGATTGCCTGCTTTTATAGTTCACTTCTTCAGTTAGCCTTGTTAGTCTTGCTAGAATGGTTAGGATGTGTCTATGCAGTGTGCGAATGCAGGATCAGCAGGCCACAGTTCGCGAACAGCTGAATGTGCTGTTGGGTACGGTCAATCACCTTTAGGCTGCTGTCTCAGGGTGTAGCAGTGGTGGAGAATCTGGCATGTTGCATAGGACATCTCACGTGCCATTTGTCTTTCCCATGGGCTCTGCTTCCAAGGTACCTCCTAGTGCACCTGATGCCGTGGATCTGCCCCCACTGAAGGGTGAGTGGTGGGTGGTAAGGCATTCGCATCGCTTAAGGCAGAAGGCCAGTGTAAGACTGGGTAAGGCCAGGTGGCTTTCCACCCTGTGAATGGACAGGTGGCCACTCCTTCAGCAGGGTACAAGCAGGCACACGGGCAGAGGGATTTACTAGTTATTGGGAGCTCCGATGTTAGGAGCATTATGGAGCCCCCTAGGCAGATAGCATTCAGAGATGGAAAGAAAGCCAATGTGCACTCAGTATGTTTGCCAGGGGGCCTCATCTGAGATATGAATGGTCCTTGCCTATAATTATTGAGCATGCAGGGTGCAGTCTTCTGCATGTTGTGGCTCACGTTGGCACCAATGACCCCTGTCTCATGGGTTCTGTGGCAATCCACTGTTTGTACAGGTGGCTGGCAGAGATGCTGAAGACTGCTGCCCTTGCACATGTTGCAAGCAGAGCTCGCAATTTGCAGCATCATTCCCAGAGCTGATCAGGGTCCTTTGGTTTGGAACCGAATGGACAGTCTCAACCAAAGGCTGCAGATTTCTAGACCTGCATTATCATGTGGAGATTTGTAGGACTCCCCTTGATAGGTCAAGGGTGCACTACACAAAGGAAGCAGCTACTTGGCTAGCAGAGTACTTGTGGAGTGCACATGAAGGTTTATAGGCTAGGCGGTGATTAGAAGTGCTCTGATAAATTTTCACCAGTCGACTCATAGCAAGGGAAGTCATACAGCGTTTTGAATAAAGACACTTTGACTGTCACAATTTTATCAGTAAACTCTGAAAGTGTTCATAATAAGGTTCCCGAATTTACTGTCCTCCGGGGAAAGTCCTCACACTCAAATTATTCTTGGGACCAAGAGCTGGTTGGAACTTTAAGTGGAAAGCTCTGAGATATTTAGCAAGTCATGGAATGTATATCAGAAAGACAGATTAGAGGCTGTGGCAACGGGACTGTTCATTGCAGTTCACAAAAATACTGTCTCTACTGAGGTCAAAGTTGAGTGACAGTGAAGCAATCTGGTCGCAATAACAAGTGTAGGTGAAACTAAGTTAATTGTTGGATGTTTTTACCAACCACCTAATTCTGCTGTGACAGTTCTAGAGTCATTCAGAAAGAGTATATGGTCAATAGTGCGCAAATACCCAGATGATGCTATACTAGTTGGAGGCAACTTTAACCTGCCAAGTATAAACTGGGATGTTTGTGGATACATTGCAGTGAGGGGGGGGGGGGGGGGGGGGTACAGATGGGCAGTCATGTGAAATACTTTTGAACACATTTTCTGAACATTGTATTGAGCAGCTAGCTCAGAAAAAGGCTGAAACTTATTGACAATGTCAGTATAGAAAAGGGGGTTAGTGATAATGATGTCATTATAGCAACTATGATTACAAAAGTTAAGAAATCAGTGTGTTTCTGCTAGACAGAGCAGGTAATCAGTTGTTAGCATCTCACTTAGACAGTGAACTGACTTTCTCTAGTTCCAGTAAGATGGATGTATAGAAATTATGGGCAGAGTTTAAGCAGGTTGTATATTGTGGACTGGAGAGTTATGTGCCTAGGAAGTGGGTAAAAGATGAAAAAGAAGCACCGTGGTTTAATAACAAAATTCAGCAGATGCTGAGGAAGCAGAGCCTGTTGCACTCTTGGTACAAAAGGGAATGCATAAATGACAAGCAAAGGTTAGTAGAGATTTGTGCATCTGTAAAAAGATCTATGTGTGAAGCATACAACTACCACCATCACACCTTAGCAAAAGATCTGGCAGAGAACCCAAGAAAATTCTGGTCACATGTAACATTGCAAAGCAGGCCTGAGAGTTCCATTTAGTCCCTTGTTGGCCAGTCTGGTGTAGCATTTGAAGATAACAAAACGAAAGCCGAAGTTTGAAATTTCACTTTCAAGAAATCGTTCACACAAGGGAACCATACATTTGACCATCAGATAGACTGCTGTATGGACAACATAGTAACAAGCACACCTGGTGTAGAGAAGCAACTGAAAGATCTGAACACAAATAAATCACCATGTCCAGATGGAATCCCAGTTCCATTTTACAAAGAGTACTCTGCAGCATTGGCCCCTTACCTAGCCTGCATTTATCATGAATCTCTCACCCAGCACAAAGTCCAAGGACTGGAGGAAAGTGCAGGTGACTCCAGTATATAAGAAGGGTAAAAGAACAGACCCACAAAATTACAGACCAATATCCCTAACTTTGGTTTGATACAGGACCCTTGAACATATTCTCAGTTTGAATATAATAAATTCTCTTGAGACTAAAAAGCTTATGTCCACCAATCAGCATGGTTTTGCTGATGTGAAACTCAGCTTGCCGTTTTCTTACATGATATCCTGAAAACTATGGACGAAGGGCAACAGGCAGATTCCATATTTCTAGATTTCCGGGAAGCATTTGACACGGTGTCCCACTGCAGGCCATTAACGAAGGTACAAGCATATGGGATACGTTCACAGGTATGTGAGTGGCTCAAAGACTTCTTCAATAATAGAGCCCAGTATGTTGTCTTTGACGGTGAGTGTTCATCAGAAATGAGGGTACCATCAGGAAAGCCCCAGGGAAGTGTTATAGGGCCGCTGTTGTTCTCTATATACCCTAAATGGTTTGGTGAATAGTGTGGGCAGCAATTTGTGGTTGTTTGCTGATGATGCCGTGGTGTATGGTAAGGTGTTTAAGTTGTATGACTGTAGGAAAATACGAGCCGACTTAGAGAAAATTTCCAGTTGGTGTGATGAAAGGCAGCTAGCCCTAAATGTGAAAAAATGTAAGTTAATGTGGGTGAGTAGGAAGATCAAACTTGTAATGTTCAGATACAGCATTACTAGTGTCCTGCTTGACACAGTCGAGTCGTTTAAGCATCTGGGCAGAGCTATATGAGATGGAACGAGCATGTGAGAAATGTGGTAGGGAAGGCAAGTGGTCAACTTCTGTTTATTGGGAGAACTTTAGGAAACAGTGGTTCTTCTGTAAAGGAGACTGTATGTAGGACATTAGTGCAAGCTACTCTTTAGTACTGCTTGAGTGTTTGGGATCCGTACCACGTTGGATTGAAGGAAGATATTGAAGCAATTCAGAGGCAGACTGCTAGATTTGTTAACGGTAGGTTCGAACACCACGTAAGTGTTACGGAGATGCTTTGTGAACTCAAATGAGAATCTGGAGGGAAGGCGATGTTCTTTTCAAGAAACACTATTGAGAAAATTTAGAGAACCGCCATTTGAAGCTGACTGCCGAACGTTTCTACTACCGCCAACATATGTTGTTGTAAGGACCACAAAGATAAAATATGAGGAATTAGAGCTCATATGGAGGCATACAGAAAGTTGTTTTTCACTCAATCTATTTGCGAGTGGAGCAGAATGGGAAATGACAAGTAGTGGCACACAGTACCCTCCACCACACACTGTTTGGTGGCTTGCAGAGTATTGACATAGATGTAGATGTGGATATAAAGCTGCTGTCAAATAGCTAGTGTTTATTAAAGGTCAAAGAGAGAATGTTGGATCTGCTGGATAGCATCAAACTGTATAAAGGTAGGCTTCCGCGGCCATTGTGAATTCAATAAAAATTTTCTGGGTTATTGACAATCCGGTCACAAATCCAGAAAAAAAATTATTGAAAGCGTCAAACTGGATTATCAGATCTTCCTGAGCACAAAAGACAAAAAGCAGAAGAGGCAAGAAGATGAATTAAGAAGAACTTCTGACAATAAGAAGAAAAGGAAAGAAGAGTTAACATTACAGTCAAATGAAATTATTTTCTCCAAAGAGGATGAAGAGACAACAAATGTTAAAGATGAAAGTTCTGAAGATCCTTTGCAGATTCTATGTGATGATTCTGGCGTACCTTCTACTTGTAGTATGAGTCGGTATAATAAAGTACAATAGAGAAATGCTGCATTACAAAATATTGGGTACTGACTAAGATGGTGTACAGCTGTGTATTTGCATGCTGGATTAATGACTGAAGGAGACAATAAAGGGCCTAAGAAAAAGTCTTGAAATTGCTTGATGAAGAATTTCATGCTCAATGCAACACAGGCAAGATTGAATGTATCTTCTTTGCTGGATGCCAAGATTCCACTAAAGTTCTGTAACAGAAAGATAAATCATCAATTTCCAAATATTGTGTTTGCAAAGAATCAGGCGGAAGGTATATTTTCCATTCTATTCCATAGAAAATCTTAATGAAAAGGAAATCAGTTGAAATTATTGTTAACCATCTTGTGGATTTTTTAAAGAAAAACAGCATTGATAAAAGTTTGCAGGCTACTGGTGATGGCTCAATTAATTTTAAGACTAGCATGGAAGGAGGTTCATTTGTGCTTGTCACATTAATGAGCTACCTTCACACAACTTGATCAAACAGTTGGAGGGGAAAATTTTGTCTAACAACAAGTGTAGTGATAAGATTGACATGTGCTTCATAGTGCAACAGAACTTGAAATCAATCTCTGATTTGTCAGGATGTCCATTCCAGAACATTTGGTTCTGTTGAATGAGACTATAGTCAAAGATTTCTCTACGGATCAGGCTAATGGTTGTGACTGATCTGGGATAGTTAAATTGGTCCTGTAAGCCACTCTCAGTGGTTAGCAACTGCAGATAGGATTTGTTGCACATGGGTTTCAAAATATGACCTTAAAGGCATCGGCATGAAGATGTTACAACTCCTTGTGGAATATATTGTTGGTGTTTATGATTCCTGCTGGTTTACAATCAAATTGAAATTCTTTTGGGTGAAAGGAACCCACCATATTCTTTATCAACTGAAGCTCCTCAAATCCCAAAAGAAGGCAGTAGCAGATATTGTTTTCCCAGCACTGCAACATTCAGCACAGTTTACACATTTAGTGAAATGGTGCTTCAGACAATATTATGTTCAGTAGAATGAACATAATATTGTTTAGGGGTCCTGAAGATAACTGAACTGAGGAAATGAAAATGATGATACACAAAGAGAACTATCTTTTCAGCCTAGGAAGACACCTGTAGTAAATCCAAATGCATCTTCACTTTTGGAAGTGATGAGCTGGTCAGGAATAATATATGAACTTCCAATTACTTTTAAACTCAAAATATCAGAAATAACAAAGTTTGTTCAGGAGCCAATGCAAATTCCACAGTTGTCATTTCATGGACAATCCATAGAGAGGTGTGCGAAACAAGTAGCAGAAGCTTCTGGCAAATTGTGTACTCACGTGAAATGAGGATACATTAGAGGCCAGGAAGCAGACAGATGAATGATGTCTTGGAATGAATCAAAGCAATATTTGATGAATGTTGTTGGTTGAAGCTCTTTATATTTTTTACAATGTGTTATCAGTGTTTAATAATAGAGACAGAATGTAAAGAAAATTGAATGAGTTCATTAAACCACTTTTTGACCAAATTTTGTTGGAGTTTATATTAATTTATGCCCTTTTGTTGAAAATTTCAATACAAATAATAATCAAGCATAAATTTACCAAGCCAAATGTTTATCAATAAAATACCTTTCAAATTAGGAAGTTAACATAAAAAGGCACATCTTTGGACCCCTTCATTCACAAAAATCACTAAATTTTATTCTTCCCCTCTAAAATGACATGCCATATTATCCAACATAGTGTGTTTCAGTTCAATGACCACTTCACAGCCTGTGCCATCTGGATCCTTACTATCAACACCACCTTTTCTGAACTTTGCACGTTGGAAGTCTTGCTGCAATACATCCTACATTCCCATTATCCCTCTGGCCTTATCCTTCATAATCCCTGTCCTCCACTTACCTAACCCCTTCCCTGCTCCCAGTCCAGCACAACACAGCTTTCCATCCCTGCCAACACACACACTAGCCCTTTTTCCTTCTCTACTTTCCACGTTTTCCACTTCCCTCCTCCCTCCCATTTTCCCAATCCTTCTGACTGCACCTAGCAGCCCCATGCTGTCTCCACCATGATGATGCATGCTCTCATTTAGAGGATGTCATTTTGATTTTTCTGTTTGTGTAAGTGCTGTTTTTGGAGGTAGTATTTGGATGACAGTAATAACAATGGCAGGAAGTCATGCAGATTTTGGTGGCCTTGAAGTATTTGCAGACAAAGGTAATGCATGGAAGATGTTTAGGATATCAGAAAAAACAGGGTTATTTCAGAAGAATCCATGTGGAACAATAGTTATAGTCAAAACACTAACTAATCATACAAGGAAGAAGAGGGGGATGAATTGTGATACCTTTTTATTCTCTATACATACAAATGATCTGATGCACAGGCTGATCAGCAATATGTGACTGTGTGCTGATGGTACTGTGGTGTACAGAAAGTGTCATCATTGAGTGACCAGAGGAGTGTACAAGATGACTTTGCCAAAGTTCTAGTTGGTATGATGAATGGCAGCTTGCTCTAAATTTAGAAAAATGTAAATTAATGCACATGAGTATGAAAAAAAAAATCCCATAATGTTCAAATAGTGCAATGGTAGTGTGCCACTTGACAGTCATGTCAATGAAAGAAATATCTGGGCATAACAATGCAAAGCAGTATGAAATGAAATGAATACATAAGGGTGGTAGTAGGGGAGGCGTGTGGTCGACTTCAGTTTACTGGGAGAATTTTTGGAAAGTGTAGTTCACCTGTAAAGCAGACAGGGTACAGAGCACTAGTATGACCCATTCTTGAGTATTGCTCAAGTGATTGGAATCTACATCAGGTTGGATTAGAAGAAGACAATGAAGATATTCAGAGGTGAGTCACTAGATTTGTTACTGATAGGTTTGATCAACATGTGATAGTATTATGGAGACGCTTTGTGAACTCAAATGGGAGACCCTGGAGAGAAGATGGCATTCTTTTCATGAAACACTGTTGAGAAAATTTAGAAAACTGGCAATTGAAGCTGTGTTCTGGATGATCCCACTGCCACCAATGTACATTTCACATAAGAACCATGAATGTAAGGTAGAAATTAGCGCTCATATGAAGGCATATAGATAGTCACTTTTCCCTCGCTGTATTTGTGAGGGGAACAGGAAAGGAAACTACTAGTAGTGGTACAAGTTACCTTCCATTATGCACTGTATGGTGGCTTGCAGAATATGTATGTATAAATAAGGGGGTGGGGGTGGGGGTGTGTACCCAAATAAAACAGAATAAAATTGCCATGGGCAGAGCTTATATGGTATACATTTCTACTGCAAGGTGTGTATAGTGCAACTCATTGTCAGTTCAGTGCCACCTTTGTTGTTGACCTTGCTTGTTCTGTTCATCTGCAGTGATTGTTTTAGCTAGTGCTGTTTTGTTCGTGTTTTGTTTTTTGTAATGGCACGTTCAAGTGAACAACTTGCAGCTGTGGTATTTTGTTTTATACTCGGTAACAATGCTACTGAAACTGTCTGAATGTTGAAATCAGCTTACCAAGATGATGTTATGAGGAAAACTCAAGTGTACCAATGGTTTGTTCAATTTAAAAATGGCAACATGTCGACTGATGACAAACATCATTCTGGACGACCATCAACTGCCTGAATCAATGAAAATATTGAAGAAATTGAAGAGCTTGTGCTCACAGGCCACAGACAGACAATTGGTCAACTTCCAGAGATCAGTGGGTTATCTTGCAACTTGTCCCAGCCTGATTTGTGGCAGACAGGACACTGGTTCTTCCACCAAGACAACACAATTGTACACTTAGCCACCTCTGTTAGACAGTTTTTGGCTAAAATGGCATAGTTCTGCTGTCCCAAGCACTTTACTCTCTGACCTGGCCCTGAAAGGACATTGATTTGGCAACAGTGAAGTAGTCAAGAAAAAAATGAGGGTGGAGTTGTCAGCCATTTCTAAAGATGACTGCAAAAAATGTTTCGAACAGTGGAAGCACTGGTGGGACAAATGTATTAGTTGCAGTAGAGAGTATTTTGAAAGGGACAAGGTACAGATTAGGCAATTTGGTGACCAAGACATCAGTGTGAGTTTATTAACATGCACTGTCAAACATCTGTAGCAAAACTCTGGCCTTGCGGGAAAGATGTTAATGTTCATGTAGGTCATGATGCTTCAATTACTACCATGTATCTCATGGAAACTCTGGCAAAATGCCCCCACAACATAATACTTCTTCCAGCAGCCTGCATCCGCAGCACGATGCCTGTTTCGAACAGCCATTTGCCCGGATGAAGGCATATGCAGACATGACTGTCAAGGTACTGTAACAAGAAACTGAAGTTACAATTGACATTGTTGGTGGGTCAACATGAGAACATACAGATGTTGTCTGCTCCAGAACTGAGTATTCAAAAATGTGTGGTTCACAGTGGGTTCCTAAACACTTGGACCTGCATGAACATTGCACCCCGTCATCAGAACTACCACATATCGCCATTTGCTTTTCATAGTGCGCAAGTCTTCAACCTCCACATTCTGTGATTAGGCATGGAAATCCAACATGATGTTGTTTATTTGTGGTTTCACCAGCCTTCAGCCACTTTCCATAGATCCTCACAACAGTAGCACACAAACAATTGTCAAGTTTTCCTTACTATATCATGTGTCTGGTGGCTATCCTCATAGTGGACAGTGGTGATAAAATGTTGGCTCAACAATGTGTATTGCCACACTAGATGAGAACCAGAATATTTTAAGGTATAACCAGATATTCTCCTTCGTACAAGAACTTACATTCATGAGACGAAGGGTGGAACCATAAAGAAAGGAAAGGATAGCAAAACTTGAAACAATTTTCCTATATTCACCTTACAATCTTCATTTATCTTCTGCAAAACCTTACCCCTCAGGTCTCCTGGAACACCTTTTGTAATACTTGAATTACTTGATCAAATATGAGACCAAGCTTTGCTCTGAGAGCATATTTGGCAATCAGAATAATGACTTTGGCCAAATGTTATGAAGAATGTATATGAGTCCATAAAGTTAAAATGAAATGATGTATTGGAACACACTGCTGTATAATTTAGTTTTAATTGCACGACTGGTTTCAGTCAGGGACCATTTCCCAGTTCAAATTCATATTAATAACAGGTAAACAAATGTCAAAATATAATATTTATAAATAATGTTTTTTGTTGTGCAGAGATAGATGCACCTACCTATAACTAACATCTGCTATAAACAAGATTTTGTACTGGAAATTACTCTCTGACTGCAACCGCCCACATAATTAAAACTAAATTATACAGAAGCTCCACGTGTTACAATACAACATTTCTAAGATTCATCAGAGTGGTGTAAATGCAATCAACAAAACCTATTTTGGAATTATTTCTCCGTTTTTGTGTCTTAGAGTTGTCAGGCAACTCTTAAGATAGTCCTTTGTGAGCAGTAAATATCTAAAAAATTAAAGAAGCTGTTGGCTATAGTTACGTATGTCTGGCATACTTACTTATTCTGCATTGTTATTATACAGTATATATTGGAATGAGGACTGTTACTTTTATGAATGTTTGTAATTTTGCTGCAATTTGATCAATTCACTCAGTGACAGTTAGTGTTGTTGTTGTTGTTGTGATCTTCAGTCCAGAGACTGACTTGATGCAGCTCTCCATGCTACTCTATCCAGTGCAAGCTTCTTCATCTCCGAGTACCTACTGCAACCTACATCCTTCTGACTCTGCTTAGTGTATTCATCTCTTGGTCTTCCTCCGTGGTTTTTACCATCCACGCTTCCCTCCAGTACTAAATTGGTGATCCCTTGATGTCTCAGAACTTGGCCTAACAACCGATCCCTTCTTCTAGTCAAGCTCTGCCACAAGCTCCTCTTCTCCCCAATCCTATTCAATACCTCCTCATTAGCTATGTGATCTACCCATCTAATTTTCAGCATTCTTCTGTAGCACCACATTTAGAAAGCTTTTATTCTCTTCTTGTGTAAACTATTTATCGTCCACGTTTCACTTCAATACATGGCTACACTCCATGCAAATACTTTCAGAAACAACTTCCTGACACTTAAATCTATACTCGATGTTAACAAATTTCTCTTCTTCGGAAATGCTTTCCTTGCCATCGCCAGTCTACATTTTACATTCTCTCTACTTTGACCATCATCAGTTATTTTGCTCCCCAAGTAGCAATAAATATGAAGTGCTCCACAAGCAGGCGAGGGGGATTATTTACTGTATGTATAACTCGAGAGAACGCTGACCCATAAATCGTCGAAGACCATCGACATCCCTGTAAGTAATCCTTGATATCATTTTATGAAATGACAGTTTTATATATATATATATATATATATATATATATATATATATATATATATATATATATATATATATATATATATATATATATATATATATATATATAATAGAGGGAAACATTCCACGTAGGAAAAATATATCTAAAAACAAAGATGATGTGACTTACCAAATGAAAGTGCTGGCAGGTCGACAGACACACAAACAAACACAAACATACACACAAAATTCAAGCTTTCGCAACAAACTGTTGCCTCATCAGGAAAGGGGGAAGGAGAGGGAAAGACGAAAGGATGTGGGTTTTAAGGGAGAGGGTAAGGAGTCATTCCAATCCCGGGAGCGGAAAGACTTACCTTAGGGGGAAAAAAGGACGGGTATACACTCGCACACACACACACACATATCCATGTGTGTGTGTGTGTGTATATATATATATACACACACACACATATATATATATATATATATATATATATATATATATATATATATATATATATATATATATATATATAATGATGCTTTCGACGAATATATCCAGTTGCAGTCTTGAGAGTGATTAGAGCACCAGAAAACCTCAGATTCTTTAAAGAATCAAACTTTCATGTATAAAACAGCTTCAAATGTCTGATTAGTTTAAAAATGGGTTCATGTGATAAACATTTAACACTAAGCAAGTAAATGACAAAAAATTTAGAAAATGATTGAAATTATGCTCATACATCCACATCTTCACCCACGTAGATTCGTACGGTGCATGGCGGAGGGTACCCTTTACCATTCTAGTCACTTCCTTTCCTGTTCCACTCACAAACGGAGTGAGGGAAAAATTACTGTCTATATGCTTCTGTGTGAGCACTGATTTCTCATATCTTATCTTTATGGTCCTTGTGCACAGTGCATGTTGGCAGCAGTAGACTCGTTTGGCAGTCAGCTCCAAACACCAGTTCTCTAAATTTTCTCAGTAGTGTTTCTCAAAATGAATGTCACCTTCCCTCCAGGGATTACCATTTGAATTCCTGAAGCATCTCTGTAACACTTACGTATAGTTTGAACCTACCGGTAATAAATCTAACAGCCCATCTCTAAGTTGCTTCAATGTCTTCCTTCAGTCCATGCCAGTACAGATCTCAAACAATTGAGCAGTACTCAAGAATAGGTCGCACTAGCGTTCTACATGCGGTCTCCTTTACAGGTGACCCACACTTTCCCAAAATTCTCCCAATAAACCGAAGTCGTTATTCCCAGATATTCAGACAACTTGATTGTGTCAAGCAGGACACTAGTAATACTGTACCCAAACATTACAAGTTTGTTCTTCCTAATAATACGAATTAACTTACATTTTTTTCTACATTTAGAGCTAGCACCATTCATTGCGCCAACTAGAAATTTTGTCTAATTAGTTTTGTATCTCCCTACAGTCACTCATGTTCGATACCATACTGTACACCACAGCATCATCAGCAAACAACCGCAGATTGCTGCCCAACCTGCCAGCCAAATCATTTATGCATATAGAGAACAAAAGCAGTCCTATCACTCTTCCCTGGAGCACCACTCCTGACAATACCCTCGTCTCTGATGAACACTTGCTCTCGAGGACAACATGATGGGTTCTATTACTAAAGAAGTCTTCGGGCCACTCACATATCTGTGAACTTATGCCATACGCATGTAGCTTCGTTAACAGCCTGTAATGGGGCACTGTGTCATATGCTTTCCAGAAATCTAAAAATATGATAGCTGCCAGTTGCCCTTCATCAATATTTAACAGTATATTAGTGAGAAAAGGGCACGCTGAGTTTCGCACAAACGATGTTTTCTTAAATCTTCCTAATTCATGGACAGAAATTCTCAGTCTCAGGAAAGTTTATTATATTTGTACTGAGAATACGTTCAAGTGTTCTGCAACAAACCAAAGCTAGGGACATTGGTCTGTAATTTTGCGGGTCCGTTCTTTTACCCTTCTTATACACTGGTGTCACCTGCGCTTTTTTCCAGTCACTTGGGACATTGTGTTGAGCGAGAGATTCGCATAAATTCAGGCTAGGTAAGGGGCCAATGCCGCAGAGTACTCTTTGTAAAATCGAATTGGGATTCCATCCGGACATGGTGATTTATTTGTTTTCAAACCTTTCAGTTGTTTCTCTACGCCAGGGATGCTTGTTGCTATGTCGTCCATACGGGAGTCTGTCCGATGGTCAAATGTCGGTATGTTTATAAGATTCTCATGTGTATACGATCTCTTGAATGTGAAATTTCAAACTTCAGCTTCCGTTTTGCTATCTTCGACAGCCACAACATACTGGTAAATAGGGGACTGAATGGAAGCCTTAGGCCCGCTTTGCGATTTTATTTAAGACCACAATTTCCTCGGGTTCTCTGTCAGATATTTTGCTAAGGTATGACGGTGCTACTTGTTGTATGCTTCCTGCATAAATCTTTTCACAGAAGCACGAATCTCAGCTAACCTTCGCCCAACGTCACTGTGGGGGGGGGGGGGGGGGGGGGAAATGGCTCTGAGCACTATGGGACTTAACTTCTGAGGTCACGAGTCCCCTAGAATTAGAACTACATAACCTAACGACATCACACACATCCACGCCCGAGGCATAAATAAATGAACCTGCGACCGTAGCCGTCGCGCGGCTCCAGACTGTAGCGCCTAGAACCGCTCGGTCCCTTTTGAACTGAGAGTGCAATGGCTTCTGCCACTTCAGCATCGTCCGAATTTAAACCATCGTGGATCTTTTCCATCCTTTATCCACTTACTAGACACACAATCCTCCACACCACGGGTTACAACCTGCTTAAACTTTTATCTATAAGATTAGATTAGATTAATACTTGTTCCATAGATCATGAATACGACACTTCGTAATGATGTGGAATGTGTGGGTTAATAAATGATCTAGAAATTCTTTTAACTTATTTTTAAATGTTAGTTGGCTATCTTTCAGGCTTTTGATCTGTTTGGTAGGTGACCAAAGACTTTTGTGGCACCATAACTTACCCCTTTCTGTGCCAAAGTCAGATTTAACCCTGCATAGTGAAGATCATCCTTTGTCCTGGTGTTATAGCTATGCACTCTGCTATTACTTTTGAACTGGGCTGGGCTGGGTTCTATTACTAAAGAAGTCTTCGGGCCACTCACATATCTGTGAACTTATGCCATACGCATGTAGCTTCGTTAACAGCCTGTAATGGGGCACTGTGTCATATGCTTTCCAGAAATCTAAAAATATGATAGCTGCCAGTTGCCCTTCATCAATATTTAACAGTATATTAGTGAGAAAAGGGCACGCTGAGTTTCGCACAAACGATGTTTTCTTAAATCTTCCTAATTCATGGACAGAAATTCTCAGTCTCAGGAAAGTTTATTATATTTGTACTGAGAATACGTTCAAGTGTTCTGCAACAAACCAAAGCTAGGGACATTGGTCTGTAATTTTGCGGGTCCGTTCTTTTACCCTTCTTATACACTGGTGTCACCTGCGCTTTTTTCCAGTCACTTGGGACATTGTGTTGAGCGAGAGATTCGCATAAATTCAGGCTAGGTAAGGGGCCAATGCCGCAGAGTACTCTTTGTAAAATCGAATTGGGATTCCATCCGGACATGGTGATTTATTTGTTTTCAAACCTTTCAGTTGTTTCTCTACGCCAGGGATGCTTGTTGCTATGTCGTCCATACGGGAGTCTGTCCGATGGTCAAATGTCGGTATGTTTATAAGATTCTCATGTGTATACGATCTCTTGAATGTGAAATTTCAAACTTCAGCTTCCGTTTTGCTATCTTCGACAGCCACAACATACTGGTAAATAGGGGACTGAATGGAAGCCTTAGGCCCGCTTTGCGATTTTATTTAAGACCACAATTTCCTCGGGTTCTCTGTCAGATATTTTGCTAAGGTATGACGGTGCTACTTGTTGTATGCTTCCTGCATAAATCTTTTCACAGAAGCACGAATCTCAGCTAACCTTCGCCCAACGTCACTGTGGGGGGGGGGGGGGGGGAAATGGCTCTGAGCACTATGGGACTTAACTTCTGAAGTCACGAGTCCCCTAGAATTAGAACTACATAACCTAACGACATCACACACATCCACGCCCGAGGCATAAATAAATGAACCTGCGACCGTAGCCGTCGCGCGGCTCCAGACTGTAGCGCCTAGAACCGCTCGGTCCCTTTTGAACTGAGAGTGCAATGGCTTCTGCCACTTCAGCATCGTCCGAATTTAAACCATCGTGGATCTTTTCCATCCTTTATCCACTTACTAGACACACAATCCTCCACACCACGGGTTACAACCTGCTTAAACTTTTATCTATAAGATTAGATTAGATTAATACTTGTTCCATAGATCATGAATACGACACTTCGTAATGATGTGGAATGTGTGGGTTAATAAATGATCTAGAAATTCTTTTAACTTATTTTTAAATGTTAGTTGGCTATCTTTCAGGCTTTTGATCTGTTTGGTAGGTGACCAAAGACTTTTGTGGCACCATAACTTACCCCTTTCTGTGCCAAAGTCAGATTTAACCCTGCATAGTGAAGATCATCCTTTGTCCTGGTGTTATAGCTATGCACTCTGCTATTACTTTTGAACTGGGCTGGATTATTAACAACAAATTTCATAAGTGAATATATATACTGTGAGGTTACTGTGAGGATCCCTAGATCCTTAAATAGATGTCTGCAGGATGACCGTGGGTGGGCTCCAGCAATTATTCTGATTACACGTTTTTGAGCAATGAATACTTTTGTACTCAACGATGAATTACCCCAGAATATGATGCCATACGAAAGCAGTGAATGAAAGTAGGCATAGTAAGCTAATTTACTGAGATTCTTATCACCAAAATTTGCAATAACCCTAATAGCATACGTAGCTGAACTCAGACGTTTCAGCAGACCATCAATGTGTTGCTTCCAGTTTAACCTCTCATCAATGGACACACCTAAAAATTTTGAAAATTCTACCTTAGCTACAGACTTCTGTTCAAAGTCTATATTTATTACTGGAGTTGTGCCATTTACTGTACAGAACTGTATATACTGTGTTTTATCAAAATTTAAAGAGAGTCCGTTTGCTGAGAACCACTGAATAATTTTGTGAAAAACATCATTTACAATTACATCACTTAGTTCTTGGTTTTTGGATGTTATTACTATACTTGTATCATCAGCAAAAAGAACTAACTTGACATCTTCATCAATGTGGAATGGTAAGTCATTAATGTATATCAAGAACAGTAAAGGACCTAAGACCGAACCCTGTGGGACCACGTACTTGATAGCCCCCCCCCCAGTTTGAGGAATCACCTGTTGTTTTAACATTACATGAACCACTTATTTCAACTTTCTGCATTCTTCCAGTTAAGTATGAATTAAACCATTTGTGCACTGTCCCCCCAAACCATAATGATTTAGCTTATCTGAAAGAATTCCATGATTTACACAATCAAAGGCCTTTGAGAGATCACAAAAAATACCAATGTGTGATGTCCGGTTATTCAGAGCATTTAATATTTGATCAGTGAAAGCGTATATAGCATTTTCTGTTGAAAAGCCTTTCTGAAAACCGAACTGACATTTTGTTAGTACTTTATTTTTACAAATATGGGAGGCTACTCTTGAATACATTACTTTCTCAAAAATTTTTGATAGAGCTGCCAGAAGAGAGATTGGGCGGTAGTTGTTCACATCTGACGTATCCCCCTTTTTATGCAATGGTTTTACAATGGCATATTTCAGTCTATCGGGGAAAACACCCTGCTCCAAAGAGCTATTACATACGTGGCCGAGAATCCTACTTATCTGTGGGGAACAAGCTTTAAGTATCTTGCTGGAAATGCCATCAATTCCGTAAGAGCTTTTACTTTTCAGTGAGTTTATTATTTTACTGATTTCAGAGGGAGAGGTTGGTGGCATTACAGTTGTTTCAAACTGCACTGGTATAGCCTCTTCTATTAGTAGCCTTGCCTCTTCTAATGAAGATCTAGATCCTATTTTCTCCACAAGATTTAAAAAATGGTTATTGAAAATATTTTCAATTTCTGATTGTTTGTTAGTACACTTGTCATTCAGTTTTATGGCACTAAAGTCTTCCTGTGCACTTGGTTGCCCTGTTTCCCTTTCAATAATATTCCAAATTGCTTTACTTTTATTATCAGTGTTACTGATCTCAGACACGATACACATGCTTCTGGACTTTTTAATAACTTTTCTTAGTACCGCACAATAGTTTTTCTAATATTGAACAATTTCGGGGGCAGTACTCCCTCTTGCTGTTAGATACAGTTCTCTTTTATGGTTGCAAGATATTGTTATTCCTTTAGTTAGCCATGATTTTTTATATGTTTTCTTGGAATAATTTCTCTACATCCGTCTTACTGGAACTAAGTGATGTCAATTCACTGTCTAAGTGAGATGCTAACAATTGGTTATCTACTCTATCTAGGAGAAACACTCTCCTAGCCTTCTTGACTGATTTATTAACTTTCGTAATCATGGTCGTCACAACGACGTCATAATTGCTAAACGCCGTTTCTATACTGACATTGTAGATAAGGTCCAGCCTATTTGTAGCTACATGGTCTAAGATATTTCCATTGCCTGTGGGCTGCCGAGCTGGCTGTCTGACTGTACCCCCCACGATGAATCCACAGACATCTCAGCCTATACTCGATAGGTTAAAGTCGTCTCCAACTACTACTCCATGACAGGTTATTTACGAGTTATTGACCGTAGACTTTATTTGAATGACTCTAGAACTGTCACAACGGTATAGGGTGGTTAATAAAAATATCCAACAGTTAACTTTGTTTCACCTAACCTGTTATACGCAACCAGATAACTGATATCTGGTGCTAGTTGTTGTATGCTTCGCAAATAAATCTTTTCACAGAAGCACGAATCTCAGCTAACCTTCGCCTGACGCCATTGTGCGTTCCCTTTTGAACTGAGATTGCAACAGCCTCTGCCTCGCAGCACCCTCCGAATTTAAACCATTGTGGACCTTTTCCATCCTTTATCCACTTACTAGACACATAATCCTCCTTCTCTTAATGAAACACTGAATACAGTCTGCATAATTTCCGCTCCATTTGATACAAAACTAATTTTTTCACGCATCTCTGTGTTTATGACGCCATATCTCCTGAATTATATGTCGTACACTGATATAATTTTGTAGGCACATTCAGTGGTGTTTGTGGGTACTGCCTGTAAACTGTGTCATGTATAGTGTTGGTAGTAAAGAAATAATAAGTTAAACTATGTCTCATGTTGACTTTTGACTGCATGAACACTGAAAATGTAGTAAGAGATAACTTTGTCCCTTAGCATTTTGTGGGGTGCGTGAGCAAGGAAAAACTTTGTTGGAAGTCACTAAGTGCTTTCATTCTCAAATCCTGGATGAATTAAGTCTGGATATATATGCGAGGTCTGTTATGCTACCTCAAGACCAAAACACACAATTTCTAAGTGTTATATTATTGTGTTAAACATTTAACATAAGATTATGCCTCTGAATGATTAGATTAAATTTATAAATTCGGTCAGTAATTGTGCGAAACAATGACGATAAAATTTGTGTTGCCACTCTAAGCTGTTAGATACTAGATAGGCACCCTAGAATTGGTATTGGGTTCAGCAATGCTCGCTTAGTAATATAGATGGAGAACACTCAGGAAAGCTTAACAGTCACAGATAACTAACAAGCTAGCTACTACTCCTTGGCCACTATGTCGTAAATTATAGTTACGTCACTCATAAGAAGTGAATGTGTGCATATTTCTTGATTCAATGACTTTGAACTCATGATGTCATTATCGTTATTAGTGATGTCATAATGCTTATCAGTGGGAAATAAACACCCTTCTTATCTCCATCACATCATAGTGCAGTATTCAAACTAAAAGAGCAAATGAAAATCCAAGATGGCAGAAATAGCTCAATTGTGTTAGTGGGAAAGATAAAATAAAACCTTCCCCCCTCTCCCTTACAAATCGCTGTGCAGTATTTCTTATCTGTAACATGGCATTAAAAACGAAACATGGTGTAAATTATCCAATTGTGTTACTGGGAAATTTAAAACTCACTCCCTCTCTCTTCCCATCCTCATCTCCAGCCAATCATAGCGCAGTATTAAACATCCAAAATGATGGAAATAGACCAGCTGTATGCTTTATACCTCATGCCCTTTCCAACCGGAGTGCATTGTTATAAAATGCTCCTACTTGTGTTGATGGCAAATTAATAACCACTTCCCCTCCCCTCTTTATCTCCTGCCAATCATAGTACAATACTGAACATCCAAGATTGCGGAAATAGCCCAATTGTGTTAGTAAGAAATTTAAAAAAACTCCAATTAGTCAGAGCATAGTACACAGAAGAGCCAAAGAAACTGGTACTCCTGCCTAACGTCATGCAAGGCCACCGTGAGCACTCAGAAGTGCCTCAGCATGACGTGGCATGAACTTGACTAATGTCTGAAGTAGTGCTGGAGGGAACTGACGCCATGAATGCTCAGCGTTGTACATAAATCCGTAAGAGTACGAGGGGTGGAGATCTCTTCTGAATAGCACGTTGCAAGGCATCCCAGGTATACTCAATAATGTTCATGTATGGGGAATTTTGTGGCCAGTGGAAGTGTTTAAACAGAGAAGAGTTTCCTGGAGACACTCTGTAGAAATTCTGGACATATGCGGTGTCGCATTGTCCTGCTCGAATTGCCCAAGTCCTTCAGAATGCACAAAGGACATGAATGGATGCAGGTGATCAGACAGGATGCTTACGTAGGTGTCACCTGTCAGAGCCATATGTAGATGTATCAGTGGTGCCATATCACTTCAACTGCACAGACCCCAGATCATTACAGACCCTCCACCAGTTTGAATAGTCCCATGCAGACATGAAAGGTCTTGAAAACCTGCCATCGTAGCAGCAGTAACCGACCACAGTGCTGCATTCTGCCTGCTTAAATATCTCTGTATTTGAGTACACCTGGCTACACCAGTTTCTTTTGCGCTTCAATGTATTAAAATGATGTGTAAAAATGGTGTTGAATTGGGTTATTTCCAAAACCCACATCACATATTGCCCTTTCCCTCTCCTGTCATTATCCACAGCCCACCAAAGAATCGAAAGTGATGGAAACAGAACAATTCTGCTTTTTACTGCACACATCCCCTCCTTCCAACCAGTCAGTGCATGGTATCAACATCATGCATAAAAATTGCGTTGAATTACATAATTTCTGATATACATATCAAATCACATCCTCTCATCCTCTTCCACTCCTTATGTCCATTCACTCAAGGCCCCTCTTCTTTATCCTCTTTCCAACCAATGAAAGTATTGTATTAAAATGGTACACAGTAAAAGAAAATTGCGTATCCTCAACTTGGAAGTCAAAAATATGTTCATTATTTCATTGAAAGTCAAAGATATACTGGCATAAAAACCTGTCAATTTATATTATTTACTTACAGACCATTTGTGTGCTTTATACGCATTTATGATCTCTTTCCAACCAATCAGACCATAATAATAAATTGATGTGCCAGACATACAGTAAAAAAGGAAAAAGAATGTAGCCCTCAACTTCAAATCAAAGATATATCCACTAGTTCTGTGAAAGTTACTCACCTCTAACTTAATATTAAAGCGAAGTCGTGGTGAAAGTTACTCATTATTTACCTGCAGATACATATATTGGTGTAATATTAAAACTATGGGGGTAAAAAAAGAAGGGAGGTGGCATTACATCACAAACTTGAAGCTGATGTCTGCCATCTTAACAAGCCCAAAATATTAGGTTCACAGCATTCATACTCTCACAGTTCACTGAGGTGATACTTCCCCATGACGTCAGTCTGACATTCGTGTATTACTAGAGCAAACACACATTCAAGAACAGAAAAACGTTCTAAATTGCCTTCCTTACACTATGTTATTCATGTAACCTCTATAATTTTTAGTATTTATAACAGTCGTTGCTCACACAGGACAGAAATAATGAACAAGAATCACTCATAAACAATAGTCTGCCGCGGTAATGTTCTGGTCTACTTGATATGGCGGCAGGCCCCACCCACTCTGGATTCAAAACAGTGTACAGCACAAGCCTACCTTCTTTTTGTACCTTCATGCTAAAACGATTCCAAGTTCAAAAATATGTATTATGTAGGTAAGAAAGGTGTTTCTGTACATCAAAAAATTCTGCATGCGCAATGTGCTCAGTACTGAACTGGAGAGACTAGTCAAAGGCATCTTTGCCTAGAAAACCGTGACGCTCTTTGGTGGAGTCACCATATTGTAACGGGGCATTCATGGAGGGGCTCCTTATACCTCCATGGGGGCATTAGTACTTCTGGGCTCGTGCGCATGCGCAGAGCTGAATTCGCGTATGAGCAGCGCCTTCCTCCTGCTTCTGGCTACTTGGAGCGTGGCTGTTTGGTGTACGAGCAGTAGCAGCAAGTAGCCAGAAGCTACCCGGAAAAATTTTCCTGGCGCACCCAAGCTGCCAGATACGCGCATGCGCAGAGCAAGCTGAGTTATAGTGGGGGGTCCTTCCTCACGTGACCCGTGGCCGTGTCTTTGTTTACAGCTCCCACGTCACATGAAAACAAAACAGATTTCTGTGGCCGGGAGCCATCAAGTGAATTAATATACATTCTCATAACCATGAAAGACCAAAATAAGTTAGTAGTTTCAATTTTCTGATTTTATATTATTTCCAGGTTATTAGTAATCAACCATTAATGTCTTAATGAAGCTATTTCTGTCTGTTTTATAGAGAAATTTGCTTCAGTTAATTTTTTTTTCCGCTGAGGCAGTTAGTTTATTTGAAACGAAACGAAGTGTTTCATTCCGCGCTATTGGCTACTTTCAACCTCGTTCAATTTAAAGTGCAAATTTTCATTTTCTGGGACGAATGACGTTATACCATAATAAAGAACCAAATATGAGAATACAGTACTGGACCTCCAAGAAAATTTGTATCACGAGAACCACATGAAAAGCTGAATATCAGGAACTTCCGCGTGCATCTGGACATAGAAATGTGCAATTAGAGCGGAATGAAGCATTTAGTATGGTTTATGGAATTCCGATGCTGCTGGAGTAGTCTCTGATGTCTTGTTCCTTGTATGACACTGTAAGATCTCTTAATGCTATATGCGTACGAACATACGTAAACATTGACTTGAAGCTAAGTAGGAAAATTTGGTCAGTGGTTTTGAACTAAATATTTTGTTTCAAATATAATGACAGCTGTAGCAGAATTTTATAGATTTGCCTTCTGTGAAAGTGTTTTTCGATCACAAGGCACTTGTCTCGGACTTCCTCTGGGCCTGAAGTTATTTCTTAATTTGTGTTTACGTCTTACATTTATAGAATGCCATTCTATGCTAAATTTTAGTCTGGCAGCATACCATGTTTTATCGTTTTAACTCCCCACATGGCTTCATATTTATTCCTAGAGTTGAATATAAACTGTCAGTTGTACAGTTTCTTTGTCTCATAGACAACCATGTTAATTTTTTCACGTTTTGAAATAGTCATGAAATTTACTGTCCTTCATTCCGGTGTAAGCTACACAAGAAACTCTTTTTTGTTGCAAGTAATTTGTATTCCATCCTAGTAGCGTTTTGCAGTGATGTGTAGATGTAAACATGTTGGAAATGCTACATAACAACATTGCTGAGCACGAATTAAAAAAAAATCTGTCAAAAATTTTATGGTATTTCGAGCTGTGGAGTCTAATTTTGAAATGACTCAAAAGCCAAGAACTGCTTCCTTATTTGCATCCTTTATCTGTGTGGGATAAGATAAAACAATTGCTGTAAGTACAATTCAGTATGTCCTCTCAACAACATGCCGCACGGGCGGCACGGCTACACATGGTCACCAGAAATACGACGAAAAGCGTATGAGCAGAGCAAGCACCAAGCACGGGCTGCCTACGTCATCGTAGCTGCGCATGCGCAGTACAGCCTGTTGGCTGGCGCATTCTGGTAACTGCTCAAACGAACCTCTTGTTGTACCTCTGCTTGTGACTTTAAAGTGATCCTGCTTCTTTCTTAACAAAGGGCTGTGTCGCATCCGGACGGAACAATCGATGGACAGCAGGAAGTGGTATTCAACTCCGCCTGTAAGTTACACATACTTTAATATACGGTAAAGGAAATAGTGTTCGAGAAATTCAAATCCTGTAAAAATATGTCTAATACAGCTGTGAAAGTAACGAGAAAATGTGTATCCGTATGTATTCGTTACTACAGACAACAATACCCGTTACAAACGTATCGTTACTCGTTACTTTCGTTAGCGACGGTATTGTATAACTCGTATGGAGTCCAGACACATCCATACGATTACATTTTGGTACTTCGGTGTAGTTTTTTACTTGAATCAGTTTGAAGCAGGTTTAACGACTGAATAAAAACAAAAACCAGTAAATCTTGAATTATTTAATGTGGCAGCTAAAGACAATTTGTTGCAAATGCACTAGCAAAAACATAACAGTGCAATAATCAATATAATATGTAGATTATACAATAGACAGAAAATGTACAGAGAAATGTCTTACAGAAGCCTTTGGTTCAAATTTAAAAATAAAATTTCTTCCTTGGATTTCGGCTTCAGGGAACTCCTCCTAACTTCGAGAATGCTCTTTCTGACGGTACTGAAGGAGCCATGACAGACAAATATTTTTGTGCTAAGCATGACAGCTCAGGATGGGGAAGTGCTCGCGCCTGCCACCATTTTAAAGGACACTCATGCCTACTTAATAACTTTTCTTCCATATATTGCCTCACTGAAATTATGCTGGTAACACCTGATGTCATAGACCTTGACATTGTCTTAGCATCAAATTCTTTCTAAATTGAGTCCTCTTTGTCAAAAGGAATGAGCGACACAGACACAGGCAACTCTGCTTCAAATGGTGTTCTTGAATGAATATTTGTTTCCAATTCAGTTTTTAATGAGCTTTAGGCGAACTCGTAAGCAGATTCATCTTTAAAAGCAAGCCTCTTAAATCTTGGATCTAATAGGGACACTTTCGAAAGGACTGGATGTCTAGCACAGTTTTTAAACCGATTATTAAATTCTGTCTTCAACTTAAACAGAAAGTTCTTTGCTGTTTCTGCACTTAAATTAATATGAAAATTGTCAAATATCCCTGCTACACTATCAGTGGCTGATAGCACCTTTGAAACAAACACTTGCGTTTGTGAGGACATTTCTTCTGTAAACTGTTTAAAAGGCCTTAAAATTTTGATACCTTCTGGTAGAGCTAACCATTCAATTTCAAGGAGACTTTCAACATGATTGTGAAGAAGTCCAAGCGCCGTTTCAAGGGTTCTTGTAGAACAGAAATCATTTCCAGCATATCCAGTGTGCTGTTCCACCTAGTTGCAACGTCCATTTTCAGTTTTAAAGGCTTTTGTCCACGCCTGAGCTGCTCTTGTATTGATGTTAATTTTTTTGTAGACACTGGACTTCTATGGAAGTGTTGTACAATTGTTTTTGTTTTTTGTATAATGGTTTCTATGCTCTTAAGTGTATGCGGAACACAAGGCAGATGTTCATAGCCCTCCAACCAAATTGCTGATTTCATGTTTGCGGCATATTTTGTCTTGTACTTCCCACTTACATAATAAATTACATAATTCCATTTTAATATCGTCAGCTGTATGCTGCTCATAACATTCAAAACATCCTAATAATGCAGACTTCAGTTCCCAGTTTATGATGTAGTGTACTATAACTGCTAGTAGGACGTCGTTGCCGGAGAAGTCCAACCATTGGTCGTGAAGGAAATGTGAGACACAGTTCCCAGTTAGTCTTTTAGTTTATTTTTCGCTCTTACATACTGAGCATCCAGTAATGTCGTGTTTAGTATGTACCTTGATGGTAATTTATAGCTGGGCTCCAAGTATTAAATTAAAGCTTTGAAGCCAGCATCTTCAGTCACAGAAAAAGGTAGCAAATCGTTAATTAGCATATTGAAAACTAACTCAGTAATTTTTGTTTCTCTTGCAACACTTAAGGGTTTTTTGATAACGGTGGCAATGGTTGTTTGTTTTTGTCCAGGTTGAGGTTTTAATGAAGCGACTTCAGATGTGGATGTAGGTGGTAATGGCATTTCAGAAGAAAATTCTCGACCTTCTTGGGATCTGGTGAGCACTAGTGGATTTGGTGAAATTGTAATTATAGTCTTGTATGATGATCGACGTTTTTTTATAAGATGTTTTTTTCAAATTTGATGTAGAGCCACCTTTCACGGAATATAAAGTATGGCAAAGATCACATTTTGCCTTAGCATCGGTAACTTCGGTGAAAAAGTTCCACAGTTTGCTTCTTTTCTTGTCCGTTGTAAATTTCCCTGAAAAGAACAGTACAGTACTGTTAAACAATGGTCCTGATTGACACAAGAGTCAGGAAACGAGTAAGGACTCGAAGTACTGTTCCCGCATTCTATGTTGAAGGCTTGGCCCGAAGTTCGCTCATGGAATTTCATAAACAATCGGAATATTTCGTGACGACTGTCGCCTATTGCTCATTGCCACCTGTGTGACCGATCTTAGTTGTATGACTACATTTGCGAACCACGGGACTGTTGTGCTGTGTTTTGTGACATTGACAATTAAAATAATATCGAAATTAGTGAAAAAGTATCACATTTGAAAATGACAATTTGTATAATACGCATTCATGAATCCATTATACCACTGCAGTCATATGGTATAGGCACACTTCCTAGCTTCTAGGTTGGCAGCATCGATTCAGTGGTGTGTCAACACTCCCCCACCCACACTACAGCCACATCCGCCTTTGAAGTGAAGTGAAATACCAAATAATACACATCTAAATCATTTAAAATTCTTCAAGAATGCGTAAATAAATTACTCACCTCACAATAAATATTAACAGAGAATATTCCAAAAACAATATTTCAAATGAAGCTAAATTTACTCAATAAAGCTTGTACAGCAGAAACCATAGTGTCGAAATAGCATCTTTGCAAAAACAGACATAATGTCTGATAGGATAACAGCAATCAGTGATTTTATAATGTTACTTATAATCCGTCTTGATTGCAAATTTTTTTATTCATATGACCGGTTTCGGTTCATTCAGAACCATCTTCAGATCTGTAACAATAATGATACTAATTTACTATTTCACAGAAGTAAATCTTTTTCATCCTATTTAATCAACATCAAATGTTCCAGAACGTACCTGATATTTCAGTTACAGGAGTAACCTGTCCAAATCCAACAAATTTCACATTCTGCATCACATAAAATTGGTTGGCAGAGGGGACGTCATTTATATTAGTTATAACACTATTACCAATAGGTGGTATCTGGGACATTTGTTACATTCCATTTGCACATACTGTATTCAGTAGATTTTTTAAAATAAAAATACTTAATTAAAATACATAGATGTCAAGCTTAAAATCTGTACTTATCAAAATTAAAATAGTAAAATTATCATTTTTATACGATCTAAAAAAACATAGGGCGATTTATATATCTATGGTTCTGGTGTGGACTTGTTTTCCTCCACAGTGTGGACTTATTTTCCTCAAAGAATTAAGTATTTTTATTTTAAAAAATCTACTGAATACAGTATTTGCAAATGGAATGTAACAAATATACCAGACGCCACCTGTCGGTAATAGTGTTATAATTAGTATAAATGACGTGCACTCTGCCAAACCAATTTTATGTGATGCAGCATGTGAAATTTGCTGGATTTGGACGGGTTACTCCCGTAACTGAAATATCAGGTACGTTCTGGTACATTTGATGTTGATTAGATACGATGAAAAAGATTTGCTTCCGTGAAATAGTAAATTAGTATCATTATTGTTACAGATCTGAATATGGTTCTGAATGAACCGAAACCGGTCATATGAATAAAAAGAATTGCAATCAAGATGGATTATAAGTAACATTATGAAACAGCATCTACTGCGCCGATGCGCGCGCATATCTTCCGAAAACGGCCGAGTAGAAACGAGCGCAAAGCACGGTACAGTAACGAGTAACGAAATTATGAGTAACAATTCGGTACTTTGTGTCTGCTAAAGTAAATGTTAGTACCGAATAAATGATCTTGGTACTATTATGTATTTTTTATACTTGAATACATTTGAAGTGGCTTTAGTAATGAAATTAAATAAATAGTCATTTTAAAAGCTAAAAACAATTTTTACAGATGCAAGATACAACATATGTATTTTAAATAACTAATCAGTGAAATGAAAATAATGTCAATGATTCAATCAACTAAATAAACTAAAAAAACATATTGAGATTTATTTCAAAGTAGGACCCCAATTACAACAAGACCAAAAAACAAATAGTAACCATTAAACTGAAGCATTTGCTGATAAATTTTTTAAAAAAAGTGTGTTTGCTTTAAATGCGACAGACCTGCAGGCCGTCGAGGATTAATCTGCAACCATGGACCTAGAAATAAGATCGAAAATATTTTATAACAGTAACCACCTAAACCATAGAGCCACGCATGTCAAATTCATCAAGAAGGTCTATAAAAATTACTCACCTCACAATAAATATTAACACAGAATATTCCAATTCCAAAAACAATATTAATGAAACTAAATTTGCACGACAACAAGGCTTGTACAATAGTAACTATGTTCTCTAAATAGTAACTACTGGGCCGACGGGCGTGCATCCTTGAATCTCCCGCAAACGTCCGCGCAGAACCGAGCGATAGGAGCCGAACACGGAGTACGGTAACAAATAACGAAATGTATTTATGAGTAACGATTCGGTACTTCGAGTCAGCCAAAGTATTCGTTACTCAGTACCGAATTCATACGCTTTTCTACATCTCTAATATCTAATATCTTATAAGTTTTCCTCGCTTGCATCCAGAACTTATAAGGAAATGGGTGCATCCAGTACGAAGGGAATTCTGGACTACATCAAAACATAACGTCATTTGTAGCTCTCATTTTACAATCAACAGCTTCATGTTTCGACCAAGAGCTGATAGGTAAATGCTGAAGGATGATGCTATACAACGTTTATTCAGTTTTCCAGGCCATTTGCTAGTGAAAAAACCGGAGGAGGCAACTTGTTCGGAATAAACCATCAGTTTCTCATGTAAAACTAGCAACTAAAATACAAATTGCTATATATGTAGCTCTCTGAATTTGTAGTAGCTCGTAATTGTTGCTGATGGATAAAAATTCAAATGGCTCTAAGCACTATGGGACTTGACAGCTGAGGTCATCGGTCCCCTAGATTTAGAACTACTTAAACCTAACTAACCTAAGGACATCACACACATCCGAGGCAGGATTCGAACCTTCGACCGTAACAACAGCGCGGATCCAGACTGAAGTGCCTAGAGCCACTCCAACACAGCGGCTGGGAAGCTCATGGATACATCTAATTTGTTTCAGGAGATGAATGAGATAGAAACTACAAATACGTTGTGTGAATACGATGGCATCGTTTGTTCAGCTTGATGTCTCTCACTGAGTTGTGACCCTTAGGAAAAATGATGAGACAACTGCAGATGAATAGAATAGAATAGAATAGAATAAAAACTTTACTGTCACATGACATTTCATATACAATCAGATGATTGGAACATAGGTGACTTGTCAGTTTAAAGCTACTTCTTATTGTAACTATACAGAATAATTACATATATTTTGTAATTTTAAGTACCACAAAATATTGAAAATAATGTAAAATTAAGAAAATGTGCCTTTTCAGCATGACAATAAAATGTAACATCAGGCACAGTTATTTGTGACAGTCAGTCATAAATTCTTTACACTGCAGTAATATAGATATTTTTTTAAATTATGTCCAAATTCTTCTGGTTCATATTTTTTGAATTTGTCACAGACTTTATTTTCCAGCCTCATACCAATATAGCATGGTGTCTTCTCCAGCAGTTTTAGCCTACGAGTTGGTAACTTATACTGATATTTGTTTCTTCATTCATCATCATGTTTATACAGGTTATCCTCAAAATGTTGTGGTTTTTATTTAGAAAACTTAATTCTCTCATAGATATAGAGGTCAGGAGCAGTAATAAGATCAAAGGCCTTGGACAGAGGTCTGCATGATTGTCTTTTTTCTGCACCTGCCATGGCTCGAATGATTTTTTCTGTAGCCTAAAGACTGTCTGTATGTTTGTTTTCTCTGATCCCCCAAAAATTGTACCATATCTAATCACAGATACAAAATACGCATGATATACAGCTTTTTGACTGGTGTTTCTGTCTTACTGCTTATAACATTCATTGCAAATATTAGGCTATTTAAACAGTGACACATGGCATCTACATGGTCTGTCCACGATAAATTCTTGTTCAGCATTACACCTAGAAATTTGGAACAGTTTGTGGCACCAAGGTGATCGTCCTCATATGATATTTCTAGTATATCCTGTAAAGCTTGGCTTGTGGTAAAGTGAATGATTTGTGTCTTCGCTAAATGTAATTTCAGACCATTATTTCTCACCCATGACTCTATTTCAGCCAGAGTCTGCTGAAGATGACTAATTAAATTTTCACTTTCCTTGCAACAGACTATTGCTGTAGAGTCATCTGCATAAAGAACAGTGTCTCAATTTATGTTAGTTTACAGGTCATTTGTATAATACAAGAACAATATTGGCCCTAAGATAGATCCTTGTGGAACATCTTGTTCTGTCTTTCTCCAACTTGAGAAGAATCTCCTACCAGTTTCTTCTATTACTATTCTTTGTTTCCTGTTTAATAGGTAAGATCTTAGCGAATTTTCACTAAAACAACATGCCTGTAGGTTGCAAATTAGTAGTTTGTGAGCTACTTAGGTCACAAAAGATGCCCAATACATTCATATTTTTATCTAGAGTACTACTAATTTTTGTAATAAGTTCATTAATGGCTTGCACAGTGCAGTGTCACTTTGGAAACCATGATGATTGTTCTGGATAACATTATGCCGATTATTATAGTTAACTATCTGGTAAATGCAATTCTTTCAAATATTTTAGAAAATATTGATAACAATGAGATTGGCCGATAATTACTCACTTTATCATGTCTGCCTTTTTTGTAAATGGGTCATATATCAGCATACTTCAGTCTATCAAGAAAACATCTGTCCTCAAAAGTCTGATTCGTTATAAGGGACAGAGGATGAGCAATACTATGGGAGACTGACTTTATTATTTTTGTAGGAATTTCATCCCAGCCTACAGAGTTTATATTCTTCAAGGACTTTATGATATCAGCTACTTCAGAATAGGATATATGGGTGCATTTAAATTTAGTGGTGTTACATAAACTGGAAACAGGTTACACGTTTGGCAGTGAAAGTTCATCAGTTTCATATTGTTTTATGAAGCGGCTGCTAAACACTTCACAGATTTGTGTAGTGTCCCGAACAGTCTCATCTTCGACCACCACTTCAAGTTTCCATTGTCTGCCTTTCTTGATACCTGTTTCAGTCTTTACAATGGTCCATATTGCTTTAGACTTATTTTTAGCATTTGAAATGTAAATACTATTCGCCAATTTTTTGTCTTGTCTGACAATTTTATCAAAGATTTTCTCATATTTCCTTGCATAATTTAAGAATTCTGGGTCTCGATTGCCTATCACCTCCATATGAAGTTCTCTTTTCCTCATGCTCGAAATCTGAATACCACTTTTTATCCATGAACCCTTCTTAGGTGTGTCAGTTTTTATAGTTATAAAAGGAAGGCAATCACTGAACACCATCAAGAAGGTCTCCAGAAAGTTACAGAAATTTTCATTTACTTAGGACTTAGCAGTGAGGCTGATTTTATTGATGAACATTTCTATATTTTCTTGTCGAAAATGTCTGATTTTCTTATTTGTGTGCTTTGTGCTAACACAGGGTAATGGCACTAATAGAGCACTGTGGTCTGAGATCCCTACACTTACTATACATTTTTCTGTTACTTAAGTGGGGTGAAAAAGAGGTGGAAAGAATGGCAGAATTGATTATAGTGTTGAAAAAAAAAAGAAACTGTGTAAATGACAACCTGGAAAGTGTTCTTTAGCAAAGTTTTAGTGGCTTTGCTTTAGACTTTATAGTTACCCCATTGAACTCCTCCAACATTGGTGCAAAGAAGCAAGTAACCAAACAATTTTCCCCCACTCTGCATTTCTATGCTCCTAGGGCATTTAGATTTGTACATTCTTTGTTTCTTTTGCCTCATCCCAGTATTCTTCATGACTGGGTGTCATCACTAAATTGTGAACGTGAACAAGAGGTTTCTGTGTATCTAAAACATAATACCAGTGACAAACGATATCTTAAAAATTGTGCACCTATTTTTGATAGTATGTTAATTAGGAAGCAGCTTATGTGCAACAGCAACAAAAATGTGTATGCAGGTGTTGTTGATATGGGTAACAATGCAAATATAGATGCAGAAGAACTGGCTACTGAAGCTTTAATTTTTCATATAATGTCATATATTGAAAAGATTTAGTGCCCAATTGTATATTTGTTTGTGAATAAACTGTCATCAGATGTAATGAATGAAATTGTCAGAGTTTTTATACCGAAACTGTTTTCTGTTGGTGTTCTTGTGAGGTCAGTAACATGTGATGGTGCTGCTTTCAACATTCGGACACTGAAAAATCTTGGGTGCTCACTGAATCTGGAAAATTTTGCATGTTACTTCAAGCATCCTGCAAATGACAGTAATGTCATGCAATTCATGATCCATGCCATATGCTGAAATTACTTTGTAATACTTTAGCTGAAATGAAAATTATTAACTGCGAAGCTGGAGATGTGGATTGGAACTTTATTTAGAATTTACAATCTCTGTAGGAGTGTGAATCTTTTAAATTTACCAATTCAAGTCTTGGTTCACATGTGAATTTCTATAATAAGAAGATGAATGTCTCTTTAGGAGCCTAGACAATGAGCTCCAGTATTGCTGATGCTATTGAATTTCTAGGGATTTTCCAGCACCCAGATTGTCAGGACACCTCTGCCACTGTAGAATTAATCAGAAATATTGATAAACTGTTTGATCTGTGCACCTCTAGGACTGTTCATGCTAAGGGCTTTAAACAACCATTGAGAGCTGAAAATGTAAATTATTGGACTGTATTTCTTTGTTCTGCAGAAAACTTCCTTCAAACGTTAAGGATTGATGGTGTATGTGCATTAGTACATGCACGAAAATCATTTGTGCTGGGATCTTTGATGTGCATACATAATGTTAGAAAACTCTCCCAGGAGTTTCCGTTTCGGATACAGAACCTCAAAGTATTTTTTAACATACGAACTCTCACAAGATCATCCACAATTCTTTTTTCCTTGAATCAGACGTGGGTTTGGTTGGAACAATAATCCCACCACATTACAGTTCCACTCTGCTCTGAGAACAATGTTGCTCAAGAACAATGTTAGTGCAAGCGACGAGAGTAAAGTAGCTGACATTGAGAAAGTGTGCTCTTTCACTGTTCATGAATTCATGTGATATAAGAAGCAAAGTGATAAGTTCACTGATGATAGTGAAGCTACTGCTTACTTCAAGGCTCTTGATACAGCACTACTGGGTGAATACCAGGGTAATATCATTTATTCGACATTGAGATATGTTGTGAAAAACATTATGCAAATGTTAAGATGTACTGAATGCAACGAACTTATTACTGTTCCTTACATGTGCCCAAATGATCACACTTACTGCAAGACTCGTGTGGCAAATCCAGCTGCCTTTACTATAAACATTGATAGAGGTGGTTTACTTCACCCATCTGTAGCAGTGTTTAAAGTAGTGCAGCATACAGAAAAATGCTTTCGTTTTGTTCTAGTGAGATTTACCTTAAACTCGAATAACTTTTATGACAGGCTTATTGATTCTGTTTGTTTCTCTTTGGCGAACAAGCCAATGTATTCGACAGACTGCATATGCTAATCCCTGCCATTGACTGTGAAGCCATGCAGGAGTCACTGGTAATGCAACGTACTGCTACTGTCTACATTCAGATTACATTAAAGGTTTACACAAAAAAGCAGCAGCTACTAAACAGGGTAACTATTTGGGTATGAGGCAGAAGCTGGGGAAGCTAATTACATTTGCCAATGTATGATGTGTGAATATACGGGGTCGTTGTAATTAAACTTTCTCTATTTAACATGTCATAACTTGGAAACTAATTACCAATGATTACCAAGCTTGGTAGTATTAGTGTCCAGAGTATGGGGTGCATGATTTCCATGCATCACAGTGGCACTGTCCAGTTCCAACTATGGCCACCAGGTTCTGTGATCAGTCTTCATGATTCATAGTCTCTCACACGTGACCAGTCATACTGCATCTGTTGATGTGTCAACATTGGCTTGTGCAAAAGGAGCATGGCATTACTGGTGAAGCTATATCATCAAAACATCAGTCATGCTGCAACTGCACTTCAAGAATATTGCTGGCTGAAAGGATTACAGAAGGGTCCTCTTTCTGCACCTGCTGTGTGGACCATGATGAAGTTCAAATGAACTGGAGAACTGGGCGTTGTTCCAGAAAGAGGACGACGACCAGCTGCACCAAAGGTGGATGATGAAATCGCTGTTGCTATGGCAGACAATGCTGCATGCAATTCCTGACTGTCAGGCATAGCCCATGCTGTGTTATGACAGTTGAATGTGGTCCACTATATGTAAGGTGCTTCAAACCATTCTCAAATGGTATCTGTACAAGATCCATATCGTACAGCAGCACACATCAGAGGCTACACAACAATGTGTTGACTTCACTCTCCACTTTCTTGCAAGGGTTGAAGTTGATGAAGGCTGGTCCTGGACAATCCTATGGGCAGATTAATCCCATTTTTCTCTGACTGGTGAGGTGAACAAACAGAATTGTGGAGTAGGGGGTTCTTCACCTCCAGTCACAGTGCATGAAGTTCTTCTGTATGGTGAACATGTCATTGAATGATGTGGCTTCGTGGATACATTCATCATTGATCCATTCTTTTTTGAAAAGGTTGGCGCTCAAGGACCAAAAAATGTGCAGTGTGACTGGTCAGCATTACTGTGATATGCTTCACCAGTATGTCATACCTGTCCTATAGAAGCAAGATGCATTGAACTCTAAAGTTTGCATCCAAGATGGGCCCCACAGCACGTTGCTGGTGAAGTTCACCTCCTTCTCCGGAACACATTTGGAAACGATCAAATCATCAACTGATCATTTCTAAATGCTTGGATGGCATGATCACCTGATCTCACTCCCTGTGATTTCTGGGTCTACCTGAAGGACAGGGTTTACCAGGAAAACATTCACCCATGAGTTGATCTGAAGCGCAGCACATCAAGAGAGATAGCCAGCATACTCAAGGGCATACTTCATTCCGTTATGCAGCAGTAATGGTTCCGGTATGAAATAGTATGATGTACAGAAGTAACACATTAAAAGCGTTTCAGTTGAATTGATTCTACATTATTTCTCTTCCCCACGTCCTTGACATTAATGCTACCAAGATTTGGTACTCGTACAGTACTTAGTTTCTGTGTTATAATGTGTTAACTAGGAAAAGTTTAATTATTACCACCCAGTGTACTAAACGCAGCAAAACAATAAATAAAAAGTAAAATCTGATGCTTACATTTTACTAATTTAACCACTTGCTTCCTTTCCCAAAATTCTTAGTTGTTAGCATAACAACCAGTTAAGTGGTTTGTGTTAACATTAAAGATGTTAGCAGCTGAAGATGGCAGTCAGTGTAAAAGTCTATCGCGTATCTCGTCAAAAAAGCGGCAATTTTGCTGGTGAAAAGGAAGTGTATGTGCAATATAAAGCTGAAATATGGAAAATCGTGTTTCTAAATTACAACTCATGATCAGTGAACTGAAAGTGGATATTAGTAAACTTACATTAGAAAAACGTGAGCTACTGTTAAAACAGGAAACAACAAAATAAAACTCGACTTATTCGGATAAGTTGACAAAAGATATGTGCATAAACAGTTCACAGAGTGTCGGAAATCAAGAAAAGTGTGGAAGCAGCGTAAAGTTTAGTTCACAACAACAGCCGTGATATGTTATCTACGATAAATTACGAAAATTCCAAAAGTAAACAAACTGCTCTTGCATTGTCCAGAAGTCGTGTGTTTAGTAACTCCTGTAAAATAAATAATGACAGATACAAGAAAGTTTTAAATACTGGAAAGATTTTATTTTCTGTCTGATAGTCATGGAAAACACTGCCCTAGTTTATTAAATCAGACACTTCCACCAAGATATTTTGCGACGTCCTTTATCAAATCAAACGCACAGTTGAAATATTATGTTAATAACATTGAAGAAAAGGTAAAGGACATCAGTAAATTTGACTGTGTTGAGATCGACAGGAAGTGCAAAATGGCTAAGCAGGGATGGCTAGAGGACAAATGTAAGGATGTAGAGGCTTGTCTCACTAGGGGTAAGATAGATACTGCCTACAGGAATATTAAAGAGACCTTTGGAGAGAAGAGAACCACTTGTATGAATATCAAGAGCTCAGATGGCAACCCAGTTCTAAGCAAAGAAGGGAAGGCAGAAAGGTGGAAGGAGTATATAGAGGGTTTATACAAGGGCGATGTATTTGAGGACAATATTATGGAAATGGAAGAGGATGTAGATGAAGATGAAATGGGAGATAAGATACTGCGTGAAGAGTTTGACAGAGCACTGAAAGACCTGAGTCGAAACAAGGCCCCGGGAGTGGACAACATTCCATTAGAACTACTGATGGCCTTGGGAGAGCCAGTCATGACAAAACTCTACCATCTGGTGAGCAAGATGTATGAGACAGGCGAAATACCCACAGACTTCAAGAAGAATATAATAATTCCAATCCCAAAGAAAGCAGGTGTTGACAGATGTGAAAATTACCGAACTATCAGTTTAATAAGTCACAGCTGCGAAATACTAACGCGAATTATTTACAGACGAATGGAAAAACTGGTAGAAGCGGACCTCGGGGAAGATCAGTTTGGATTCCGTAGAAATGTTGGAACACGTGAGGCAATACTAACCTTACGACTTATCTTAGAAGAAAGATTAAGAAAAGGCAAACCTACGTTTCTAGCATTTGTAGACTTAGAGAGTCTACAGGGAGCGAAAGGCTATTTACAATTTGTACAGAAACCAGATGGCAGTTATAAGAGTCGAGGGGCATGAAAGGGAAGCAGTAGTAGGGAAAGGAGTGAGACAGGGTTGTAGCCTCTCCCCGATGTTATTCAATCTGTATATTGAGCAAGCAGTAAAGGAAACAAAAGAAAAATTCGGAGTAGGTATTAAAATTCATGGAGAAGAAGTAAAAACTTTGAGGTTCGCCGATGACATTGCAATTCTGTCAGAGACAGCAAAGGACTTGGAAGAGCAGTTGAACGGAATGGACAGTGTCTAGAAAGGAGGATATAAGATGAACATCAACAAAAGCAAAACGAGGATAATGGAATGTAGTCAAATTAAATCGGGTGATGCTGTGGGGATTAGATTAGGAAATGAGACACTTAAAGCAGTAAAGGAGTTTTGCTATTTAGGGAGTAAAATAACTGATGATGGTCGAAGTAGAGAGGATATAAAATGTAGACTGGCAATGGCAAGGAAATCGTTTCTGAAGAAGAGAAATTTGTTAACATCGAGTATAGATTTAAGTGTCTGGAAGTCGTTTCTGAAAGTATTTGTATGGAGTGTAGCCATGTATGGAAGTGAAACATGGACGATAATCAGTTTGGACAAGAAGAGAATAGAAGCTTTCGAAATGTGGTGCTACAGAAGAATGCTGAAGATAAGGTGGGTAGATCACATAACTAATGAGGAGGTATTGAATAGGATTGGGGAGAAGAGAAGTTTGTGGCACAACTTGACTAGAAGAAGGGATCGGTTGGTAGGACATGTTTTGAGGCATCAAGGGATCACAAATTTAGCATTGGAGAGCAGCGTGGAGGGTAAAAATCGTAGAGGGAGACCAAGAGATCAATACACTAAGCAGATTCAGAAGGATTTAGGTTGCAGTAGGTACTGCGAGGTGAAGAAGCTTGCACAGGATAGAGTAGCATGGAGAGCTTCATCAAACCAGTCTCAGGACTGAAGACCACAACAACAACAACATTGTTCTCGTTGGAACAAATGACGTAGAATCAGATATCTACTCACAAAATCTACGAACACTAGAATGATTCTGTGTACAGTAACCTACAGATTTGACAGGGCAGACTAGAACGACAAAATATACAAAATTAACACGTTCTTGATGAAATATGTTGCCCAGTACAGTCACGCTAATGCACTGGATGTAAATCTGTTTTTAAGGAAGACTAATTATACAAGGCAGGGCCTACATTTGGTACTGAAAGCGAAGGAAAAACTATGCAGAAACCATCATTATTTAGCCATGATTCAGACCACCACACCGTCACTCATCTCTGTTAACTGATTGCAACAGGCAGATCAGTCACTCAACGAAACTGTATGCTTACAATATGGGAAAATAACAGAAGACGAAATCAAAAAATTAACAATAAATATGTATACTATGGAATGAACAAGCGACAAGGAAGCAGCACAGAAGACAGTATCACTACAGTATACGAAAATCACAGAAGAAGAAACCAAAAAGTTAACAGTACATATGCCTTCAGTGGAACGAACAAATGGCAGGGAACCAGCACAGAAAACAATATCACCATGTAAAGAGACACGAGGAGGAAACCGTACCACCGTGGACAGAAATTAAAAATAGACCACGTTGAAGCACCACGCAAAAGTTAGCATCCAAACAACACTGCAGAAGAAAACAACCAAGAAGAAATCCATGATCCCCAGGAGGTGACAAACAGGTCAGAATCGAAATGACTAGAGCCTGCTCTTCAAAGAACTAACCAGGCAAGAAACATACCTCTCATAGAACTGAATAATTCGTTAACTCTCCTATATCATAATGTACAGGGCTTAACCAATAAGCTATATGGGCTCGTGGTCATTTGAATGGTTCATTGAAGGATATTTCTATCTTGTGTATGATGGAACTCTGGCTGCAAGAAATACAAAAATGAGCAGTTAGGATTTCAGACTTCCAGTTGATCAGCAGCTTTTGCAGCGAAACATACAGAGCAGGTGGAACATGTATATATGTAAGAACAGGTATTAAATCAAAGGAAATTAGGTTTAAAATGTCTGCTGTATTGAAAAAGATTTTGAATATTGTTCACGTGAACTAACAGATAGTAAAATTGTAATTGAATGTATATATAGGTCCCCATCTGGCAATTTTGAATTGTTCTCTGAAAACTAGGAAAATCTTCTAAACTATCTAAATAGTCAGTCAAAATACATAACTGTGCTTGGGAATTTCAATATTAATTTCAAAGACGACTGATAAAAGGGCAAAAACTTGTTAATCTACTAAAAAAATACAATATGGACATTTGTGTAGAAGATACCACCAGACACAGCAGATAAAGTGAAAGTACTATAGACCTAACACTCATTGAAAAATCAAAATGTGGCTTTAAATCTGAGGTATTGGATACACGTTTCTCTGATCATCAAGCAGTTAAATTCACTTTAGATAAATCTCATGAGAAAAGTGACAACAGAAGATATATTGAGAGAAGATTAATAATGGATGACAGCATAAGGGTCTTTAATCTAATGTTAAAAAATGTAAACTGGGACATGAAAAGCAATAGTTCTGTAGATATGAATTTCAACAAGTTCTTGTCAAATTATAAATACTGGTAGGTATTTCATTCCCTCTGAAGAGAATGAAAATAACTCAAAAACAAATTCATGGGTAACAAGTGAAATCAAAGAGTCACCAGAAAGTCCTAGAATGATATATAAGTCTGCAAAGCAAAATACTATCTTGAAACTATATGTCAAGTGTTACAGGAAAAAGCACAGGGAAGCTATAGTTGCTGCCAAAAGGAAATATAATGATTCATATATCAGAACAACAAATGAAATCTATGTGGAAAGTTATTAATAATCATACATCAGAAGATGAAAATGCTGTTATAAAATCACCATAAAACACAGAAATGAAATTGTTGATGATCCACTTCTAATAACTAATATGTTTAATGACCTTTATATTAATGTAGCCAAAAAGCTGATCACCACTAAATATAAACCAAAGGCAAAGATCACAAGTCCAATAAATGAAAGGACAATATACCTATATCCTGTAACATCCAAAGAAGTACAAACGCCTATCAACAAATTAAAGAGTAAAATGACCTGCAGATTTGATGGTACCCTGACAAAATTATTAAAAATAATATCGATAATGTTGTCTCACAACTTGTGGACATAATCAATGACTCCTTTGAAACTGGTGTGTTTCCAAGTAAACTTAAGCAGTCAACAGTAACATCAGTTTATAAAAGTAGTGACAAGTTTGACATTAAAAATTTCAGACCACTATCATTGTTGTTGTTGTTTTGGTCTTCAGTCCTGAGACTGGTTTGATGCAGCTCTCCATGCAACCCTATCCTGTGCAAGTTTCTTCATCTCCCAGTACCTACTGCAACCTACATCCTTCTGAATCTGCTTAGTGTATTTATCTCTTGGTCTCCCCACTATCATTATTATATGTATTTTCGAAAATAATTGAGAGAATAATGTATGACAGATTGCTAGACATCCTAAACAAAAATAAAATTTTTGTAAGTGCACAGAATGGTTTCAGAAAAGACAAATTTACACAAACAGCTTTCTTCAGTTTCTAAACTTGTTTACAAAGGTATTGAGGACAAGGAACTGATCTGTGGGTTGTTTTTGGACTTTTCCAAAGCATTTGATCTTATAAATCATAATCTACAGCTGTTAAAACTGTGTAATTATGGTGTCTATAGTATTTCCTACGAGTGAATCAAGTCATACTTAACTGATAGGAGACAAAGGGTACAAATTTCTCAAGATAGAAATGTGTACCATTCTGAATATAAGTTAATTATGGGGTGACCCAGGGCTTGGTAATGGGACCATTGTTATTCTTGATTTTTATTAATGACCTACCTCAACCGTTTTCAACAGATGATACCATATTATTTGCTGATGATACCAGCTTCATTATAAAAGGAGAGAATGATTATCAATTGCAGCCAAAAAATCGTCAAAACAGCAGAAGTGGCAGAAAAATGGTTTAGTTGTCAATGACAAGAAAACTGTATGGGTGAACTTCAACTATATAGGGAACAAAAATAGGACCAATGTAATATTGACGCTATTGAATATCCGAATTCAGCAAAAGAATCACATAAAATTTTTAGGATTATGAGTAGATGAGCATCTAAGACGGGGAAAACATGTAGAAATGCTTAACAAAAAATTAAGCAAGTACTGTGAAATATTAAGGGTGCTTAAAGATTGCTGCAATACAGAAACAGTTAAGTGCTTATCACACATACATGCATAGTCTATTGAAGTATGGAATTGTGTTATGGGGAAATACCTCTTTTGCAAAGCAGTCTTTTAAGCTCCAAAAGAGAGCTGTAACATTAATAAAGTGATGATGCTTACAGAGCACCATGTAGAGGTGTCTTTAAGGAATTAAAAATCATGAATTTACCAGCTATATTTATATTTGTAAGCATATGCTTCATTAAAAAGCAATCAAGTTTCAGCTTTGAATAGTGAGATCAACAATTATCAAACAAGGAACAGGGACAACTTATCACAGGAATGTGCACAGAAAATCAATATATCAGGAAAGTGCTGTTTACAAACCAAAAATTCTGTACAGTGAATTGCCAGATAGCATCAAAAAATACCAAACAGTAATACATTAAAAAAAGAACTAAAAAGCCTAGCAATAAACAACAGCTTCTGCAGCATTAACGAAAACCTGGAATTTTGCTCAAATCTGTAGGTCTGCTTCATAACTCTCTAAACAAAAATTCATAATTATCAACCATTCCTAGATGAAACCAAACTTCTTTCATCTATTTATACACTCCTGGAAATTGAAATAAGAACACCGTGAATTCATTGTCCCAGGAAGGGGAAACTTTATTGACACATTCCTGGGGTCAGATACATCAAATGATCACACTGACAGAACCACAGGCACATAGACACAGGCAACAGAGCATGCACAATGTCGGCACTAGTACAGTGTATATCCACCTTTCGCAGCAATGCAGGCTGCTATTCTCCCATGGAGACGATCGTAGAGATGCTGGATGTAGTCCTGTGGAATGGCTTGCCATGCCATTTCCACCTGGCGCCTCAGTTGGACCAGCGTTCGTGCCGGACGTGCAGACCGCGTGAGACGACACTTCATCCAGTCCCAAAAATGCTCAATGGGGGACAGATCCGGAGATCTTGCTGGCCAGGGTAGTTGACTTACACCTTCTAGAGCACGTTGGGTGGCACGGGATACATGCGGATGTGCATTGTCCTGTTGGAACAGCAAGTTCCCTTGCCGGTCTAGGAATGGTAGAACGATGGGTTCGATGACGGTTTGGATGTACCGTGCACTATTCAGTGTCCCCTCGACGATCACCAGTGGTGTACGGCCAGTGTAGGAGATCGCTCCCCACACCATGATGCCGGGTGTTGGCCCTGTGTGCCTCGGTCGTATGCAGTCCTGATTGTGGCGCTCACCTGCACGGCGCCAAACACGCATACGACCATCATTGGCACCAAGGCAGAAGCGACTCTCATCGCTGAAGACGACACGTCTCCATTCGTCCCTCCATTCACGCCTGTCGCGACACCACTGGAGGCGGGCTGCACGATGTTGGGGCGTGAGCGGAAGACGGCCTAACGGTGTGTGGGACCGTAGCCCAGCTTCATGGAGACGGTTGCGAATGGTCCTCGCCGATACCCCAGGAGCAACAGTGTCCCTAATTTGCTGGGAAGTGGCGGTGCGGTCCCCTACGGCACTGCGTAGGATCCTACGGTCTTGGCGTGCATCCGTGCGTCGCTGCGGTCCGGTCTTAGGTCGACAGGCACGTGCACCTTCCGCCGACCACTGGCGACAACATCGATGTACTGTGGAGACCTCACGCCCCACGTGTTGAGCAATTCGGCGGTACGTGCACCCGGCCTCCCGCATGCCCACTATACGCCCTCGCTCAAAGTCCGTCAACTGCACATACGGTTCACGTCCACGCTGTCGCGGCATGCTACCAGTGTTAAATACTGCGATGGAGCTCCGTATGCCACGGCAAACTGGCTGACACTGACGGCGGCGGTGCACAAATGCTGCGCAGCTAGCGCCATTCGACGGCCAACACCGCGGTTCCTGGTGTGTCCGCTGTGCCGTGCGTGTGATCATTGCTTGTACTGCCCTCTCGCAGTGTCCAGAGCAAGTATGGTGGGTCTGACACACCGGTGTCAATGTGTTCTTTTTTCCATTTCCAGGAGTGTATATGTAATTATGCACCTATCTTTTGTGCTGTTATGTTACTATGCCTAGTTAACTATTGTACTGGTATTGAACAGTTTTAGTAGAATCCACCTATGGGTTTTGCAAGCTTTTATTCTGTCTGAATCTATGTAAACAGAATAAAGTTTCGTACTGTTCTGTACTTGACAAGTCCAATATCATGAACGTCATAATATATGCACTAAATAACTAAATAAATAAATCAGTAACAAAGCAATCGTTTAGCAGTTTTGTTACCTAAAGATGGGTGCAAAACTTTTCTCGTTACACGCAGAGAGAAATGCAGTTTGCTGCACTTGTTATTGTGTGAAAGTGCGCCACATATCTGTTGAAGTAGCTACAACACGAAATTTTTCGTATCAATATTTTGGTCATTTTGTATCACTATGTAGTCTCGCCGCTCGGGAAATAAAATGCAAAGAGTGAAAGTAAAATATCTTTTGTGTAGATGGAAGATTTTTGAGAGGTATAATTTGTTAGCAGCTTTAGCGGCGCTACGGAAATTACGTATGTAATTACAGCAGAATAATTACGAATTTGATCTTCCACGGAAGGGATAGAAGGTAGAAAGCAACAGCAACAGGGAACTACAAAATAAACACATATATCGTCATATAATGTACATAAGTGGTAATAGTATTTTTTCTATGTAGCAGAACAATGTGCAACCTTGCCTCGTCTTAACATGGTGCACAGCCGACTAAAGATCTTTGGTCGGCTGTGAACATGGCAACTGTGGCATCATGCGTCACTGCTTTGCTTCGTGTGGTAGTCTCTCCAGTTTAGTATTGAGCTCACAGTGTACTCCTTACAAACACATGTTCTCGCTGTATTTGATGCGACAAAGAAAGAAATACTGTGCTTGTTAGACATGCCTGTGGCAAAGTAATCTTTTCTCTCTGTTACCTCTGATGTAATGTTAGAGTGAAGTGAAGATCAAAGTAATACATAATTCACCTACACATACATGATGTAACATTAAAACGATTCAAATGTCGAAGATATTCATTTATACATTGGGTACACACCCACTCACCCACCCATCCACACACACACACACACACACACACACACACACATACACACACACGCACATGCACAAAATCTCTGTATTTCCTACATCAAATTCTGTACATCCCATGTACAGTCTTAGGCATAAAAACTGCCCGCCGGCCGGCCGCCACGGAGGCTAAGTCCGAGTCGTTCACTTAAGGTGGCCAATAAAACCGACCGCCCCTGAGAATTCTAAGTCTGGCCATCTGCACGATCTGGCAACACTGCTAGATGCGGAAGTATCAGGAGGAAGTGTTGTCTACTTCCGAGATGTAAATAAGTTGGGTGAGCCTGTGGTCTAGTGGTGCCGGCACGGTAGCTCAGCATGCTCGGTCAGAGGGTTAGCTACCCTCTGTAATAAAAACCTAAGTGAATGGATCAACAAAGAACGTGAACAGGTGTCATCGGACGCCCGCCTTGAACAAATTCACCGAACAATGTAGAACAAAATAAGATTACAAAAGTGGTAGTCGTCGCGACTTTTAAACTTATAGTTGCGTGAAACTTCCTGGCAGATTAAAACTGTGTGCCCGACCGAGACTCGAACTCGGGACCTTTGCCTTTCGCGGGCAAGTGCTCTACCATCTGAGCTACCGAAGCACGACTCACGCCTGGTACTCACAGCTTTACTTCTGCCAGTACCTCGTCTCCTACCTTCCAAACTTTACAGAAGCTCTCGAGGTTCACAGGAGCTTGAACAGTCCCAGCTTGAACAGTCCCGTGCTGACATGCAGGGTCCATGGATTCATTAGGTTGTCTCCAATCCCATTAACAGCCATCCACTCGATACAATTTGAAGCGAGACTCGTCAGACCAGACAACATGTTTTGGCTTCGAAAGCCCGTACAGATGAAGTTTCGTTGAATGGTTTGCACACTGGCACTTGTTGATGGCCCAGCACTGAAATCTGCAGCAATTTGTAGAAGAGTTGCACTTCTGTTACGTTGAACAATTCTCTTCGGTTGTCGTTGGTCCTGTTCTTGCAGGATATTTTTCCAGCTGCAGTGATGCCAAGCCGATGGGAATTTACCGGATTCCTGATATTCACAGTACATTCGTGAAATGGTCGTACTGGAAAAATCCCCCCTTCACCACTACCTCAGAGATATTGTGTCCCACCACTCTCGGGCGGATGGCAAGGAGCGCATCACATCGGAACTAGTGACTCACACTCTTATTGATGTTGGTAAGCACTGGCATTCAGTTTGGAATTTAAACTGGCTGGAACAGTAATTCATGATGTTTCGGTCTGTGTTCGACTCTGGTCTCGTGCGGTTTCATCCTGTAAATTAAACTGTTTTCAGTTAGCAAATCTCAGGAGCATTTTTCCTGTTTCCCTAGAATTATCATTGACTGTTGTGTCACGAAATTGTACCCTGACAGTGTTCTGCAAATTTCCATCTATGTGTGGCTAATTAGATGCCTTCCTCATATAGACCTTCTGGGATGTGTAAATCATGTTGAACTGTGTGCATGACATTCTAGAGAAGGGATGTCAGCTTCAGGGCATTTCGTGATTGTGGATACATTTCTTGCTTTCCACTGGGCGAAATTTGCAAGTAAAGGAGTTAATTAATTTCTGTGATCAAAAATTTGTCAATTAATCCTCTCAAGGTTTAACTGTATTGATTCAGATTGCCTCATGTTCAAGAGGCAGGGTCAATGTGAAGTTGGTTAAGACTGATAGTGATAATTTGTCGTTTACAGATTTTGTTCTTAACCTGGGACTGTAGTAAAGTGAGTCATGTCTTGATGTATATGATGCTCATGAAACATTAGTGCATGTTATGCTTCAGTGAACTGTGATCATATTTTGTTATTCATTGTTCTGTAACTACCCTAACAATGATTTTCCACAACCGGATTGGCTGAACTGGCGTTAAGTTATTCACATGTCAGCATTCCTATGGCCAGTTATGGTGCACTAACATGAAAGAGTGTCTGCACTGAAGCTTATTTGTTATATAAAGAATACTGTGCATGAATTTAAGTTTTTAAGTTTATTCATTTCAATGCTTAAAGCAAAAGGAGGCTTGACCACTCTAGAACTTCTTTGATCACTCTAAATACCTTGGATCATTGTAATATTTTTAAAGGTTGTTGGTTCTAATGTTAAAGTGAAAGGAAATTTTGGGTAATTTATAATACCAGTAATCAGCTTTAAATATTTTGAAAGATTTTACTTTAAGAAAATTGCATGATATTGTTTCAAGGATTGCTGCTTTCAATTATTAATTTTGTGTATACCTTTGTATGCCTGTGTAAACTAAGTAAACCAATAAATATTTATCTACTGTGCTCAGCCGTTTGCCACACCAGAACTGTTGTGTTCTAGCTTGACCAGCTCCAAAGGTTACCTTTCCCTTTCGAAATCATAAGAGAAAGGGTGAAATTCCCTGATTCATCTATGAAGATAGGCGCTGATAGTTAACTATCATTTAAAAATGATATTAATTGATGGAAATCTGGTAATACCCAGCATAGACTCAATTTCTACTATTCTAAAAGATGACAATAGAATAGCTATGAATCTACCCTATACCAATGTCACACATTGTGACATTATTTGAAAAGGAAATTCTGATCACAAAAATATCTCCATTTTATGAATACAATTACTTGGCGAAAATGTTGCATTTATGTACAAGTCTACTGGTTAACCTGGAGAAAAATCCAGTCTATAGTCACCCAAAAATGTATAGACAGATACACAAAAAATGGCCACATTGTTACTTTATTTACAGAAATGAATCGAATCATCCCTTAAACAGCTACCTAGGATCTGCACCTTTCTGATCACAGTCAGTGGAGTGTAGAAAATAACAATTACTAGAAGAGACCTAAATTTTTATTGCAGAATCAATTGCTGTTCTTAAAGCACTGAAGTGAACTATGGACATTGCTCGAAATAAAATTCTGAGAGTGGCGCATTTTACAACTGTATTAAAGTTAATGACAGCGAAAACTGTAGTGTATCTTCCAATAATGATACTATCTAGTCCAGCAACTAGTATAGTCAGTTATCAGAATTGGGAACCTCAACGAATTTATTTGTACAAATGCTGACTGTGGAATCGATACGATGATAAGTGTATGTATTTGGAAAAGTCGCTATATTAACAAGGATATATTTAAATACAAAAGTGTTTCACACAATTTTTATAACTCCATCAAATCTAGAAAGATTCGTGGTCCCAAAAACAATGACAACAGAAGAAACATAACCATATCAATGAGAATGAGTCTAGGGATAGAAAATTTCCCATTCATTTGTAATGTCTTGGGCTACATAGAACAGTGTACTGTCAGCAGAAATGAAACAATTGGCGAGGTAGGCAGGGTATGTTCTCGTGATTTATTGAGGATTCTGAAGGAAGAGCTAATGAATGGTGAATCTAATAAACGAAAATGTACTGCTGCCTCAGTCCAGCAATACTCTCTTGGAGTCAGCAATAGTTGTCATGTATCTCCTAGAATTAAATATATCAACACAAGTTATTCATATATTTAGTGTGTGTTATCAGGAAGTACCTCTTGTACATAGACAACAGTGCAAAATCAATGAAAGAACACATCTTGATTACAGTGTTTATGGTGTTAAATTAAATGTTCACAGTAGTTATCGTTTTCCTATTGTAGAACTTCAGTGTACTAATTCACTGCATTTTGTTAACATTCACCACCTTAATTAAACATGCTATCCTCAGAGTGAATTTTCTGTAAATTTCTACCCAGAAGATGGTTTTAAAACATGCCAATAAAGAAGTAATGGCATTATTGACATATCTGAACACAGTGACTCTACACACCCTAAAGGAAAAAATCGATACATCGTGAAGGAAACATCTGAACGGGATAGGAATTCCTATATGTGATGTAGATGCTCAGACAAACAAATGATTACAGTTTCAGAGAAACTTTGATGCTTTATTCAAGAGAAAGAGGTTCACAAACTGAGCAGGTCAATAGTGTGTTGGTCCACCTCTGGTCCTTATTCACGCAGTTATTCTGCTTAGCATTGATTGATAGAGTTGATGGATCTCCTTCTGAAGGATTTGTGCCAAATTCTAACCAATTGGCATATTTGATGATCAAAATCCCAAGATGGTTGGAGGGCCCTGCCCTTAATGCTACAAATATTCTCAGTTGGAGAGACATCCAGCAACCTTGATGGCCAAGGTAGGGTTTGGCAAACACAAAGACATGCAGAGGAAAGTCTCGCCATGTGCCAATGGGAATTATTCGTGGCTTGCCGCGAAGGGCATAGAATATCACTGACATACCGCTGTATTGTGATGGTGCCACAGAAGACAAGCAAAGGGGTACTGCTGTGAGAATTAATGCCGCCATAGACCATCACTCCTGGCTGTTGGGCTGTATGGTAGGCGACAATTAGCTTGGCATCCCACAGCTATCAAGGGCATCTGCAGACACAGCGTCACCTGTCATTGGGGCGAAGTTCCAAGAGAAATTGGTTCACTGATTTGGGGGAAGGGACCAAACAGCGATGTCATCAGTTCCATCGGATGAGAGGAGGAGGGAAGGATGAGGAAGGAAGTTAGCGATGCCATTTCAAAGGAAGTGACTTAGGGAAATCACAGAAAACCTATGTCAGGATGGTCAGAAACAGGTTTGAAGTGTCGTCCTTCCAAAGGAGAGTCTAGTGTGTAATCATTGCGCCACCACGCTCTGTCCAAGAGAGATTCATGACTGCAGAAAATTCTACTCCAGTGAATGAGATTCCAGACCAAAGACGTGTCTGGAGATGTCCCATACAGAGGAGGGACACCAGCCTGACTGTCACCCACCATATGGCCTGACAACCAGAGTGATAGTCTGGGGTTCCATTTCTTTTCATATCAGGACCCCTTTGGATGTCCTCTGCAGCACCCTTAGAGCACAGCAGTACATCAGTGATATTCTACACCCTTCAAGGCAACCCATCTTGGGCTTACATTTCAGCAAGAATGCACATAGTGAGAGCTTCTGCTGTTTGTCTTCATGCTTAAGAAATCTACCTTGTCCAGCAAGATTGCTGGATATCAACCCAATTGAGAATGGGAGCATTATTGGCAGGGCCCTCCAACCATCTCGGAATTTTGATGATCTAACGCACCAATTGAACAGAATTTGGCACAATATCGCTCAGGAGGAAATCCATCACCTTTATTGATGAATGCCAAGGAGAATAACTGTTTGCTTAAGGACCAGAGGTGGACTAATGCATTATTGATTTGCTAAGTTTGTGAAGCTTATTCTCTTGAGCAAATTATCCAATTTTTCTGGAACTTATAATCATTTGTTTGACTGTACTGTACATCAGAGCTATCAATTTCCATTCCATTCTGATAATTCTTTCAAGGTGCATCGTCTTTTTGTCTTAAAGTGCATTATATCAATTATAGTCGACCCTATTTCCAAGAGTCACTTAATGGATTATTAGAATATTTTCATCATCCATTTTAGACACATCTTTCGATCAGGAGTAAAAACTGTTCACATAACTAATTTCAAATCCTCATGGTGAGCAACCCATAGTGCAGAGGATGGCGATTCAAAAATGCGCAATCATGTTTGCTTTCTGCATGCCTCATCTGAAATGGCTTGAAAACTGGCCTCTAAGAAATTTAATATTTGTTTGAGTGACTTGCTGCACCTGTAAGTGATAAAGGACTATTGTTTTATTACGTTTTTATGCCGTTTCAAACTGTTTACTGAGCTGTTAGAAACTTAAGAAACTAAAATAAAATAAATCAGTGACGACAGCCAAAACATAATGAAGCTATTTATTCCTTTATCAGCACTCTGCTTGTGGCCTTACAAAATTGCCACTACCTAATACTTTGGACACGATGCATGATATACAGACCATGCAGTTAAATTCTGAACACGCAGTTTTCCGTTCGTAAAGTGGAGTACTACTGTGACTCGTTATTTTAACAGTGCTCTCTAAAGTCCCCAAACAGTCAGTTGGTTTGTTAGCCATAGACAGTGGGATTCGAAGGTATGTGGGAAATCTTAAAGCGATTACTGTAATTTTTTGAAGTTTGTTCACATATATGGGAAATATGAAATTCTATGGAACTCCTATTCGTTGAGCTATCTGTTTGTTGGTGCTTTTGTCTTTCATTATAGTATTGGCCATGTTCTGGATTCATTGTTTCTAGATAATTGGTACATACTTAGTTGTTGTTATCACTTACGAAAGTCCTGGACGCCAATGAATAAGATCAGTATCCGAAGCAGCACTTTGAAGTGCGAATATTAGTTCTGCAGTTTTAATATAAACGCAGTTTTTAGTAACGTAAGTATGATAAATATGGATTACGAATTATTAACAGTTATGGTTTGTGGAAGAACAGATAGTTAGAAGCAACGTGGGGAAGTTAAGAACTGTAAATTTGCTGTCGAGATAAGTTACTTGTATTAGTAAATTGATATACTAGTTTTGATGTCGATTTAAGTGTTTGAACAAAACTGTATATAGAGCATCGTGTGGTGATGGCCTGTTTGTTTGCTGCTTCGAAGGAAAATTTTATGGTGTTCTGTATGTTTGCTGCTTCAAAGCAAAAATATCTTCATAAGTAAAGTAATGTAACAGTATTCAACGGTGAGAAGTATGTTACTTTTCCATTGTTAAATTCATTTATTCGTCGCGTATTGACACTAACGATGGGTTATATCTTTATGTGAGGTTAGTGCTTTGGACCGCTTCTGCTTCCTCTGGCCTTTCTACCCCCCTCGAGGTAAGAACGTGGAATGAGTTTCGTATTTAAAGGTAAACTTACCTGGGACAACAGTTGATGGTATTAGCAGTAATTGATTCATGCTTTGACTGTATTATAGTTCGTATGTTATTTGCCTTGCTGTTTTCTGACTGTAATTTTTGTTTACAGGTCACCGGCTTACCACAATTACACCACATGTTGTAAGCATTGGAACCAACGCCTACAAGTTTCACCAAAGAAAAGTAATTGTCGCGAATATGTAAGTAGAAAACCACCCGTTAACTTCTTTTGGACAGTGTAGTGTAACGAACCTAAACTGCGCGTTTTTTCATATGTAGAAACTCTGTCACTATATCATAGAATTGGCACCACACTTTCACGCTTTTCGGTGTAACAGAACCCAAATTTAGGAACTTGTATAATATTATTGTCTGTCATGTAACTTTCATCAATTTTCGTGAAACGCTGAGTGCGCTACATTTCCTCATCTTGTGATAGTTTTTTTTTATCAATTTGGCTACGTTGGTAATATCAGTTATGTATTTTAGGTTCCTTGCGTTTACTTAGCAGTTGTAGCTTTTGTGACGAAAATGCATTAATAAGGTTCAAACATAATCGGGCTTTCTTTGAAGTTTTCCACGCAGTTTTGCTGTGGAAGTATAGAGTTCCACCAAAACATATTCATCTAGAAAGATTCATTCATTGGGTATGAAACAGTTACTGACAGAGCTAATTACAAGGAACTGTTGGAAATGCTATAGTTAGCCTACTTAGTATGGAAATGCTATAGTTGGCCTACTTAGTATGGAAATGCTATAGTTGGCCTACTTAGTATGGAAATGCTATAGTTAATTAATAATACAATGAAATAGCAGTTTAAATTAAACCATGACCAATTTTTTAAAAGGGAACAAAAAAATCGCTGAACAAAGAAAGAATGTTAATTCCCTGCATGCCACACTGCGTATAACAAAATTCGTTAACATGGCTTTGTTAGCTCTGTTATGTTGTCATTGCCATCAATACGTTCCAGTATGATTTACAGTAGGTGTGAGGATGTGGCAACCCCCATTGCTCAGCTGAAACCACTGCAATTGGCCACTAGAGAATTTGTGGGAAAACCATACCAAAATGGGTAAGGACAGGGAAGATGATGCAACACACCACTCTACATTAGACTAATCATCCATGTGGAGATAAATGATTGCCATAAAAGGCTACACTGATGCTTGAAAGAATAATGGAATTAAGATTATTTCATCATTGCATAATCTCAGTTAATGAGTATACAATTGTTGGACTTCATTGTAGATTGTGTTATTCTCTCTCCCCTTAACGCACTAGCATTATCAGTGTAAATTTTTTACGTTGTTCTGGCCTTGCGGCTAATTCAGTTGGTAATAAAAGCAGAATCATTCTTTGGCCTATCCAGTTTTAGATGTAGCTTTAATTTAGGCAACTGACGTGCCCAAGGTATTGGTCCCACCACCCTACTTTGCACCAGTGGTGGTTGTTGAATGAACTGTTTTGCTTGTCACCATGAAAATCAGCATCACCTTAAATTCGCAAATTGCCATCTCTAAAATGTGACTTTCAAACATATGTATATTCCAGTTGTCAATAGCTGGTTTTTTCATAGTACAATTAGATTTTGTTTGTCACAAGTGTAATGTAGAGTTGCTACTGGAGATTACAGAAAACATCAGATTGCCTCACAGTAGAGGAGACAAGACTTCATCTTGATTGTTTTGTTGGTGTCCAATGGAAACTGAAATCCTAGTGGTTCTGCCATTCAAAGTGATATTGACTTAACCATACTCCATCTCCATTTTGCTTTATTTTTATGCCAAGGAAACTTCAGTGGTACCTGTTCTAAGAAAATCGTGCTGTAAAATGATCAGAAAGCAGTAATTTTGTCCCCGTCACTACCAAATTAACTATACATAGTCTTCCATAGTTGTGACAACATATGCAGGGATTTGAAGCACTGTACTGGAAACCAGCTTTCATCATTATTTCCATAAAAATTTGTTCCAGAAATTTGGTGCTAGAGTCCTTAACTCCATAACATCTTTTTTTTTTCCAAAATTGTTCCAAAAATATTTTTATTGGTGGAAAAATAACATATAGTAGATGACATTACATATAGGCATATTAAGATAGCTTATAATTCTCAAAATATTGAATTTATAATTTTTGAAGATAATCCAGAGTATATTTGTGCACTGAACTTTGACTAAAATATCTTAAAAAGTGAAGTTATTTTTTAGAACCCTTTCCTGTCAATGTAAATCTTGGAGAAGCTGGCTTTAGCATAGTGGATGTATTTATCTTGCACAACTAGCGAACATTTCTCAACTGACAAAATGACATTACTTTGATCTCTAAGGCTGGTATTACACGATCATATTTATTTCACAGCGATTTGATCAAATATATGATAAAATATTTGTCAAATTTGTTCGACAGAGATATTTGACTTGGCACTAGAAAGGGGTAGGCCTATTATACTATCCTCATATTTCTTGTCAAAATTAAAGAAGGCTGACAACAATAACTTGTTATGCGCAGCAGTTGCATGTACCACAATTGTATTGTATGCGTATTTGGAAGAGAAGGGGGGGGGGGGAAGAAACATACCTAGGTGAAGCTGTGGGTTTGTTTCACAAAGTGCCTAGTATCCAGCGCATATGGTCTATTGATTATTTATGATTCTGAAATGCATTGCTGTTGGTTTCTGAACATATTTAATCACATTCTAAGTTGATTTTCAAATGTGTGCATCTTGTACGTGATGTCTCTGCGAGAGGAATACACGTCACATCTAGAAATAAGCTTTTCTGCAGCCAAAAGGAAATGGGGTCATACGAGCTGAGCGGAATAAAGCCGAATTGGTGAATGTCAATTGCTGTTTATATAGTTGGCTGGGTTTGCGAAAGATAAGCGTTTTTATAATTACTAACCAAATCCATAGATTCAGACTACGTGTGGAAATAAATGACTAACAGTAATAACAGTTACGAAATATTACATATCTTCTCGGTGTATCCAAGAGAATGAAATTTTGACAGAGAGAGAGAGAGAGAGAGAGAGAGAGAGAGAGAGAGAGAGAGAGAGAGAGAGAGAAAATTGGCCATACCGCCAGTTATACAGTCCCCCGCTAGCAACTGCTGAAGTTCTATTCTGGGAGCAGCATGGAAAACGCATTGTATGAATACGTAATAACACTTTACCTGAGAATAAACATGGGATAACTAAACCAGTAGTTCTGTTAGGGTTAGTGAACTTAACCAGAGAATAAGTTCTGGCACAGGCAGGAATAGTTACAGAATAAGTGATGACTTGATTGTTTGTTAGAACAGGGAAGAAGAAGAAACGGGAACACTGCACAAATTATGGAAGAATATGAAGATTTCAAATTTACATTAAAATTTTGCGCTACTACTTTTTGATGATGTCATGAAATGTGAAACTATTTCCTAACAAAGCTTCTTGCTTGTAGTAGGCCTAATAGGCATTTGATTTTGGCACTTAATGAATTTTATTCTGACTTGTTAATAGAAATGACCATATGTGCCAAAACAGTTTCATTTATTTGATAAGTGTTACAGTTGCTGCAATATTAGGCAAGCCTATTTCGTTTTATCTAGCAGACACATAATCAGATCAAGAAACTGCATCAGTTTTGGGTACTATTTATATTAACAGCTTTTTCAGTATTATAAGACAGTGTCCCCCTGCGGGGCCGGGGTAAGAATAGGCAGGTATTCCTGCCTGTAGTAAGAGGCGACTAAAAGGAGTTCCTCCCTCTCAAGGGGGTAGCTTGCGCCTGCGTCCGGAGACGGACGGTTCAACGTCTTACATTTGTGGTCATTTTGGTTTTTCACTTATTCTGGTTTCTTCCTTTGTTTGTTTCCTCTCTTTGTCCTTCTCCCTCTCTTACTGTCTTCCTTGCCTTCTTCTCCTTGTCCACCCTATGGTCTTCGCCTTGGTGTTTGAGACAATCTGTCCTTTCTCTCCCTCTCTCCCTTTTTTTTCCTATTCTTCTTCCCTCCCTGTGCGTGCCGGAAGGCCGACCCATGCGTAGCCGGTGATGGGGTAAAGTGTAATTCCCCACCCTGGGTAGACAAGTAGGGCCCGTGCATACCCCCTGGTAAAGGCCAGGCCCAGGGAGGGGCGATTGACCGAGCTGACACCTTCTGACCATGCCGATTGGTCCCTCCGTCCGTTTCTCGGGAGGTGTGACCTGAGGTGTAAACATTCACCTAAGGTGGGAGTGCCCTCGGAGAGGGTCCCCACAAGGAAGGAGCGCACCATCGGAAATGCTGGCAATCAGGGGGATTCATCCGCATTGGATTTCTCTTCTCTCTCGACTTCTGCCCAAAAACGGAAACTTGACCAGCCACCGGTGACAAAAGTACTACCGCCTGCCCCAAAGTTCCTCATAGTTTCTAGATCTGAGGACGGAAAGGATTTTTCATCTGTCAACCCTTTCGTTATTCAGAAGGGTGTAGATGCCATAGCTGGACCTGTCAAGTCTTGTACCAGGATGCGTAACGGTACCTTGTTGTTGGAAACTGAGAGCGCCTTTCAGGCACAAAAACTCCTTTGGGCCACACTCCTGTAAACGTTCCCTGTCCGGATGGAGGCTCACCGCACTTTGAATTCTTCGCGTGGTGTGGTATCTGCTAGATCACTCGACGGATTGACTAACGAGGAGATTCAGTCTTTCCTCGCCGAGCAGAGTGTTACGGCTGTCCATAGGGTTATGAAAAAGGTCAACAATGACCTTGTACCGCCCCGGACACTTTCCTTGACTTTTGATAGTGTTCAGCTGCCGTCGTGCATCTAAGCAGACTGAGGTTCTTTCTGTTCGCCATTATGTCCCGACACCTACGTGCTGCTACCAGTGTCAGCGTTTTAACCACACACACCAGTCTTGTTCTAATGCGACTAAATGCGTCACTTGTGGCAGGGATGCCCATGAGAGTGACTGTCCGCCTCCATCTCCTCGTTGTGTGAACTGTCTTGTAGGGTGCCCATGCAGCGTCCTCTCGCAACTGTCCCATCTATAAGGATGAATGCTGTATACCGGAAATTCAGGTCAAAGAGAAAGTGTCCACCTCGGCTGCTCGCAAGCTTTTTGCTAGGAGGAAGCCCCACTGCTCCCAGGGGGGAAATACAGTACCGCCTCTCCTCGGCCTACTGGGGAGGTATCGATGCAGACATGCAATCTGACATTTGGCGTTATGGTTGTCCGTTCGGCCAGTGCTAAGATCACCCAGTCAACGTCTCCTCTTCCTCCCGTCACCCCTAAGACACAAGCACCTTCATCAACTTCTGCCAATACTAAGACCCAGATGTCAGATGCGCGGGCCTTCCAAAAGGAACTGTTCCATGAAGACTTCATACGTACCCCGAACTCCCAGCCATCGACCAGTACTTCGACTAAACGACCTTCCAAGATGGCTCATAGGAAGAAAAGTTCTCCTTCTCTGCCACGGCGCATTTCTTCTCTGCGCCACCCAGCGGTTGCCGCCCCAGACTGTCATCTGTTTCGCCTGGTCGCACTGCTGGTAGCCGAACATCTGGCCGTTCACCGGCGGAGGAAGCTCCCCCTCCCGACCATCTTAACATGGTGGCCGACGAACCTATTGAAAAAATGGAAGAGCACTCTCCACCTATTGATAGCGGCAGCAGTGCTTGCTCGAAGCCAGGCCCTCAGCGGCCTTCGAGGTGACCCCTTCTTTCTCTCCTTTTTCTTTTTCTTCTCATGATGGCGCTTATTCATTGGAATATTTGTGGCATTCGTTCCAACCGAGAGGACTTAAGGGTGCTGCTACGCTTGCACTGTCAGCTCTTAGTAGCTCTCCAGGAAACTAAGCTACGCCCATGCGATCGTATTGACTTGGCGCACTATACCTCTTTGCAATTTGACCTACCCCCTGTGGCAGGTATTCCGGCTCATGGGGTTATGTTGCTGGTCTGGGATGATATCTACTATGATCCCATCACATTGCACTCTGATCTGCAGGCAGTTGCCGCCCGAATTACTCTCCCCACTTCCACATTTTCCATTTGTAGTGTTTACACTCCATCGTCGTCTGTCGTTACTAGGGCAGACATGATGTAAATTATTGCTCAGCTACCTGCACCATTTTTGTTGACTGGAGACTTCAATGCCCACCATCCCCTTTGGGGCTCTCCAGCATCCTGTCCGAGAGGCTCCCTGTTAGTAGACCTTTTCAACCACCTCAATCTTGTCTGCCTCAATACTGCCGCCCCTACTTTTCTTTCGGGCACAACTCACACCTATTCCCATTTAGACCTCTATATGTACTACCCAACTTGCAGGTCGATTTGAGTGGTACGCTCTTTCTGATACATATTCGAGCTACCACTTCCCTTGTTATCCATCTCCTGCACCGTACCCCATCTCCATGCTCAATTAGTTGGAACATCTCCAAAGCAGACTGGGGCTCTTCTCTTTCAGGGCGACATTTCAGGATCAAAACTTCGCAAGCTGCGATAGTCAGGTCGCACACCTCACGGAAGTCATTCTCACTGCTGCTGAATATTCCATCCCTTATACTACCTCTTCTCCACGTCGCGTACGGGTCCCCTGGTGGACAGCAGCATGTAGAGATGCTATATGTGCTCGTCGACGTGCTTTATGCACCTTTAAACGCCACCCTAAAATGGTGAATTGTATTAATTATAAATGATTGTGCGCAGTGTCGTCGTGTTATTGAAGAAAGCCAGCTGGGCTGCTTTCAAAAGCTCCTTCAACAGTTTTACTCCTGTTGTCTGGGGTAGCCTGCGCCGGCTGTCTGGCACTAAGGTCCGCTCACCAGTTTCTGGCTTAACGGTCGCGAATGACATCCTTGTGGCCCCTGAGGATGTCTCAAATGCCTTTGGCCGATTTTTCGCAGAGGTTTCGAGCTCCGCTCATTGCCACCCTGCCTTCCTCCCCCGAAAACAGAGGCGGCAAGGCCACCTAACTTCGCTCCTCATATCATGAAAGTTATAATGCCTCATTCACCGTGCGGGAACTCGAAAGTGCACTTGCATGGTCCTGGTCCTCCGCTCTGGGGCCTGATTATATTCATATTCGAATGCTGAAAAACCTTTCTCCTGTGGGTAAAGATTTCCTTCTTCGTACTTATAGTCGCATCTGGATTGAGGGTCATGTTCCCACATACTGACACGAATCTATTGTTGTCCCAATTCCTAATCCGGGGGACAATCACTTGCCTTCCAGTTATCGACCCATTTCCCTTACCAGCTGTGTCTGTGAGGTGATGGAACGAATGGTTAACTCTCATTTGGTTTGGCTGCTCGAATCTCGACACCTACAATGTGGCTTTTGTAGGTGCCGCTCTGCTGTTGACCATCTGGTTACCTTGTTGACCTTCATTATGAATAACTTCTTGCGGAAGTGCCAGACAGTGCCTGTGTTCTTTGATTTGGAGAAGGCTGAAGACACCTGTTGGATGGCAGGCATTCTCCGCACCATTCGTAAATGGGGCCTTTCCAGTCGCCTCCGTCTTTTTATTTGTGCATTTTTAATGGATCGAAAGTTCAGGGTATGTTTTGGTTCTGTCCTGTCTGATGCCTTTCACCAGGAGAATGGGGTGCCACAGGGCTCAGTTTTGAGCGTCTCTCTCTTCGCCATAGCGATCAATCCAATAATGGATTGCCTCCCAGATGATGTATCAGGCTCCCTTTTCGTGGACGATTTTACCATCTATTGCAGCCCACAGCGTACATGTTTCCTAGAGCGCTGTCTTCAGCTTTGTCTTGACCGTCTTTACTCCTGGAGTGTCGCCAATGGCTTCCATTTTTCTGCCGAGAAAACGGTCTGTATTAACTTCTGGCGCTACAAAGAGTTTCTCCCACTGTCCTTACATCGCGGTTCAGTTAGTCTCCCATTCGTGGAAACAACAAAATTTTTGGGTCTTACATTTGACAGAAAACTTAGTTGGTCTCCACATGTCATATTTGGCTGCCTGTTGTACCCATTCCCTAAATGTCCTCTGTGTTCTCAGTGGTATGTCATGGGGGCGGATCTAACCGTCCCACTTCGCCTATATCGGTTGATCGTCCGCTCAAAGCTGGATTATGGGAGCTTTGTCCATCCTACGCCCCCTCAACTCTATACAACATCAGGAGTTACGTCTTGCGATCGGAGCGATCAAGTCTTCCCGCTGAAGCCGGTGAATTGCCACTAACCTACCGGCGCGATATACTGCTTTGTCAGTATGCCTGTCGGCTATTATCAATGCCCAAGCAGCCATCTTATCGTTCCTTTTCTGACGATTCTCTCGACCGTCAATGCGGGTTGTATGTATCTGCCCTGCTACCCCCTGGAGTTCACTTTCGTCGCCTCCTTCAGCAACTTGATCTTCCACTCCCTGCAACCTTTAGAGTGGGCGAGAGCCAAACGCCACCATGGGTCCAGGCTCAGGTTCGCGTTCACCTTGACCTCATCTCGCTCCCAAAGGTTACCCAGCTTCGGTATACCGCTCGCAGTTTGTCGAACTTCGTTCAAAGTTCATTAATGCGATCTTCATTTATACAGATGGCTCTAAGACCAATGACGGTGTTGGGTGTTCTTTTATTGTCGGGCACACAGTTTCAAATACTGGCCCCATGGCCAGTGTTCGGTCTTCACAGCTGAGCTATTTGCCCTCTATCAGGCCGTTCTTTACATCCACCGCCACAGACATTCTGCTTATGTCATCCGCTCTGATTGCCTGAGTGCCATCCAGATCCTCAGTGATCCGTATCTGGCTCACCCTTTCGTGCACTGGATCCAACGCTCTCTTCAGCAGCTGGTGGACGACGGTTCTCCTGTTACTTTTATGTGGGTTCCTGGCCATGTCGGTATCCCTGGGAACGAAGCTGCAGATGCCGCGGCCAAGGCTGCGGTCCTCCAGCCTCGGACAGCTTCTTGTTGTGTGGCTTCATCTGATTTTAGCAGGGTCATTTGTCAGCGTATTTTATCGCTGTGGTATGCCGATTGGTTTACACTTACTGAAAACAAGCTTCGGGGCTTGAAACCTCTCCCCATGGCTTGGACGACATCTTCAGGCACTTCTCGGTGGGAGGAGGTCGTTTTGGCCCGGTTACGGATTGGACACTCCCGGTTCAGCCACCACCATCTGCTGACTGCTGCACAGGCGCCGTTCTGCCCATGTGGGCAATTGCTGATGGTATGCCACATGAAATTTTAGCGGATGACCCAGGAGCGGCTGCTCGCGTTCTTCGTTTTATCCAATTGACAAACCTTTCCAAGGACATTTGATTATGCTGTTTTCTTTTAATCCCTTGCCTGTTAATGTGCCTTTTATAGTGTTGTCCTTTTTAGTTGCTGTTTTAACATTGTGCCTCGCGGTGCATTCATTCATAATTTAGTCTGGGCGCTAATGACCACTGTAGTTGTGCGCCCTAAAACAACAAAAAGACATTGTTTTTTCGTGTAGTAAAACATTTGCCTATGTTTGATAATAGCTTCCCAGAAAGGAAGGCACACCATGTAAAGGACTTCAGTATAGAAGAAATGTGTACTGTCTTGCTGCTTGTCTCTTGATTTACTGATTTTATGTAACCTGTATTTAATGTTGTCACACAAAACAGAAAGTTATTAGCTAAGAAGCAATAAAGAGTGCCCATTTTCTGAAGAGTTCTTGTTCTCTCATGTACAAATAATCCCATCCAGTATTAGCTGAGGGTGGGTTTTTTTTTTTTTTTTTTTTTTTTTTTTTTTTTTTTTTTTTTTTTTTTTAAATAAAAGGTGCAGGATGTAAAACTGGCAGACTGGGAGCAGGAGAGGAACCATGGGACATTTTAATTTCCACTGTTTTGAATGTAGTTTCATGGCATCCATTACAAAGTTGGCATTACACAGAGCGAAATACAGTGACATGTGATAGAAGAATGCTGTGTGAAGAGACGTGATAATGGTCGTTGGCACACTTAAGACCAAATAATGTCTTGTAGAAATAACACCACCGGTCAGAATGACGTCGAATTGCAATGGAATATTTCTGGAAAAGGGGAAAACTTACGGCAGAAGAAAGATAAATAGTTACAAAAGGCAGCAATAGAAGGTGCTGTAATCATAATTTAATAGTGGTCGACTACAAATGACAAATGAATTGCACAACTGTGCCTAAGGTGTATGTTTGACATTAAACTAACTGTGCTACTCAGTGTGCATGGGTGTACAGGTGTGATACTGTTAGTTACGTACGCCCATTCCTGATGGCAAGGTCACAATCACATCGGATGGAAAGAATCGGTTTTTAATTGTCCGAAGGCCAAAAACCACGTAAAAAAGCATAATTCAAATTGGAATATTAATTTCCTTGTGACTGGCACAAAAATTTTCAGTATGCTGTCCATCGTTTCGCACAACAAGTTGAAATCGAGAAACAGCATGTTCCACAACTGATCAAAGCGTGTACGGGGTCACGTTCGGAATGTGTTGTGCAATGTGTACCTTCAATGTAGCGAAGTTTGCAGTTGGATCACTGAGCACATCTTTCAGATAGCCTCACAGCCAGAAGTCACACAGATTATCAGGTGATGCTACAGCCAAGCTGTAGGGAAATGGCAGCTGACAATTCTAGCATTTCTGAAACGGCACTTCAGCAGCTGCTTAACTGGATTTGCAATGTGCGGAAGTGCACCATCTCACATAAAAATGATCCCATCAAAACATTCACACTGTTGAAGAGCTGGAATGACGTGGTTGTTCAGAAGAGCGTCACAGCGCTTGCCAGTGACAATACAGGTAACAGGACCGGAAGCATCTGTTCCTCAAAAAATATGGCCCTATGATAAATGATGCTGTAAACCAGCACCACACAGACATTTTCAGGATGAAGTGGTAGTGGTTGATTTGCGTGTGGATTTTCCTTTGCCCATATTTGACAATTCTGTGTCTTGACATATCCTGTCAGATGCAAGTGGGCTTTGTTTGTCCACAAAATCTTCCATGGCCAATCAGTGTCCACTTCCATGCGAACAAGTAATTCTAAAGCAAAGGTCTCTTTCTGGCAGGTCAACAGGAGGCAATTTGTGCACATGGGTAATTTTGAATGGATACGAAGAAGGCTGTTTAATAGGATTTTATGCACCGTGCTGACGTGTATGTCCAATGTTTGGGCGATTCTCCGTGTACTACACGTTTGGACTCCACCACTTGTTTTCTCCTGCATTGCTGTGGCGACTGCTTCCCTATACTAGGTTGTGCTACAAAATAACCCCTCTTTTCGAATTTCCGAATCGGTTTCACTAGACCCATGGCAGTCATCAGACCAACACCTTTTTTTAAACTCTTAAGTGTCCGGAACTTCAGCAGAGTGCCATGTGCACAGTAATCATTCTTGTAATACAGTTTTACAAACAGAGCCCGATCCTGCATCAAGATAGTCGTGGCGAACATCACAGACACGAGAGGAGGAAAAGCCGTGTACCAGGCGTGTTGGGCAAACTTCAGTGGGTCATGCAATTGACAGGTGTTTTCATTTACGTGTTCCAACACGTAAAATGCTATTTTTACCCCCCCCCCCCCCCCGTCATAAGTTTTCCCCCTTCTCCGATAATACTATGTTGCAACTTGATGTCATTCTGACCAGTGGTGTTATTTCTACAGTGTTTTGAAAGTTTAACTTAAATTATAATCACCCTGTATATCAGACTCTTCAGAAAGATGTGCGCTACAAAATGAACATATTTTTGAAAAGTCAATTTTTTAAATTTTTGGTGACCTACCTCAAACGCTCGAGGGAGGGGGGGGGGACGCCACCATCTAGTATTGCCCCGGTTTAGAAATATCGGGGATTGATGATGTACAGAGCAGTCTGAGTTGTAAAGGGGAGGTGGGTAGTCTCCACGTGACCCTTGTTAACATTTAGTGATCTTTATCTCACGTCAAATGAACACAAAATGGATTTCTGTGGGCAGGAGGTATCTAGTGAATTAAAGTATATCCACATATTTACGGAACGCTAGAATATGTTGTTAGTTTCAGATTTAATTTTATTTTCACCTCTCTGCAGTCAAGCATTAGTCGTCATGCAGAACAGTGAAGTTACTTTTGTCTGTTTGCTAAGGAAATTTGGCTTTTATTAGTCTTTTCTGCTGAGGCAGTCAATGTATTTGAAACAGTGTTTAATTCCACACTACTGGCATAGTTCTAACTATGCAGCATTTTAAGTGTACGTTTTCATTTTCTAGCATGTATGGCATTATGCCGTAATAAAGAACCGAACAAGAGATAATACAGTACTGGTACTCGAAGAAAATTTACATTCGAATCTGCACATATGAATATGCACTTAGCCGAATTGTGCATTTTAATATGATTCACAAAATTTCGATGCTCTTGGAGTATCCTCTAATGCCTTGTTTCTTTTATGACACAATGTAAGATCGTTTAATGTTTTACATGGAAGAACAAATGGGCTTTCTGCATCATCATGGCTGTGCAAGCATGGTGACACCTGTTATTTGGCGCATTGTGGCAACTGCTAAAATGAACCTATTTCGAACAGGTCGCAGGAAAATATTGTGAATGTTTGTTTGAAAAGTGCTACTTTCAAAGTAAATTTCCTTATATGAAAGATGAACCTTGTGCGAGAATGTACAATGAATTTTTTAAATTGGTGTTTGACTCTTATTTAATAATAAAGTCTTTGAGGGCAACTATTTAGAAGTATATGCGATTGCAGTCTTTCTTGGCGTATTCCACTGATGAATTCTTCTCGGGTTATCAGCTGAGTGGTGGTGTCTTGTCGCAACGTTTCAGTGAGTTGCGTTCCCCTCATCTTCTGGCAAAGATGATTGGTACGAAACTCATTGAAATGTTGTGACAAGACGATGCCACCACTCAGCTGATAACCCGAGAAGAATTCATCAACCATTAAGAAGAATTTTTAGGCCAGAAGGGCAGACATATGTCATCAAAAATGTTACTGGCACATTTATGTGATGTATGTTAAAGTGTAACATGCGCAAAAAAGATCATTATATGTGAAAACTTAGCTTCTCATGCAGCTTATTTATCCCAGAGACCAATACTATATGTGAAAGCTTTTCTTTTCTTGTACCAGCACTATGTATTTTAATTTAAACCACTAACTTTTCTTGTTGGTGTGTTCGCGCTACTCAAGTGATGTTTCTATTGGCTGACTTCATCACATGTCCTATGCTCTGAATATCTGCTGTCATCGGCTGGTGAGATCATGTGATGTGAGCTATGACTGGCTTACAAAAGCAATTGCAATCTCGATTTCAATGCTTTGGAAAGTAGCTTGTTACGTTTGGTGGAATTCGGATTTCTACTTTCTTGGTTCAAAAATATGCAGTTTACATGTTGGTGCACATCAAAGATCTTTCCAAAATGTCCCCCACCCCTTCCAGTTTAGTTTTCTGAGGTGCTGGGAAATTCTACACTGGTGTATAAAACCATAACCAAAGGATTGATAAAGTTTTGCAGTTACAAGGAAACGTATGCTGTCACTTAAAACAGAAAGTGTTTTTCGCCGGGGACTTTTTCCCCCTTGTCTACTTATACATCCTGTCAGTGTATTAATTGTATGTGTATTATTCCACATAAATTGTCGATTTTTAAAAACTATGCTTAAACAACCAGTTATGGCTGGCATACAGCTCAGTTGAGAGGAAAGAAATCGTGATTGTGGTGTTCCCCGCTCCTCCCAGTGGTCATTAATTTACCAGGAACTTGCGGACACCGTCCTCTTCACACCTAGAATAGCAAGGGAGTTTTTATCAGTTTGGTGTAGCCATATGAATCACATTCTTCTTAACTTTCTAAGCTGCTAAGTTCAATATCAAACTCAGGATCACTGTAGCCATCCTCTTTTGTAAACATTGGATAAACAGAACAGTGGATATGATGAATGCTACATGTTTTATTGCAGAGTTTCCAAAGCTGCACACTGGAAAAATAATACCTAGTGGCAACCACTTCAACCAAAACACAGCAGCTGGGCTACAAATGTAGGACACATGCTACCTTGTGGCTGAACACTTAACTATCAGTGCTGATACATGAACAGGGTTTTATGTTTTTAGATCTGTTCTTAAGTGACTGCCTGATGGTCACGTAGGCTTTACATATGTTCATGGGGGACATATTGAACAGCACTCCATGCCATATTGCTGCAGTGTTTTCACTGCAGAGCTGGCGGCCATCTCTCGTGCTCTGTAGCACATGCGCTCATGCTCTGGTGAGTCATTTCTCCTATTTACTGACTCCTTGAGCAGCCTACAAGCTATCGACCAGTGCTAACCTCGCCGTACTTTGGTAGCATCCATTGAGGACTCAATCTATGCCCTGGAACAGTTCTGTCGTTCGGTGGTGTTTGTGTGGATTCCAGGACATGTTGGAATCCCAGGCAACAAACTTGCTGACAGGCTGGCCAAACAAGCTACATGGAAACCGCTCATGGAGATCGGCTTTTCTGCGGGAGACCGCATGGCATAGCCTCAATACACACAACAAACTGCGTGTCATTAAGGAGACTATGAATATGTGGAAGTCTTCCATGTGGTCCTATCACAGGGAATCAGTTGTCCTCTGCCGGCTCGGCCTTGGCCCACATGGGGCTAACACATGGTTGCCTTCTCCGTAGTCAGGACCCACCTCGGTGTTGCTCTGGCTCAGAAATGACCGTCGTCCACTTACTGTACTGCCCACTTTTAGCCGCTCGGCGGTGGAGTTTTGGCTTTCCCAACACCCTACCTTTCTTTATTGGGCAACAATGACTCAGCAGCGGCTTTAGTTTTGTTTTTTTTTTCGTAAGGGTGGGTTTTATCATTTGATCTATGTTTTAGTGCATGTCCTATGTCCCTCTTGTGTCCTCCACCCTAGTGCTTTTAGGGTGGAGGTTTTAATGTGTTGCAGAGTGGCTGGCTTCTCCTTTTTATTCTCATGGTCAGCCAGCCATGGTAATCTGTTTTGTCATTTTAATCTCTTCGACCTGTTTCTTGCGTTTCAGTGATTTTCTTCTCCCCTTTTGTCCATTTAAGTGTGTGTTGCCCTTCCGTTGTTTTTATGGTTTTTCCTTTCTCTCTGTTTTGTGTTGTCAGTCTCGCTTGTCTTATTCTCACACTTGTGACATTGTTTTATTTGGAACAAAGGACCGATGACCTAACAGTTTGGTCCCTTCCCCCCTCTTTTAAACCAACACACACTAACACCACCTTACAAATTGACTTATTAAAACAATTGATATCCTCATTATCATTTTCATTAGCCACATTCTGTAGCTTGAGGTTCAGTTTAAACTGCCAATACACATGTGATTATGAAGTATTATTACTATGTACACAATGTGAAAACTATAATTATCAGCCCTAGATAACAGTTTAAGAGTGCAGAGCAACGTACTTCCGGCCCATGTGGAAATAAATATCTAAGAAATTGGTAAGACAGCTTTTCGTGAACGTTCATAAGTACAGTGTGGGGCTAGAGATATAGATGAAACATGCTCGCATCGAGATTAACAGATATCAGGAGCATGCATACATGCCACAATCTCAAAATTGATGACAGTGTGCTTTGGGCCCTTACGGTTCTCAGTGCCTCAGTTATTGAATAATAAAATGAACTTGCAGGCAAATCTAATTTTTCCCCTGTACAACATCAGACTTTGGTATGTTTAAGAAATGTCCCAACTCTCCTTATGGAGATCAGTGTCCAAGAACTCATTAATTTCCAAGGTATTTTCTGCTTTGAGATTTAGTGCTCATGACAACCAAATACACACATTATCTGTAAGTTACATTGTGTGGTAGCTATTTGCATTAATACTGTGTGAATTTTGCAGGTCTTTCCAAAGAAACGGGGGTGGCTATCGAGGGGGGAACAAATTTGAAGATCGCAGGGGGGGCAAAAACTTCCGGGGAAGAGATGACCAACTTGGTGATGGACTAAGGAAACCAGCCTGGGATATGAGTATGCTTTCCCCAATAGCAAAGGATTTTTATGTCCCACACCCTAATGTGGCAAACAGGTAAGGTCGTGTTCTTAACAATAGCATTTGTCTGTATTGATAGTTGAGCTGTAGAATTAACTCGGTTTATAATTGTGTGTGTTTCATCTTGGTTTGTCACTTGTTTTGTTATGTGGTAACATTTATGTAATTTTCAGGAATAAGTTTGAAGTGGATGATTATAGGCGATCAAAGGAAATAACAGTGAAGGGTATTGATGTTCCAAATCCCATTCAATATTTCGAGGAGTCAAATTTTCCTGATTATGTGATGGAAAGTATTAGGTATGTATTGGAAGAGCTTTCCTTGTGTGTGTGTGTGTGTGTGTGTGTGTGTGTGTGTGTGTCACCCTTTCACCTTTCTTCAAGAAGGGTGTACATTTAACAGATCGGTCATGTACAAATGGCAAAAATCATTGAAAGAATATGGTTATAAAGTCATTCTAGTTTGCACAATAATTTCATTGCTCCTTGCTTGTCAAGACATTAGTATTTTATTTCTCCATTTAAGAATAACATGATTTACTGTGAAATATTAACAAACCAGAAAATTATATTTTTGTTTATTTTCTCTGACAAGATTAGGAACTTGGGGCCCTCCCTTAAATCTAACCATCTATTCTACATAGTTGACATTAGATTCATGTCATAAATTACATGTAATATTTTATATTAAATTTTATAATTACTGTAATGGAGGAGAAAGGAAAACCATTTCCATTTTTTCCATTTGTTGATGAGTACAACAAAGACAACTTAGGAAGGCAGTTTCCAACTAAGGATTGGCAGCAGTGGGCATGATATGAGTGAAATAGGGAGTGAGAGGAGGAAGATGGTAAACAGTTACACATGGATAAGAATAACAAAGTGATTCACTTCTAGCTAGCTGTTCACAGGGCTGCTAGTGCAGCAACAACTGCTAAGGGAATGTGTTTAGATGCACCTTCTGTGCCATTCAGTATTGCCAAGTTGCACTTCCTATTCCATTCAATATTGCCAAATCACTCTACTATGGCTACTAGACAGCTGCAGACAATGCTTGCACCAAGTAATTTAACAAATCTGATCAGTTTTCATTGTGTGCTATTTATCTATGAATGGCAAGTTTATTTTATGTCCCAGATGTTTGAAAGTTGTTGTGGAAGTGAGCAGAAGAGTGTGGTTGCTAAATAGAACATTCAGCGATCTGCTCGCATTTTGTGTGGTCAGGCATGTAAGTTTTCACACTCGGTGTGGGGATATTCCGAGAAATTGAAACAATGGTATGACTCTTGCTGCCTCTTCATGAAGTGGAAAGAATTGTAGATGCTTTGAAGATTCATATAAGCAGTGTCTTGAAATTTTGCAAGAAGAGATCCTCTGTGTAACAGGAATGGGCTGGTTCATTTCATCTACAGACAACTGGAAAAGGGGAGACAGAATGAGTAACAAACTTAGTCATTCCAACAAGATATGATGTTAGATGCCACATACACAAATATTAAGAGAACACCCAAATATAAAAAAAAAACTTGTGCATTGCTCACAATGAAGGAGAATTATTCAGCGGCAGTAAAACTTTTGTTTATGATTATCAGAGCTCTCTGTTTCAGGTACAAAAAAATTAATGCAAATATTGTCGTGAATGCTCAAACTTAATCTGTTTTTGTACTGATTTGTATCTGGTTTACAAATAGAGCAAAACAAACTACCACAAGGATATGAATCGCTATAATTATCTAAAGTGTTTCAAGGGGCAACTATTGGAAAACATAAAATTGGCCATCTATCATTGTAATGGATAATGCCACAGACCAGTATTTAAAAACAAAACTCCAAATAGAGCAATTGAAAAAGTTGACATTGAATGGTTAAAATGTTAGTGTGAAAGTTCAGGGTAGTTTTGTAAGCTTGTGAAACCAAATAAGCCATAGTTTCAACAGTGTGTTGAGGAGGTGGCAAAAGAACACATTGCCAGCATTCTTTGGCTTCCACAATACCTCTGCCACTTCAACCCCATTGAAATGGTTTGGTCATAGATTCTGTGGCAACGAATAATAAAAGCCTCAGTGTGACAAAAATTTTGGAATTGTTTAAGAAATCAGTGGCCCAAGTAACACCAAAGAAGTTAAGTAGTATTGTATGCTACACAGAAACAATTTTTGAAGAAGTGTAATAAGTGAGTGTAGAAAGTATTATGGAAAATATGATTATATTCTTGGGCAATTCCATTGACTTTTCCACTAAACACAAATGATCTTGTCAAGGAAGGAAGTGACTTTGAACTAAGCAACATTTAGCTTTTGCTAGTGTTTGTAGACATGATATTGGCATACAGCATGCACTATGTAGTGATTAGTAAGCACTTGAGCAGTTTATTTTAATGTTTATTGTTGTATTTAAATGGATTCAGATCCATTTAGCACCCCTTTTTGTCTCAAATACACCAACTAAATGTGAATTATATTGATTTTTGTTGAAGGTGCATGTTGTGTCTTTGTTACAATTTAAAAGTAGGACACCACCATCACTTTGTACACTGTACACTTTCTACACTGACATGTTCCACATCCTGGAGGACCTCCTCACTACGGATCAATTGGAATGAAAGTAAATCTAATCTAATCTAAACACAAGTGACCAGGCCATCACAATATTGCAAAGCACCTGGATTATTGCATGTTAACAGAGAACTAGAGAAGTCAGTACATAAGAGCAGTCTTACTGTTTCCCGTTCCCTTTACCTTTCTTTGTTTCCCTTTTCTCATTGATCTGCTTCGGCATTTGAGGTTCCTCTTTTTCTTCTTCCACTCTGTGCCCTCCTGAAGCCTGTCCCACGCGTCTGACTTGTAATATGTGACTTTACACGTAATTCCCAGCCATGGGTTGACAGGTATGGTTTGCACCCCCCTGGTACAGGCCAGACCCAAGGAGGGGGTATTGCCTGAGCTCCAACCTTCCCAAATTGGAGACTGGTCCCTCAGTCCAGGTGATGTGACCTGAGGTGTGAACAATCACCTAAGGCGGGTGCACCCCCTTGTGACGGGGCCGCCAGTTGGAGGGAGCGCGCCATTGGAGATGCTGCAATCGTGGGGATTTTCTCGCGAGTCAACATCTATGAAACTTAAACGGAATGAGGCTAATGATTCAAAGACCCTTCCATCTGCACCACAATTCCTCATGGTCTCACATACTGAAGATGGTCAGTCCTTCACCACGGTAAATCCGTTAGTTATTGAGAAAGGTGTTGATGCAGTTGCCAGCGCTGTGAAATACTGCTCTTGTGTACAGAATGTCACTTTGCTTTTGGAGACTACTTCTGATTCTCAAGCACAACACCTGCCTGCCGTCCCGCTTCTCGACGTCTACCCTGTTCGTGTTGAGGCCCATAGAACTTTTAAATTCTTCCCATGTTGTTATTCACACTAGGCTGCTCATTGGTCTGACGAGAGGTCAAAATCCAGTCTTTCTTCTTTGATGAGGTGTCATGGCCGTACATCAGGTTATGAAAAAGGTAGATTCCTCCTTAGTGCCGACCTGCATTCTTTTTTTTCACCTTTGATAGAGTGGTGCTTCTGCCAAAGATCAAAGCAGGCTATGGAAGTATCACAGTCCGACCATACACTCTGAACATGATGTGCTGCTACCTGTTTCATTGTTTCAACCCCTAGAACGTTTTCTCGACACCCCACCGAATGTGTAGCCTGTGGTAGGGATGCACATGAGGTTGATTGTCTGATGCCTCCTCCCCACTGTATAAACTGCTATGGTGGCCATGCTGCCTTCTCTCGGGATTGTCCTGTGTATTTTGATGAGCAGGCTGTCCAAAAGATCTAGGTAAAGGAACAAGTTACTTACCCAGTTACTGGCTAGTAGCAAACCCTGCATTCTCCCGTCTAGCACCTATAGTTCAGTTTGTTCCACAAAGATCATGGCCACGCAGACATGCGACCTCCAATTCAGCACTGAGGTTGTGAAATCGCAGAGTGTCAAGGTAGTATTGCCATCCCCCTGCCCAGCTGTGCAACAAGTCATCAAACTGTCGCCTCAAGGGGCCAAGCCAACAGCTAGCCTACCGGCAGGAAAGGACAGAAGGGGTACTCCCGCGAAGACTTCCTACATCCCTCCAGCCAAACACCCAAGTCTTCCTCTGTTAACTAGAAAGGCTCAGAGAAGTCTACCAAAGGCAAACGATCTACTGCTTCGCTGGAGACGCTCTTCGACGATGTTGCCATGTGATACCTTAGCCCGGCCAGCCTCAGTGTCTCCAGTGTGCACCACCAACCGTTTCTTGGCATTAGACTCCACAGACCGACAGTGCTGCTTAGATGTTCCTAGTCAACCCATCTTCCTATCCCCCATCTTCAAGCTGTTGCAATTCGTTTTTTCCTTCCCCACCTGACTTTTTCCCTCTTCCATTTATGTCCCTCCGTCATTAGATGTCACCAGGGCAGACTTCCTTCAGCTTATTGGGCAGCTACCTCCCCATTACAGCTACTTGGTGACTTTTAATGTCCATCATCCCCTTTGGGGGTTCTCCAAGAACCTGTTGTAGAGGTGCCCCCTAGACTGATCTTAATCAGCTCAACCTCTTCTGCCTTAACACTGGGACACCCATGTTCCTTTCTGCCTCCTTGCACACATATTCCCATTTGGATCTATCCTTCTGCACTGCCCAGCTTGCCAGTCTTCTTGAGTGGTCCTTTTTTTTTTTCTTTTTTTTTTTCTGACACCTACTCAGGCGACCATTTCCCATGAGCTATTTGTTTGCTGACTCCTACCCCACCTGCGTGCACAACCAAATGGCAGCTTACAAAGACTGGCTGGCAACTTTACTCCTCCATGGCGACCTTCGATGAACAGGATTTCCCCAGTTGTGATGACAAGGTTACCCTTACTGCTGCAGAATGTTCCATTCCCCGCACTTTCTCTTTACCATGCTGTGTCCTGGTCTCTTTGTGGACGGAGGTCTGCCGCGATGCAGTTTGCGCACTGAGACATGCTCTCCTCATTTTTAACTGTCATCCTAAGATGGCAAACTGCATTCATTATAAACAGATGTGTGTGAAGTGCCATAGAGTTCTTTGGGATAGCAAAACAGCTAGCTGGATTTCATTCACTATTTCTTTCTACAGTTCCACCCCTTCCTTTGTCACGTGTATCAGCGTCTGACGGCTCTCTAGGATTAAAGATCCATTCTCCAATTTCCAGCCTGACACTAGCAGATGATGTTATTGTGGACCCTATTGCTATCTTCAACACCTTGGGCCGCCGTTTTGCGGAAATTTCGTGCTCTTCCCTCTATCACCATGCCTTCATCGGAAACGAGTGGAGGCGGCTTGAACTGTTTGAATCGTGAATGCTACAATGCCGTCTTTACTATGTGGGAGTTAGATCATGCTCTCAGTTCATCCTGATCCTTCGCCGCAGGAACAGACGGTGTTGACGTTAAGGTGTTGCAGCACCTTTTTCTTGTGGGCAAGCACTTTCTGATTAACACGTACAACCATATCTGGGCAGAGGGCCCATTTCCTGACCATCATACCTGTACCTACGCCGGTGAGGACAAAAACCTTCCTTCTAGCTACCGCCTTATGATGGAACGTATGATTATGCCCGGCTGGTGTGGTGGTTAGTCTCGCAATTTACTAATGTCTGCCCAGTGTGGATTTGGTGTGGCATTTCGCAGTTGACCTGTACTTAATTTGTCCCCATCTCGTGAATGGTTTTCTATGGAAATCTGACTGTGGTCATGTTTTTCTATTTGTAAAAGGCCTAAGACACCTGCTGGAGGAGGGGTATCCTCCATACTCTTTACATGTGGGGCTTCCGTGGCCGCCTGACCTGTTTCCTTCAGGAATTTTTGAAAGACAGAGTTTTCAAGTTGCATGTTGGTTTTGCCTTGTCGGGTACCGTTTCCAGTAAAACTGTGTGCCTCAAGGTTCTGTCCTGAGTGTTGTCCTCTTTGCTATCGTCATTAACCCTATAATGGCCTGTCTCCTGTCGAGCATCTCTGGCTCCCTTTTTGTTGACAATTTTGCCATCCATTGCACTTCTCCATGGACCGGTCTCGCTGGGCGGCTTCTTCAGTGATTTCTTGATCATCTTTACTACTGGAGCATCGACAATGGCTTTCGTTTTTCCACTGACAAAACAGTCTGTATGAATTCCTGGCGGCACAAATGGTTTCTCCGACCACCTTTACGTCTTGGGCCCATTGCCGTTCTGTTCGTTTCAACTACGCTATTCCTGGTGCTCATGCTTGATAAGAAACTCTGGGTCCTCCCATGTGTTTTACATGGCAGCCCTCTGTACACAGTCCCTCAAGGTCCTGCCTGTCCTCAATAGCACTTTCTGGGGTGCCAATTGAACCACCTTCCTCTGGTTTTACTGGTCCCTTGTCTGTTAGAAATTCTAGACTATGGGTGCTTTGTTTATGCGTTTGCACGTCCATCTCTTATGCAGTCTCAACACTATCCACCATCATGGCATCTGTTTGGCCACTGGCGCCTTTTGCACTAGTCTGGTTGAGAGTCTGTATGCTGAAGCTAATGAACTACCAATTTCCTACTGCTGTGACTTTCTTCTCAGCAGGTATGCATGCTGTTTGTCTGCCATAACATGGCCACCCATCCTACACTGCCTCCTTCGATGATTCCCTTGATCACCAGTGTGGGGCACGTCCCTCTCCTCTGTTACCTCCTAGAGTCCGCTTTTGGCGTTTGCTTTGGCCACTTAACTTCGCACTGCCCTCAATTTTCTGGGTGGTTGTGAACCCTTCACCATCTTCGCTTCGTGAAGTGGCCTGTGTTCACCGTGGCCATCATTTTCTTCTAAGGACACTACTCCTGCCTCGCTCTATCGCCTTCAGTTTCACGACCTTCGCATGGAATTATGTGTTAGTACCTTTGTGTACACTGATGGTTCTCTGACTGACCGTGGTGTCGGGTGTGCCTTCGTCATTGGCGCCCACGTCTTCAGATATCAGTTTCCGGCACACTGCTCAGTATTTGCAGTTGAGCTCTTTGTCCTGTACCAGGCCACGGAGTACATCTGGCAACACAGTCTTTTTCCTCTGCTCACTTTCTCAGTGCCCTTTAAAGCCTCTGTGTGTTGTACACTGCCCATCCATTGGTGCAATGGGTCCAGGAAAACTGTCACTTGCTCACTCTGGTGGATCCGCAGTGAAGTTTATAAAGGTTCCTGGTCGTGTCGGTCTGCCATGAACTGCTGACGCTGCTGCCAAGGCTGCAGTCCTCGTACCTCAGCCCACTCGTTCCTGTATTCCCTCCAGTGATCTCTGTGTGGCTGTCTTTTGGCATCGGCATTGGTCCTCCCTTCATGGGAATAAGCTAAGCCTCTACCAATGGCTTGAATGACCTCTTGGCCCTCCCACCCGAGTTTTAAGTGTCCGCCACATTCTTGATAGAATGTCCATTTTTCAACAGTTTACATTCCCGCTTGGATTTGCCGTCTCAGTTATTGGCCATTTTAGCTAATGACGCTTGGCCTGTCGACCACCTTTCACTTTGTCCATCGAAGCAATATGGCGAAGGCCATTTAATTTTTAGTTTTGGACCTCCATTTCTGTATGGTGTCCATTGTAGCCCTTTCTCCATTTCCCTGTTTTTAGCTGTCTTGTTTTGTCATTTTGGGATTGACATTTAGCTGTATTTTAACTCCTCCCTGTTTCCGTGTTCTGCAGTTGTGACATGGGTACGTATGACCTCAGTTATTTTTGTGCTCTAAAACAAAACAAACAAAAACACACTGGAGAACAGAAATCACCCCTTCAACGTTCAGATGGGCTTTTTATCACTTCCTTATTCTGTTCCAGATATAATAAAAAAATTAGGGAAATTTACATGGTTGATGCAGAAACAAAAAAGAGCAAAAAGTGTAAATGAGAGAAGATGGTGGCATTTGCTTTACTGTTTGATAGAAGAAAATTGGCCACTTACATTAATCTTTAGGAAAGTATTATAAAGGGGACAGGAATTGCAGCTTCTTCTTAAGTGTTTAAAGTGTGGGTCATGTGCAGGGTCATTCAAAATTTTTTGTGTGTACTGTGGAATATAGTGAATGTTTTACCCGCAGCACATTCTCTTTCCATAATACTTTCTTTTTTCCAGTTGTCTTTTGAAAGTTTGCAGTATTATTCAAAAGAAAGAGTTTTTACATTTCAGAGTTCGACAAGTGATAGCTATTAGCCATATTAACTGATTTTTGATTACCTCGTAACCTCTGCCTTCCTAATGGGCCTACTGGATTGCGATGTAATTGACCGTGATCACGTGTGCGTAATTAAATTTTGCAATGCTGTAGGCTGTTACTGAAGGAAAATAACTGTTTAGTAGTCGGAAAAATGTTTTGAAATTTACTTTGTCAGATGTGCAAACAAGTCTTTAAAAACCGTTGTATACAGGGTGTTACAAAAAGGTACGGCCAAACTTTCAGGAAGCATTCCTCACGCACAAATAAAGAAAAGATGTTATGTGGACATGTGTCCGGAAACGCTTAATTTCCATGTTAGAGCTCATTTTAGTTTCGTCAGTATGTACTGTACTTCCTCGATTCACCGCCAGTTGGCCCAATTGAAGGAAGGTAATGTTGACTTCGGTGCTTGTGTTGACATGCGACTCATTGCTCCACAGTACTAGCATCAAGCACATCAGTACGTAGCATCAACAGGTTAGTGTTCATCACGAATGTGGTTTTGCAGTTGGTGCAATGTTTACAAATGCGGAGTTGGCAGATGCTCATTTGATGTATGGATTAGCATGGGGCAATAGCCGTGGCGCAGTAAGTTTGTATCGAGACAGATTTCCAGAAAGAAGATGTCCCGACAGGAAGATGTTCGAAGCAATTGATCGGCGTCTTAGGGAGCACGGAACAATCCAGCCTATGACTCGCGACTGGGGAAGACCTAGAACGACTAGGACACCTGCAATGGACGAGGCAATTCTTCGTGCAGTTGACGATAACCCTAATGTCAGCATCAGAGAAGTTGCTGCTGTACAAGGTAACGTTAACCACGTCACTGTATGGAGAGTGCTACGGGAGAACCAGTTGTTTCCGTACCGTGTACAGCATGTGCAGGCACTATCGGCAGCTGATTGGTCTCCACGGGTACACTTCTGCGAATGGTTCATCCAACAATGTGTCAATCGTCATTTCAGTGCAAATGTTCTCTTTACAGATGAGGCTTCATTCCAACGTGATAAAATTGTAAATTTTCACAGTAAACATGTGTGGGCTGACGAGAATCCGCACGCAATTGTGCAATCATGTCATCAACACAGATTTTCTGTGAACGTTTGGGCAGGCATTGTTGGTGATGTCTTGATTGGCCCCCATGTTTTTCCACCTACTCTCAATGGAGCACGTTATCATGGTTTCATACGGGATACTCTACCTGTGCTGCTAGAACATGTGCCTTTACAATTACGACACATGTGGTTCATGCACGATGGAGCTCCTGCACATTTCAGTCGAAGTGTTCGTACGCTTCTCAACAACAGATTCGGTGACCGATGGATTGGTAGAGGCGGACCAATTCCATGGCCTCCACGCTCTCCTGACCTCAACCCCTTGACTTTCATTTATGGAGGCATTTGAAAGCTCTTGTCTACGCAACTCCGGTACCAAATGTAGAGACTCTTCGTGCTGTTATTGTGGACGGCTGTGATACAATACGCCATTCTCCAGGGCTGCATCAGCGCATCTGGGATTCCATGCGATGGAGGGTGGATGCATGTATCCTCGCTAACGGAGGACATTTTGAACATTTCCTGTAACAAAGTGTTTGAAGTCACGCTGGTACGTTCTGTTGCTGTGTGTTTCCATTCCATGGTTAATGTGATTTGAAGAGAAGTAATAAAACAAGCTCTAACATGGAAAGTAAGCGTTTCTGGACACATGCCCACATAACATCTTTTCTTTGTGTGTGAGGAATGTTTCCTGCAAGTTTGGCCGTACCTTTTTGTAACACCCTGTATATTAATATGCAGAAAATAAATTCTGTGTTGTTAAAAGTAAACTGATAGTGTTCAGAGTGCTGCAGTGTGGGCTGGAGTAAGTCATAGGACACTGAAACATCATAGGTATGTTCATTGATGGGTTAGTGAAGTATCTTGAAGAAATAATAACAGTTGCACTTTCTGCCACCAAATGAAATATGGTACTGCAAAGTCAGAATGTCGAATGTTTCTATACCCTGTGCTCTTCGCCAATGAGGGATGTCTCCCTCCTAACACCCACCCACCCACCCACCCGCGCGTGGGATTGCAGGTTGGCATGGGTCTAGCTACCCCTTGCTGGGATCTCCATCTGCACTCACTGGACTGCACCCCGTGTCTTTCCTCCTGTAACCCCACTTGGATGGTCCCTAGACCACGGATTAGGACTGCTCTTTTGCAGGGTCCTAAGGTCTCTGTTGCTCCTATGGTTTACTGGCGTCTTGTATGTGTCATCCTTGCAGAGTTCCAGTGCGCCGCCGTCTTTTACACTGATTGTTCTAAGACTACTTATAAGGTGGGATATGCTTTCACGTCTCCTACCAGATTCGAGCACCATTTGTTGCCAGGATCATGTAGTGTATTTACAGCAGAGCTTCTAGCCATTTACAGGGCCCTCCTTTTTGTTCCTCACGCGTCCCTCCATAGTGTTTTAATTTGTTCTGACTCCGTGTGAGCAGCCTTCAGGCTATCAATCGATGCTACTCTCGTTACCCCTTGGTCTCTGCCATCCATGACCTTGTAGGGAAGCAGCCTACTCACGCTGTAGTAAATTCACATGTCATTCCATTGTGTGCCAGCCAGTCTGCTGTAACTAGCTCTGACGTCATAAATGTTGCGCAATACTTTAAAAATCAAATAAATAACCAAAATGTTTCTAGCATGTCAGGAGTAATACTAAATTAATATGTGTTGAATATCAGTTCGATAACTTTAGCCATTTTCGAAATTTGGAAGTTTTTCTGTAAAAATCATTGGCGCAACAGAAAAGAGCTAGAGACTTCAAAATTTATAATTAGATTCCTTTTTCATAAAAATTTAATAAAAACAGTACTCTGGATCTCACAATTTAAGATTTTAGTTGAAATTCAATATTTTCTGGTTTTTGTCTTAAAACTTAAGGAAGTAAGATAGATTAAGTAGGCTAATAAATAAGGCTAGGATGTTTATATGTAAGTGGGTTGGAGATCCGCTATAACTATGAAGATGTGAGAAGTTTCATTTGAATACCTATAAAACTATAGCGATAGCGTATCTCCAAAGGGCCAGTTCAGAGCTCGTCTTCTGCGTGCAGTGTAATTAAATTAATTCTCTCGCCCAAAATATTTAACTTAGCCACGTCAAAATTTTATTATCAATACTTACCTGTGTGCTGAATGCACATTTAAATTAAGAGCTTCATCGGCCATCAGCAAGAGAAGCTATGATTTATTAGGTAACTTAAAGTGGTGCATTACTAGCCCAGCGGCTACCTTCTAAACAACATTATTCCACCTGCCGCCCCACATATGGATAATCGGCCGGGAAGTGTTTCAACATTCAAACTTTTATATAACAATTAATGCTATCCGCCGCCCCACATATGGTGCATTGGCCGGGAAATGCAGTGTTTCTACATTCTACATTCAAATATATTTATATAAGCGACATTTTTTTTCTCACCTGCCGCCCCACAACCTTATCTCTGCCCTTGAGCATGCTGCCTGTTCTGTCATCTTTCTCTGGGTCCTGAGTCATGTGGGAATCCCAGGGAATGAATTGGCTAACTGTTTGGCTAGAGATGCAGATACTCACCCTCCTTTTCCTTCCACGGTTCCAGCTGCAGATATGTGGATCTACGTCAAATCTCTCTTTGCCTAACAGTGGAATGCAGTCTGGAGCTCTAATGCTCTTAGTAAGAAACTCCACACAATCAAGCAGTCTACTGCAGTCTGCGGCACTTCTTTCCGCCCCTCTCAGGAGGGTCAACTGTTCTATGTCATTTACACATTCGCCATACCTGGCTCGCCCATTGTTTCCTCCTATGTAATGTCCTGCCCCCACCACAATGTTGTTGTGGTGCCAGACTGACGATATATCACATATTGGTGGCATGTCCCCTTCTTTCGACCCTTCGTGCTAAGTATAGTCTTCCTGCTTCTTTAAATTTAATATTAGTGGACGATCCACAGATGGTTGCCCTGGTCCTCGGTTTCCTCCATGAACGTAGTTTTTATTTCCAGATAAAAGGTTCTCCTTTGGGCTTGGAGCAGGGGGCAAGATGGTTGTGATTGGGATTCCTTCTGCAGTCTTCATGGTCTGTGACCCCATGACCACCTCCCCATTTTCCAGTTTATAGATTTGGTGTCACCTTTTATGATTATACTGTGTGTGTTTAATGATCATTATTCTTTTATAATTTGACTCCTGGCTGAATCCATTCATTTTTAGAACACACTTATGCAACCCTTTTTGGAATCGTCAGACTGATGACCTTGGTCCCATACACAATCAATCAATGTCGAATGTTTCGTGTTTTGGCGGTAGTCCTTTGTTTGTCACTTGGCTGTGTGTGTGTGTGTGTGTGTGTGTGTGTGTGAAAAGTGACTCTTGGTTTGTAAACACTTATAAAGGTTGAAGTTGTCTGTGCAAAATGCAGTGAGTATTGAGAAGAAAGACCTTGCCTACTGGTAAATTTGTTTTATCAGAATGGTGTCAATAGCAGAGCTCTTTTGTGGGGAATATTGCCCACAGAAACAGCTGCAAAGAGACCCCGAGTCAATAAAGGGGCTAAATAAAATTTAAAAAAAGTGAATTAGATGGGGCAGCAGTGAGAGGGCAGTTTAAGTTGCTGTAGTTTCAGCAGAGATGATGCAGCACATGCCTCAAATTGTGCAGACGGTGGTAGAGTTGTCACAAGAATTCTCTCTTGTGGTCAACAGATCCAAAGGTTTTGCAGTGCAGAAGATTCAAAATATGCACCAAATGAAGCCCCGAGATAGGCTCCACAAATGCCTTCATTGTCAGTCCATCTTAGAGAAGATAACAGTTCGGAGGCCTGTTATTTGTACAGTGACATCTCTGTGTTATAAGGACCTCTTTGATTAACATGTGATCATAGCTTTGCAAGGACATGACTGTGTCCACATTTTCACGCAAGATTAGGTGGCACCACGTGTTGGTTGCAAGATGAAAGACTTGCTTTGAGAAACCTTTGGTAATTTTATCATCTCATAGGCAATTTTGAGATGAAACCTTCCAGATCGCCCAACCTAAATTGTCACTTCTGGTTGTGAGGCTAACTAAAGGATCATGCCTATCAGTGATGATCCAGACTGTTCTTGATCTGAAGGATGACATATTATGACATTGCTCTGATTACACAGGCTATGCTCCAAACAACTGGCTACTGTGCCCTGACAGATGCAGCATGTCGCTGAGAGAGGAGCTCATATTGAACAGGTGTTGTGACAGTATACTAATAAATGTGCCAGAACCACTATTATCATGTTTGATCATTTCTCCCATTTTCCTGCACCCATACCACACTGGCAGGTGACAACACCATATTTTCATCTCCTCCTCCTCCTCCTCCTCCTCCCCCTCCCCCTCCCCCTCCCCACCCCACTCATACTCCGCGAGCTCATAGAGCTTCAGTAATGAAGATATCAGGGATGTTTGAGCTTCCTGCAATGTATACAGCCTGCATTGCTGCACTTGGAACATAGTTTAATTATAACCACCCAGTAGTTCATCTGGATATAATTTGCTAAGAAATAGCACTTATGTGTTAATTTGAGTCGGAATAAACTTTTGAATGCAAATGTGAAATTTTCAAGCCATAACAAATGACCATCTAGAAAGAACATTCACACCCGAACTTTCATAGCTATGAACATTTGTCTTTATTAATTGATGCTTAATGTGGCTATAAGGATGCCAGAGAACTGGCTTGTCAAGTTCAGAGGTCAGAGGAAGGCAGGTTGTACCATGTACAGTGGGAAAGAGTTACATAAAACACTTCCAATGTTCAAACTAAGATGGTGCTTTGTCAGTTATAAATTGTTACTGTTGTCATTGCTCCCCATCAGATGTTTCTCATAATGTATGCTGCTATGGTTTTCATCCAAACGGAGGAAGAATAAATGTACATTCCTTTACAAACACCCACAGAGCTGGAAATGTGTTGGAAGTACACATCTTGTTATGTGGACTATGTGCCCTAAAAAGTGCTACAGTCCAGAATCTATTATGGTGGAAAATAAACATGATATAATGCTACCACATCAGATGAAAATGAGTCATTCTGAATTGACTTAGTATAAGGAATAAAACGTTTACATTTCAGATATTTGGAAATGAAAAGGGAAGCAAAAAATTTACTAGTGATGGGAAACTTAAATTTAATAGATGGAAAAGTAGACAATATGAAAACATACCAGTTGAAGCAGATAAAAAATTACAGATGTCTAAAAATGCAATTGAAAATGGATAACTGCAAGCACAAAACTAATGTGTACATGCATTACTTAAGTGCTGTGTAAATTCTGTCAGGCGAGAAAGGACTTTGTCTGCTGTCAGATACATGGAATGGCTAGTGCCTTGAAAAGTTTGTATGATGTTCATCAATGGAACTAAAAGGATGATTGTATGTAATTGAACTGAATTAGGTAGTGTAGAGAGCATTGAATTAGGAAATGACCCTGAAAGTAGTAGGTGTTTAACTGTAAAAAAGATTGAAATTAGCAAGCAAGAAAAGTTTGTGAAAAGAGGAATATTTTATGTTTTAAGTCATAGGAAGACTTTTCTGACAGTATTTGTCTGGAGCATAGCCTTTTGTGGGGGTGAAATGTGGACAATAAACAATACAGACAAGAGGGAACACGTTGATGCAGTGTCACAGAATACCAAAGACTAGTTAGACTTAATAATGTTGATATGCTTGGTTGAATAGCGAAGAAAATCATCCTTGTGAAAGTATGTTATTTATAATCATTTAAAATTTTAAGCATTTCTCTGTTGATTCATATACTTTGTTTTAGGATGCAGAATTTCTCTGAACCTACAGCTATTCAAGCTCAAGGATGGCCAATCGCAATGAGTGGGAAGAACATGGTAGGAATTGCAAGAACTGGTTCAGGAAAGACGTTGGCAGTAAGTACAGATTCTCAAAATGTGGTATAAATATTAGTTGAAGGTAGCTTGTGAGGTGTTGAATGATATTTATTTATTTATTTTTTTTTTTTAAGTTAAAATTGAACAGAATAAATCTTGTTGATTGTACAAACATACTCCTTGCAAGTCACTGTACTGTAACTGTGAAGTGTAAAATGTGCTAATATTAGTGACTTTGCGCCCTGTTACATTCTCGTATTGAGCATAGAGTGGAAGGTGACTCTCTGCATGTGCCCATCTGTTTTATTATCTTGATCACAGAACTTAAGGTCTCAGATTTAGATTCTTAAGTCAGTTCAAAGTCGGAGAGCCGTGATGAGTCCTCAGAACAGTGCAGCTGACAAATGCTGTCTGTTCTTGAATATACAGGTGGGGTGCATATATCATTTGTCCTGTTATATTTCAATGAGGGACTATCACATTCCAAATAATAGAATTGCATACAATCAATGGCCTCTCTATTTCCCTTTGGGACTGTTAAAGCATCTCCATATTATGAAACAAATAGCCATAATGATAGTAGCTCACTAGGCCACCTCTGCTCTTTCAGTCTTTTTCCCTGTCCAGATTTAAAATACTAACCCATTATTTCTCAAGAGCAGTCAGAATGCACAAATGCAGATTTTCACTCTCTGCCTCACAACTTATATGCGGGGGTGATTAGTTGTTGTCATTTTGCTTACCCTCATTTGCAACACATTTTACGACTTAAATATGCCTTAGATATTTAGTTTCAGTTGTGTTCTTTCCCTTGCATGTTCTGCATAATGTTACCTCAGTATAATTTTTACATGTGTAATTACAGGTTGTTGTTGTTAAAACTAGAACTAGTTCTATTACAATCTGTCAACTATAATATATTTCTTTACAGTACATCCTTCCAGCTGTTATACACATAAGTAATCAAGAACAACTAGCACGTGGAGATGGTCCCATTGCTCTTATTCTAGCACCAACCAGAGAACTAGCCCAACAGATTCAAACTGTTGCATCAAATTTTGGTAGCAGTGCTTTCATAAGGAATGCTTGCATTTTTGGCGGTGCTCCAAAATATCCACAGGTAAGACCTTTTATGCCTAAGAGATTTTCACATATCCTGTAAAATTTAGTTGTAAAATGTTTTGATGTATTTTTCCCCCAATCAGGAACGTGCTCTTCAACGTGGTGTTGAAATTGCAATTGCGACCCCTGGTCGTTTGATTGACTTCCTCGAACGTGGGACTACAAACCTCAGACGTTGCACATACCTTGTTCTTGATGAGGCAGATAGAATGCTGGATATGGGATTTGAGCCGCAGATTCGCAAGATTGTTCAGCAAATCAGGGTAATGCACTAAATAATAAATTTTATATTTTCCCTAAGGATTTAAAACTAGAAAAAATTTGTTGACTTTTTAATAGATTGTATACACAATTATCACCAAAGGAGTAACCACAGGAAATTTCACTGGCGATATATACATTTTGTTGTGTTCGTTGTATATGTTTGAACTGTCAAATTTCTTTCAGCTGTTACTGTTAATTTGGGGTAACTTCCTTTTGTGATCGTTAATGATTATTATTTCCTGCACTACTTACTTGTACAAAATTGAGAAGAGAGTGATTTTCCACAGAATTAGTTGAGCAATATTGTTTGCATGTCCCATTTTGATAGTGTGGTTTCTTTCTAACTGTTACATCTAACTTTGTTGGCTAACAAATCGCAGATTACTGTGGTCAGCCTGCGGGTTCGGGGGTTACAATAAGCCCGAGGTATTCCTGCCTGTCGTAAGAAGAGACTAAAAGGAGTCTCTCACATTTCGGCCTTCGTGATTGTCCCCTGCAAGGTTTGACCTCCATTTTTCAAAATTTTCCCCAAGAGCGAGCCAATTGGGGAAGGGCACCTTACATGGTGCATAGTGTCCATCATGCACTGAGACCTCTCACATCTGTCATCAATGTGAATTTGCACTTCCGCTCATTCTCCAGGTGTTGGGCGAGGTCACCCTCCTGGGTGTGTTTTCCTTCATCCTCTGTGCAGTATTACTTTCTACGCTGTCAACAATAATGGACTTCCTAGCTCGTTTGCGCCTGATATCCACCATGGTAGCCAATCCTTGTGGGGCTGCCATGTACCCTGTTGGTTGTAGACCCCTGACCACGCAGGGATCGCTCTGCTGATGCCTGCGCTGTTAATTCCCCACATTTGCCAAGGAGTAGGGGGGGGGGGGGGCACTTTCCTCCCTGCTGCTCCTGCACCACAACCTACTTCAGGAGCAATGCCCCCCTCCCCCAAACCATGGGGATGTCAGTCTCCACTTCACAGCCGGAGGAGCACAAGTCTTCTTCGGCTTCTCTTGCCAGGAAGGGATCCCTTGGGTCACTCCTTTCAGTGGCGTGACTGAAGCAACCACAGGTAGCTGGTCGTAGAAATTCACTGTCCTCCTCAGTCCCTGAGACTGAATGAGTGGAGCCCTCCCAGCCCGACAAACATAAGGAGCAGCGAGAGAAAACTTAAAAAGAAAGACCCCCAAGAACATAAGCACTGCGATGGCACCCACACGACCACCACCACCGACAAGCTCTTGTGTCTGAGGATGAGGTGGAGATTATGGTGTCCGCTGAGGACGTAGATCTTGCTGGCCCTCCGACACAATGGATGTTGATCGGACAGGTATTCATGTGCTGGTAGCAGGTGATTGAGGTGTAGACTGCCTCATTGAGTGTTTCATGGCTTCCCAGTATCACGATCACATAATTCTACAGTGGAATTGCGGCGGTTTTTTCCCCCACTTGGCTGAGCTACGGCAACTGTTAAGCTTTACACCTGCTTTCTGCATTGCTCTCCAGGAAACATGGTTCCCGACAATGTGGACCCTTGCCCTCTGTGGCTATAAGCGATATTACTGGGGAACCGTAGTGACTATAGTAGTGTGTCAGGTGGAGTTTTTATCTGTCCTGAACTATGTAGTGAACCTATGACCCTTGAAACCTATCTTGAAGCTGTGGCTGTCAGGATAAGGACGATGCAGGAAATAACTGTCTGCAATGTATATTCTTCCTCCAGATGGTGCAGTACCCCTCCCCCCCAAACGTATTGGCTGCACAGATTTATCAACTCCCATAAACCTTTCTTACTTTTGGCAGATTTTAACGTGCGTAACCCCTTGTGTAGTGGCGCCATGCTCACTAGCCAAGGTAGGGAAGTCGGAAATTGATGATCCACTCACTCTAGTGGAGACATATCGATTTGTAGGGAGACATGTCCGTTTGTAGGACTGGTTTTTGATGCCCGATTGATGTGGCTTCCTCACCTTCATCAGCTTAAGCAGAAGTGCTGGCAGCACGTCAATGCCCTCCGTTGGACTGAGCAACACAAACTGGGAAACATCACTCTACACTGCTACAGCCCTACAGGGCCCTTGTTCAATCCCAGCTGGACTATGGGAGTCTGGTTTACAGTTCCGTGGTGCCCTCAGTGTGATTTCTACTTGACCCAGTGCACCACTGTGGCATTTGCCTAGTGACAGGAACTTTCAGGACAAATCCAGTGATCAGTGTCCTGATGGAGGCAGGAGTCCCTCCATTGAAGGTTAGGCGTGCACAATTACTTACCAGTTACGTTGCACACGTTCGTAGTTCTCCTGCGCATCCGAATCACCGTCTCCTTTTCCCAACCACAGCGGTTCATCTCCCCCATCGGCGGCCCGTTACCACCTCTCCTTGAGGTCCATTCATGTACACCTCCATGGTGAACACCTAGGCCACAGATTCTTCTGGGCCTTTCTCATGGCCCTAAGGACTTCGTTAATCCTGCGGCTCTCTATCACTTCATCTCAATTCTCGACATGTACTGGGGCCATGAGGTGGTTTACACAGACGGCTCGGTGCCTGATGGTAACATAGGCTTTACATAAGTTCATGGAGGACATATTGTACAGCACTCCTTGCCATATGGCTGCAGTGTTTCCACTGCAGAGCTGGTGGCCATATCTCGTGCTCAGTAGCACTTGCGCTCATGGCCTGGTGAGTCATTTCTCCTGTTCATTTGTTCCTTGAGCAGCCTACAAGCTATCGACCAGTGCTACCCTCGCCGTACTTTGGTAGCATCCATTGAGGACTCAATCTATGCCCTGGAACAGTTCTGTCGTTCGGTGGTGTTTGTGTGGATTCCAGGACATGTTGGAATCCCAGGCAACAAACTTGCTGACAGGCTGGCCAAACAAGCTACATGGAAACCGCTCATGGAGATCGGCTTTTCTGCAACTGACCTGCATTCAGTACTACACTGAAAGGTTTAGCGGCTTTGGGAGACCGCATGGCATAGCCTCAATACACACAACAAACTGCGTGTCATTAAGGAGACTACGAATGTGTGGAAGTCTTCCATGTGGTCCTATCACAGGGAATCAGTTGTCCTCTGCCGGCTCGGCCTTGGCCCACATGGGGCTAACACATGGTTGCCTTCTCCGTAGTCAGGACCCACCTCGGTGTTGCTCTGGCTCAGAAATGACCGTCGTCCACTTACTGTACTGCCCACTTTTAGCCGCTCGGCGGTGGACTTTTGGCTTTCCCAACACCCTACCTTTCTTTATTGGGCAACAATGACTCAGCAGCGGCTTTAGTTTTATGTTTTTTTTTTTTTTTTTTTTTTTTCGTAAGGGTGGGTTTTATCATTTGATCTATGTTTTAGTGCATGTCCTATGTCCCTCTTGTGTCCTCCACCCTAGTGCTTTTAGGGTGGAGGTTTTAATGTGTTGCAGAGTGGCTGGCTTCTCCTTTTTATTCTCATGGTCAGCCAGCCATGGTAATCTGCTCTCTGTTTTGAACTCCTCTACATGTTTCTTGCGTGTGTATGTGTGTGGTTTTGATACAGTTTGAAATGGCTCGTCCGACCAGGCATGTTTCCAGTCATCAATGGTCCAATGTCGTTGATGTGCCCAGGCAAAGTGGAAAGCTTTGAGTTGTGCAGTCATCAAGGGTACATAAGTGGGCCTTCGGCTCAGAAAGCCCATATTGATGATGTTTTGTAGAATGGTTCGCATGCTAACACTTGTTGATGGCCCAGCATTGAATTTTGCAGTAATTTGCAGAAGGGTTGCACTTATGTCATGTTGAATGGTCCTATTCAGTCGTCATTGATTCTGTTCTTGCAGGCTCTCTTTCCACCTGCAGTGATGTTGGAAATTGGATGCTTTACCAGATTCCTGATATTCAGTGTACACTTGTGAAATGGTCGTATGGAAAATTATCCACTCCATCGCTACCTTGGAGGTGCTGTGTTTCATTGCTTGTGCGCTGACCATAACACTACGTTCAAACTCGCTAAAATCTTGATAACCTGCCATTGTAGCCAATGTAACAACTGTGCCAGACACTTAATTGTCTTATATATGTGTTGCAAACTGCAGTGCCATATTATGCCTGTTTACATCTCTCTGTATTTGAATGTGCATTCCTAAAATGATGCTTCAGTGTGAATAGCAGCAATATGTTAATCTGTGTCTGTTCCTATATAATTCTAATAATTTAATGCCTTAAATTTCAGCAAATAAAGAATTAATGATTTCGTGAGCTCATTTGGTTGGTGCTATCAAGTTTTCTATGAAAGCTTGATAGTAAAGTCCTGTTATACAACCTACATGCTGGTTGCTGTGGTTACCATTAAAATATTATTTAATATGTTCACACTGGAATACAATTCTGAAGTTTGATACCCGCGCACCCACACCCATACGCACAGTCTAATAAAATTTTTATTTGGAAAATATTCGTTTTATGAATATAATTAATACATTTTTAAAGCTTAGGAAAAACTGTGAATAGGGTCTGTCCTGAAAGTTCCTAGAATGAATTTTGTAAAAATCTTACTCTATCAGTTTACAATCTTTTCTGAACTTTTCAAAGTATTCTCCCTTTGCTCCGATGCACAAATTCCAGTGCTTCACCCAAACATTTGAAGGCACCCTGGAAGTTGGTTCTCCTTCAGTGCAGTTGTCACAGCTGCTGTTACTGCCTCCAGCATCCCATGCAGAGTTCCTTTCGGGGTTCTTTTGATCCTTGGGAACAAAAAGGAGCTTGTTCGTACCAGATCAGGACTGTATGGTGGCTGGGGTATTGTTGCCACACCAGTCTTGACCAGCAGCTCGGAGACAGTGTGGTGCGGCTTGATGTATTGTCATGGTGTGTGATCGAATTGTCATGAATTTCTTTCTAGACATGTTGAACCCTGTTGAGCAACCGTTTGAGCACCTCTCTATAAAATTCGCTGTTGACTGTTTGTCCTTTGTTGCATGAATGCACTGTGAACCATCATTTCTGCCAAAAAACACGATGAGCATTGCATTTATTCACAATTTGTTACTGAGTGAGGTGGCGCAGTGGTTAGACACTAGACTCTCATTCGGGAGGACGACGGTTCAATCCCGCGTCCGGCCATCCTGATTTAGGTTTTGTGTGATTTCCCTAAATCGCTCCAGGCAAATGCTGGGATGGTTCCTTTGAAAGGGCACGGCCAACTTCCTTCCCCATCCTTCCCTAATCTGCTGAGACCGATGGCCTCGCTGTCTGGTCTCCTTCCCAAAAGAACCCAACCCCACAATTTGTTCGTCCGTGCATTTTTTGGGTGAGGGCACTCCTTGGTGCACCACTTGTTGCTCTGTCACTTTGTTTAGAGATCGTGCTTGGGAATCCATGTCTTGTACCATGTGGTCATTCTGTCTAAAAATTCTGGATGTGTTTCATAGTTGTGCAATTCCTGGTACTTCAACAAAAGCTGCTCCTTCACCTCACTCATCAGGACTTTTGGCACCAATTTCATGCCAACTTCACTCATCTGAAAATCTTCGGTTAAAATGCGGTGAAAGATGCTTTTGGGTATCCAACAGTACACTGCAATTATCTGAACATTTAATCACCAGTCCTTGTCCACAATTGATGCACTTCTTGCACCAAGTCATCTGTGATGTTGATGGGTATACTGAGTGGAATGTCTTGTGCCACATGAAAGTTGGGCTTTGTTTCATCGCCCTGTTACAGTAGGCCTTTCAAAGCATTTCAGGCATCTCCACCCCATTCCCCCCAGTTTCACACACAACTAGACTGCATAATGTTGCTCCAAAAACTGGTCCAATTTTTGTTCAGTGAGGGTGTAGTGGTGGTAAGTTACTATGGGACCAAACTGCTGAGGTCATCGGTCCCTATGAGGGTGTAGTAGATACCTCTGCAAAGAACGTGACTCTGCCTCAACAACTGCCCACGGCTGACTAACATTTGTCTCTTTTTGAAGCTTATATTCTCCACAAACTTTCCCTGCCTGCCAGTGTTGCCAACTAAAAAAAAATGATTCCAGGAACTTTAGGATCCCTGTAAAACTATTCAAATTCAAGGTCTACAAGCCAGCCAGATACATTGGAACCTTGCTTAAAGTGAAAAACAAATTGTTAAAAAAGTAACTTGATTAATGAGTGATGTTTCACATAAAAAGTGACGATGATTTAGTGTTACGTCACCAGCCATTGGTGCACAGCAGGGGAAATTTTTAACAATATGGACACCTTTATTGTCAGCAACAGTATATGAACAATGTCTTCAGTATATACTGCAGTGTGGGGTTAGCACTCTTTCAGCAATGATCTTAGTGCAGCTTGTCATGAAACATTTTTTCTAAACTTGTTCATGTAGTTTTTTTGTGTGCAAATTTTAATAACTTTCCTAGAAATGTCCCAAAAATAAAGCCACAAGATGACTATATGAGAAAGAAAATGACCTTAGAAATGAAACAGAAAAATCATTGAAAACCGGTAACATGGTGTGAGCATTTGATAACACACACACACACACACACACACACACACACACACACACACACAGTCGGTCTACGTCAGCTATTTGCATTATCCTCAAGAACGACAAGGTTAAGGAAACAGATGCTTGAAAAGGAAGAGACAAGTGTATCTAAACAACAGTTCAATATTCTGGATGATGTCGAAAGGTTGCTCCTGACATGGATAAATGAAAAGAAATTGCAAGGCAACACTATTAACAAGAACATCATTTGTGAGAGGGCGAGAATGATTTTCTCCAACCTCGTTAAGAAGACGCCAGGATTATCAGTGGTTGAAGTGTTTAAGTGAAGCAGTGGGTGGTTTGGGAAGAACCGGCATCCACAGTGTTGACATGTTCCGAAGCAGCCAGCTCTTGACAAAAAGGCAGCAGAGATCATCAGCAACTTCAAGTTGCTTGTAGGTTCTCTAGATTATCTTCCACAGCAGGTTTTCGATTGTAGCGAGACAGGTCTTATCTGGAAGAAGATGCCAAAGTTTGCCTTAATAACATTAGAGGAAAGTGCATTGCCCAGTCACAACCCAACGGAAGTCTGTCTGACAATGCTATTCTGTGCCAATGTGGCAATTTGAAAATCTAAACTGCTGCTTGTTTACCATTCAGAAATTCATGAGCCTTCAAGAAGTGTAAAATCCAGAAGAGCAGGTTAAATGTGATGTGAAGGTCCAACAACAGGGCTTGGGTGACACATGATCTTTTTCGTGATTGGATCAGTGAAGTGTTTGTTCCCTATGTGGAAAAAATACTTGGTTGAGATGAATCTGTCACTCCTTGTTTTGCTTGTTATGGATGACACTCCTCAGACTCAAAGCTTACAAGGCCACTTTGTTGTAGAATTGCGTTACTCCAGCCTATGGACCAGCAGATCATTTCTAACTTGATATGCCATATACTGAAGCAGTCTAAGAGCTTTGCTTTGAGTTTGCTGAAGCTACGAATCTCACTCTCTGAGAGTTTTGGAAATATCACTTCAGCATTGTTTCCTGTGTCAAGATGATGGAAAAAGCATGGGAAGGGGATAGCAACAGACCTCTCACTTCTGCTTGGAAGAACCTTGGCCGCAGTGTGTTGTCAAACTTGACTGTGAGGCATTTGAGTCAGTATCTGTGAAGCCTGTTGTTAATGAGATTGTCGTTGGCCAAGAGCATGGGACTAGAAGTGGATAACAATGGTATTGATGAGCTTGTGGAAGATCGCAGCCAAGAAATGACCACTGAAGAGCATATGGAGTTGGCGTGTTTCACAGCAGGAAGTTGTAGAGAGGAGTTCTTGTGGTGGTGGTGGTGGTGGTGGTGATGCTGTAATAGCAAAGCAGCAATCTTCTGGTGCTGTAAGCGAAATGCTGAAATCAACCCAAAAAAAAAAACAGTGGTTACACAAGATACAAATTTATTTGATGATAATGCTGTCACATTTTTGCCAAGTGTTGAAGTGTCGGCAGAAACAAATTACTACAGACAGCTTATTAAAGAAACTTGTGTATTACGAATAATAAATTACATAATATGGTGTCTATAATTTTCTGTGAATAAATGGCATGAATAACATAAAACTTAGTACTTTTTCTGCATGGTACGCATTATCGTATTACATTAACTTATGCGGGATAAATTGTTTCACTTAATGAGTGTTTCGTGCTAAGAGTAAGATTCTGGAATGAATTATGCTCATTACACGAGGTTCCATTTTACTACTACTACTACTACTACTACACTACTACCACCACCACCACCACCACCACCACCACCACTACCATTACAGCTGCAGTCACCACCATCAAAACCACCAGTTCACAAAACATCAGAACAAGAAGCAGACCATAAGTTGATTTCACATGAATTGATCCCTATGGGATCACAATATAAAGTTTTTGATAGAAGTCCCAAAATACTGGAAAAGCATTTACTATTTCTGAATTCCTTAACTGCAGCCCTGTGATTTGGGGCCTTATGTGTAGTTTCATGTGTGTGAAGTCATTGCACAATAGTTTCGTGAAACTAATTGGATTTTTTTTCTCTCTTTTTAATTCAGCCTGATCGCCAGACCCTCATGTGGTCAGCAACGTGGCCTAAAGAGGTGCGGAAAATGGCAGAAGATTTCCTAAAAGACTACATTCAGATCAACGTAGGATCTCTTGAACTTTGTGCAAATCATAATATTGAACAGATAGTGGATGTTTGTCAAGAACATGAGAAGGAAAATAAGTAAGTTTATGTTATCTTAACTGTTGGTAGTTGGAGGAATGTTGCATTGTTACGAAAACTAAAATATCTTGTCATAGGTTTTCTTGTACATTGTCAGTTACATGAAATAACTGTTTTAGTGTTTGGTATTATTTTTGTGTACTTCCTACATATACATGTGATGTAACACAACAGTCTAGTTAAGTAACACAACAGTCTAGTTAATGGAAAAACTATCTAGTGTTGCTGTAATGACAGTCTGAAGTAGATGGATGTGCACATTAATGAACAGAACTAAATGGTTTCCTCTTCACAGGTTGTGCCGTATCTTACAAGAAATTTCTAATGAAAGTGAGAACAAAACCATAATATTCGTGTCGACAAAAAAGAAAGCAGAAAACATAGCATACAATATAAGAAAATATGGGTATGTGTTTTGGGTTGTTTTGTTAATTAGAATAGTAGTTCAGTCTCCACTGTTATATTTGCAGCTGCTTTTAAGATTCTTAAGTAAGACATGAAAAAAAATAAAATTCCAGCATGCTGTTTTTTCCAGGTTTGAAGCTGTTTGCATGCATGGGGATAAGTCACAACAAGAAAGAGACTACATTTTAAAAGGTAATTTCACCAGTGCATTGTTTTGACTTTGAAAACATAAGTGAATGCATGAGGGTGTACAAGTTGATACAAAAGTTTCGGAACTGTATTTGGTATTAGTGTGACACTTGTGCTAATACAATCTTGAGTTCACATACAGGGTGAATAAAAAAGACTCGTAACTTTGGAATGATATAGAAATTGAGAACTTCCAGAATCTTTAGCATACAACATAGTTTGATTCATGCAGGGCATCAGTACACAATTCCACCACCAAGTGTATCAGAGTAGTACACAGTTAAAAATAGCTACTTTCACTCTTGTGCAGTGTGCTTCCAGTATTTTGTATCTCTTGAAAACAGGTTGATGAAGATACCATGAATGGGGTGATTTGCTATCTGCAAATTATTCACGGAAGTTCGAAATTTCTTCAATAATGCCGTGAAGGGCCAATCACCTGGATTTCTCTTACTGCCCAGACTTGACAACTGCATTTCTTTCTCTGGTGTCACATCAAAGACCATGTGTGTGTTCCTCCTCATCAGTTTAGCTGACCTGAAAAATTAAATGTGTGCTCCTGTTGCACAAATTACGCCCAATTTGCTGCAGCGAGTGTGGGAAGAAATTGATTACCAGTGGGATGTTTTCCGCGTCACTAATTGTCATATCAAGCCAAAATTACACTTTCAAGTGAAACTTAAGGTTCTTTGCTACAAAATGACACATCAACTGATTCTGTAAGTTCTTGGTAAATTAACTCACCCTGTACTTACAATTGGTTATTCTTGACATATTGTGGAACTTCAGAAATTCCAGTGTACAGTATTATGGTGGGTGCTAAATTGGTGAATAGGAATACAAATTTTATAAGCATTGTTACATTAGGTGAAATAGTTCTGTTCTTTCATCTTTGATGCAAATTTTTGAGGAAGTTGGTGAAACCAAACATTTTGAGGATAAATTGTTTTAAGAGAATTCTGAGAATGGTACAGTGAGAGATACAATGCATTCTGTCATAGGAAAATTAAATGTTAAAAACTATATTAAACCAAGAAACATTCAAATAATGCCATTAGATGCAGTGTAAATACTCAGGTGCACATGAGTTACGTGGACAGTACAGGTTGGTGTAGTTGAAACTTTCCAAGTAGGCAAATTTCTAGTGTTACTGCACAAAAGTGAAGATTGTGTGTTACAAATGTTGTCATCTTGTAAATGAAAGTTTTGTTGATATCCTGGATGTTGACTGAATATTGTAAGTGCTGGTCCGTAGGGTGTTAGCATCAAAAAGCAATTTAACAATAAATGCAAAGAAGCGAATTCATGCCAAGTGGTAAAATTGTGGATTTTGATGCAATTTTGTCTGCATGTGTTCCCAGTAAACATTAGTAAAGATTTATTTTTTTCGCCCCCGAGTTTTTTGGCAATCCCTGAGAGATCTCTGTCAGTATTTGATTGAAAGAAACAAACTAGGCTATCTCGTACAACTTTTGCAGTCTCTTTAAGTAGATTGAGATGTCATGAGGAGTTTTCATGTAGATAATTTGAAGTAGCCAGTCAAACAACTAACCTGAAACATTGCATGTAATAACTTGTCAAGGCAAGATCTTGGAATATAAAGTTCCATTCTTCTGCTCCTTTCTAGAACTTTTGCATCTAGGGCTCAAAGTTGATTTTGTAAATACACCAAAAAATAGGTGTTGTAGTTCATTCACAAAACATTTTCTGCTAACTTCTAACCAATTTGACCATATTCTGAACTACCAAAAAACTAGATTTTGTTTTGCATGAGGTGTAAAGAAAGACAGTTAAAGTGCAGTGAAAAATAGGCCTTTATTCTGCTAGTACTCATATCTTAAGATATTTTATGGTGTACTGTTTAGTAGTGGCTGGAGAAAGTTAAATCAGAAGTAATTTTGAACAGCAAGTGAACTTGAAAACTGGGAAGGTTTCCAGCAGTTTCATTATAGAAAGATTTTTATAAAGGGCATAAAGAATCCAATGAAAAGGATAGTGCTCTTTTTTGCCCCCCCCCCCAACCCCCCACCCCCACCCCCCCACACACACGTGCGCACAAGGTGTCACCTCACATGTCTACCATGTATAATCCACTTAGCTTTCTTCTTTTAACTTGCACAGTGTGTTATCAGTAATTTGTCTTTCTTATTACTCTCCACCTTTACACTCCTAACTTTTCACCTCTCATCCATTGCAGTCCCCCAACAGTCAGGCTTTCTTCTCATCCTGTCCACTGTCTCGGACGACATGGGGTTCTGGGTGGCTTTCATAACATCCCAATTTCCTAAACCTTGTCAGTCTCTTTACTTCATTCCTCTTATTTCCTCTTCAACCTTTCTGTCAGGAGCAGCTCTGTTTCAGAGTCACTAGGAGAATTTATAAAAATGCTTCAAATCCCTATCCTCACATTATGACGAGTGTGAACAGTTGACACTGAAACAGCTTGTGGTTTGAAGCACTTCCCATAACAGAAAAAAGTCAAAATTTGTCCAGCTGGAATCGGTCCCATCAAATTTCTTATGCCCACAATGTTAATTTGCCTCTGATTTTGCGTCAACATATTTATAATTTTCCCTCATTACGAAAAAATGTTTGTGGAGAAGATATGATGCTGGCATAATTTTGGCCGTCCTGTAGTGTTTACAAATATTAAGTGGTTAAGTTTCTTGACACCAGGGCACTCTATTCAGTGGATTTGAATGAGTAAAAGCTTCACAATTTGTGCCGTGTCTCCCACTGCTGCCAAGCTCTACGTGGTGTGGTGGCTGATGGGAGTAACTAGGTTTGTTCGAATGAAGGTATCGTGACCACTCACAACTATTTCCAAACGCTCTTTTGCTCAAATGCAGTTTTGTGATTGTTGTGATCATCGTGACATCTTTGTCAAACCATATTTAGCTTGTTTTGGCGAATGGCCACATCGAACGCTAGTTGACACTTTGTCTTGCTTAAATGTTGCTAGTGTAAGCTGAGCTAAATGTGTTTCGAGAATTTTTTATCGTTGTCAAGTGCGTTATTTATGTATGTATTTTTTGTGACTCACCTTCAATTCATCAGGACTTTTGGTATTACCTTCCGCAGAGAGCAATAACAATTAAAGTATGATTTGAGCACCAGCGGAATATGGGCACACGTTCACTACACCTCCACTTTGTACTGCTCTTCAGGGTGTTATATGCTCGCATTGCAAAACCAAACTTACGTTTCAGGTGTTGTGGAACACTGTCTTTCTAATGAAGATGAAGATGGTGTATAAGAGTTTGCAGAAAATACATTTTTTGTAAAAATGGGCTAAGATTAGCAATTTGTGGCATTTATACAAATATCAATTGTGCTCTAGAAAGAGGTACGATGAAATTTTATATTCTAACGCCATTGGTTAAGTTGTTTTATGCAAAGGTTAAAGTTAGTTTCACACTTCCGGAGATACAGGAAGCTAAACTTTTCATTTTTCAAGTGGCTATTTTTGTGACCCACTTCGCTTCAAATTTTCCTTATGGAAATCACTTGGGAAATTAACTTGAAAGAGCAAAAGGTTTCAAAAGATCACCTAGTTATGTTTCCTTCTAGAAAAAAATTGCAGGAAACGTGTTATTTCAAAGTTGCTTAAAGCTAAAAGGATACACTGTTGGAAGATGTGCTGTGGGGTCAAACAAATAACTATATCTCTGCAGATATTGAATTGGTGTTCGTAAGACTTTGTGTGCCTGTTTTCAGTTATCATTGGTAAACACACACATTCATGTGGAAATATCTAGACCACTTGACATGGAAGGACCCCCGAGTTTCTCAGGTCAACGGTGGTAGAAGAAAAGTGTCACCATTCTCAGCCAAAAGGAAATGGCACAATAATGGGTTTTAAGCATTCTGGTTCATTCAGGATAAATAGGTCCTACAGTTTACTAAATTATCGATGTCCTGTAATATAAAGGAAATGCTCAGTTGAGCAGAGTTGGCAAATGGACCACCATTGTTGTGTTAGAGGTATCGCTCTTCATGAATATGTGGTTAATTTTGATGCATTAACCATAAAAAATGTCTTGAACATTTTAATCCTTTGAATCCCAGTGATACTAAAAATCTTAATTTTAAAAGTTTTCACTAAATTGGGGCCTATATTTTAGTAAACAATGAATAAAAGAGGAAATAGTACCTCAGTGTACTGCTAGAGACATCTGTCTTGTTATAGCATTGGTGGTTTCATTGGAAAAACTTAAAAAAAATCAATAAAATTGTTGTTTCAGGCAGAAACCCATAGTACTCAAAGGGTTAAGTTCTGCCACAATTACTCTTATGTAGTTCCTGACAAAATATATTTTTAGTCAGTGATATAATTAGTGAATATAATCAGTGCAGTTAGTTGGAAATTCAATGACTGGTGGGACAATCTCGTGAGTGGCAAAATTAAGACAGCTTTTGAGTAGCATCATCATTTACTTTTAGGGTTGTAAAGAATCATAGCTCAGGCAGGATACAGAGGCTGATGCACAGTGTCCAGTTTTCGTCCAAAGCACTGGATGAGTTAGTTTGTTCAGAAGGTTAGGCTGATAAGAGTTTTTCCACATTTTTGCAAGTCAGCGATGACAGAATTGAAGCTCACACTTTGCGATCTTTCTTAAACAATTTTATGAAAACTACCTGGTAACAAAAATTCATTTTGCTTTACTTATGGCTTTGTCAGGTTCATGATGATGTGCCGCCCATTATTTCATTCATTGTCCTAGTTATTGTGATATTTATGTGAAATTAAGACACTGTGCGAAATTCGGAAAAGTGTGTAATGAAAAATTGCGTTTGGTGCCTGTTATGTAATATGTTGTTGCATGTGAATTTTAGCTAAGACATTGAATTTTTCTTTAGACTTGGGGAGACCAATCTCAAGAAAATTGGTCTTAAGCAGCACGCTGATTTGTGATTGCGCTGTGCCAGCGATAAAGCCAGAGCGAAATATCCACACCATTCCTCATATTTCATAAATGGTTTTAGATATCGAAATGAGATTTTGGCAAATGATAGCACATAAAGAAGAGTATTTTACCATGTTGTTATATAAAACTTCATTATCTACAGTATTATCACAATAACTACAGACTTTTTCAAGAAAGAAAGTAATTTTGACAGCTGGTGAAATGAGAAATGCTATGGGTTTTGGAACAACATATGTGAAGATATCACACTTTTTTTGTACAGGGGATGTGCTTTTTCATAAGATACTGACTTTAGTTTTCCTCAGTACCCCACTTAATTAACTCAATAAACCACTGTTTCAGAAGAAGCGAGCGAGCGCTACTTACTGTGAAGGCGACACACTAATTTGGTGACCGGCACAATTAAAGTGCTTACACATAAGCTTTCAGCCACCCCTCTCCACATTAAATCCACCAGTACTCGCAACAACACAATACTTGCACTTGGCACCAACAGTACTTTCATTTGGCACCAACAGTACTTTCATTTGGCACCAACAGTACTTTCATTTGGCACCAACAGTACTTTCATTTGGCACCAACAGTACTTTCATTTGGCACCAACAGTACTTTCATTTGGCACCAACAGTACTTTCATTTGGCACCAACAGTACTTTCATTTGGCACCAACAGTACTTTCATTTGGCACCAACAGTACTTTCATTTGGCACCAACAGTACTTTCATTTGGCACCAACAGTACTTTCATTTGGCACCAACAGTACTTTCATTTGGCACCAACAGTACTTTCATTTGGCACCAACAGTACTTTCATTTGGCACCAACAGTACTTTCATTTGGCACCAACAGTACTTTCATTTGGCACCAACAGTACTTTCATTTGGCACCAACAGTACTTTCATTTGGCACCAACAGTACTTTCATTTGGCACCAACAGTACTTTCATTTGGCACCAACAGTACTTTCATTTGGCACCAACAGTACTTTCATTTGGCACCAACAGTACTTTCATTTGGCACCAACAGTACTTTCATTTGGCACCAACAGTACTTTCATTTGGCACCAACAGTACTTTCATTTGGCACCAACAGTACTTTCATTTGGCACCAACAGTACTTTAATTTGGCACCAACAGTACTTTCATTTGGCACCAACAGTACTTTCATTTGGCACCAACAGTACTTTCATTTGGCACCAACAGTACTTTCATTTGGCACCAACAGTACTTTAATTTGGCACCAACAGTACTTTAATTTGGCACCAACAGTACTTTAATTTGGCACCAACAGTACTTTAATTTGGCATCTGTCATCCCTGTCCTACCAGAAAATCCTCCCACACAGCCTAGCTACCCAGGGGCCCACATATCTGCAGTGACAGTGGGTCACGCAAAGGCCTTCACACAGACATTTATCCCCTAGATGTAGTCCACAAACAGATCTCTTGCGCCATTTTTCCCTCACACCCTAATCCTCCCACCACCCACAAGAACCAGCATGAAAGAATGCCCCCCCCCCCCCCCCCGCCCCTTCATCACCCAGTACCACCCGGGACTGGAGCATGGAGCAACTGAACCACAGCCTTCACCAGGACTTTGATTACCCATAATCGTGATCTGAAATGAGGAAAATACTACCCAAGATCCTTCCCACCCCTCCTAAAGTGGTGTTCATTGCCCAGTCATCATCATCGTCATCTTAGTCAATCCCTATGCCACTCCCTATCCCAACCATTTGCCACAAGGATCATATGCTTTTGGAAGACCCAGGTGCAAGACGTACCCATCTATCAGACCATAATTTGCTATTCCAGTCCCGTCACAGGTTTATACTGCCCCATTGAGGACAAGGTTGCCTGAAAGGAGCCATGTCATAGACAAGCTCTGCAGCAATCATTGCACAGCTTCTTATATTGGCATGATTACCAACTAACTGTTCACCAGGATGAACAGCCACTGCCAAACTGTGGTCAAAGCAAAGTAGACCATCCTGTCAATATGCAACTGAACATAACACTTCGTTTCAATGGCTGATTCACTACCCGAGCCATCTGGATCCTCCCCTTCTCCACCAGTTTTTCTTAACTACACAAATAGGAGTTACCCTTACATTCGTGTCCTATCACCTCCTCCCCATTCCCATCTCCTACACTCTTTGTATGTCACCCTCCACCAAAGCATCTGCCCATCTTTACCCAATTCTCTCCTTTTTTGACTCAGTTTTTCCCCCACATCCTGTCCGACAACTAGATGCTGCACGTGTTGACATTCTAGTCCCTGCACACCCTGCCAGACAATATCCTCTCTCACCCCAACCATATACTGTTACCACTTCCTCTTCACAATCTCTCCAGATTGGTGCTATCATCCCATGTGATAGTTTCATTCTGGCCCGAGCTGTTGGAGTTGGCAGTCGTGTGTGAGGTGTGCTTCCTTGTGTGGATGAATGGTGTGCGTGTGCGTGTGCGTGCGCGCGTGCGTGGGCGTTTTTCTGATGAAGGCTGTGGCTGAAATCTTTATATGTCTTTTAATTGTGCCAGTCTGCAACTAGGCACGTTATCTTTATGGTAAGTAACAGCCTCTCTCTTCCTGCTATGTCATTATTCCTATGTGGAGTTTTCGTTGCCTCACGTAACTTAACTACTCCACCTGATTGTCTGGTCATACTGCTTTATGCCCTGAAAACTGTTGGTACTCCTGGACAGCATTCAACTTCTGATAGCTACACATGGCCAATACCTTACATACTCCTACACAATGAGCCACACCACTTGCTCTTGATAACCCATAGTGCAAAACTAATTCTTATTTACATATACACAGACTTGTGGCTAGTTGACACATGCTGAATGTAACAATTCATATACATATTTGGCAGAAGACCCATTGACTATCCACAGTACTCTGCGATACAAAACACACACAAAAAACTGCACTCAGCCGATAGCATTTTGACAAAACTGCAACCCTGCAGTAATTGTAATCTTCATCCACAGATGTCAGTCGTAGGTTTTGTACGTCCCACTTGTCACCAACTGAAGTAGACCTGGGGTAAAGGATTGTTTCTGTGCAGGGCTTCATTGCAGTGGTGGGTTGGGGAGAGGGTACAGGCCAGTGCCAGCTCAGATAAACAGCAAAAGTCAAATATTTTAATAAAATCCGTGCAACTACTTGTAGCAACATGGTGCAGAAGCAAAGTACCATCTCAGTATGTGATGAGAATGGAACATTTTGTATGATGGTGGCTGGCTGTTGACCAGAAGGCTATGACGTTAGTGTCAAGGAATGCTGGCACTGCAAGGTTGCTCAGTGTTGCGTGGCCCAGTTGTGAACAGCACGCTTGTGTGTGGGGGCCAGTTGTGTGGAAGACTGCCAGAGTACTTGCAAGGGATGACAGCATCTAGTAATAGATCTCTCCGCGAGTGACAGTGTGTGGCGCCAGGGCACCTGTATCGATGCAGAAGGATGAGGTGGTGTTCCACCCTGGCCTCTGTGCTGCCCTCAAGGGCAGGAACCTTTCTGCTGCTGGAGTTAGCCTGGAGGCAGCCCACCTTTAGAGAGGCACCATGTCCAAGGATGATGATTTGGTACTAGATGCTGCGGCAATGGAGGTTTAAACTTCTGGCAGCTGCTTGCTGACCCATACTGCACTGGGGCCTGACCCAGCCCTTACCTCATGGTAGGCAGTGGTGGACTGCTGATACCTCTTTTAAAATTGATATTCATTTATATGGGCTAGCAGCCCATTTGTTGTGTTGTTGCACTGCTTCCAGCTTCGTTCAGGACAAATTCGTTGTGTGGCAATGTAGAAACTACTTTGCTTGTCATGGAAGAACCCTATCTTACTGCTGTGACGGCAAGATTGCACTGCTTGCCGTAGTCATCTTGCAATGTGTAAACAAGCATGTTGCTGCAACTGGCATGCCAACACATTGGCTACAACTGTCTGCCTACAAATGTGCACACATACTCAGAGTTGTTGTTGGGAGACATTTTGTTGCCTATTGTTGTATATCATTTTATGATTAATGTGCTTTGGAGTCGGCAGCATTGAAACCTGTCATCTTTTTCCAAATATGAATGAATAAGATTCTCTTAATTTGGCTTCATGGTGGTGAGAATTTGCATAGCTTCTTAGAACCACCATATCCTCTCCAGTGTAGAAATCAATTTGCATAGGCTGTCATTTTTGTCCAGTTTAAAACTGTATGTTTTAGTTGCTATGCTAGGTGATTTTTCATTTGATTTGTGGTATGAAAATGATGCTGCATTCAGCTGTCAAAAATCAGCGGTTGTTGAGGGTGATACCTGGTTCTTTACTGTAAGTTACTTAAATCTTTTCTTTAGTTGCAGATACTTCCCATGTTAAAAATAACATAGGCTTTGCCTCACTGTTTTAGTGACTAGGTCACTGATGATATAAAAGTATGTGTTTTCTGTTGCTGCTTGGCGAATTATTTTTTATCATCCAATTAAATTATGTTGACAAAAAATGTTTTGGAATAATATACATGGTCACACCCCAAGAAGAAACAATTTGAGGAAATAAGATTAATTTTGCGTTCTGTAATGAACATAGGTATTTTTTTTAGTCTGCACCACAGCATGTCAATTAGTGAGAAATACAATTAGGTAAGGAACACTGGTGTGGCTGTTTGGAGCTCTGAAAAGTAAGGCGTACTTGCAGAATGGTTTTGCTATTCTTTGGCTCAGTTCCATCATAAAGATGTTTCTTGTCACATTAACTTCTAGTTTTTCCCATGTGGCAAGGGCCTTACTGACCATATGCCAACTACAAGGGCCTTTCCATTTTTCTTCTGTCAAGAGTGCAGTGTTTGTCCATTTAGTGTTCATTCTAGCTGTATCCTTCCAGATTTTCTTGCTAAGTAATTTTGGGCCATCTTGTTCATTCTGTTGATTTTCTAGTTACATGGACATCACAATTCAACCTTCTCTTAAGTATGTGAACCATTCTGTAAATGTTTGTAGATTTCCTTTTGCATTATTTACTAATAATTAGTTTTATGTTTCAGATTTCCGCAATGGAAGAGCATGTATCCTTGTTGCTACTGATGTTGCTGCACGTGGTCTAGGTAAGATATTGGCAGGCTACAACAATTTTTCGTAGTATTGGATTTTTTTTACTTGCTTGATTTTAGTTTTATTGTTCTGACAGAGCTTTGGCTCTTACCCTTAAGGCACAGTTTAAACAGGCAATGCAATATGCTGTGTGACTTAGGATAAGACGCAGAATCAATTTGTATTGGGAGTTGCGCATAGAAACATAGTTGTAGGGACTTCGTTAATCACACAGGGATGTCAACGATGAGACACAGACATGTATCTGTCATATTGCCTGGTGCAATACAGAATGCTGGCCTCTCCATGCAACTTGTTAGACACACAGCGAGGGAGAAACCAGGTCAAACGATGTGGCTAAAAAAATTGTTTTAGGTAGGTAAAGCAAAGCTGTGTCAGTCTGTAGTTAGTGTTTCACTAAAACTTTGGCTTTCCATGTAAAAAAAAGTGAAAAAACTACTGTTTTGGGGCTTCCCTACTATGCAGTCTCTTATTAAATTTTTGAGGGACCTATTTGGTGGGAAAATATGGTTTTCCTGTATCTTAATCTTGCTACATGATAATGAACTGGTTTTTTCATTATTGCCCACAGTTATTTAACTTTGGAGGTAAGTAAACCACCGGGCGTGTTTTAAAAACATATAGTAACTGGCCAGTTTGTTTGGTGGGTTTTAAGACCTAAGTTGGAGCATACGAACTGTAGCATATATATTGAAATTGTCACTAGTGAGTTCACCACCCGCTGCAACATCATTGATGGTGAATGGTTTCGCTTCAGTCCAGCATTGTTTCTTCTGAATACTACTCGAGCTACATCATGTACTACTTAGCAAAACTGAGCAGTTGTAGAAATACTACCCTAACTTTAATTTTGAAGTTTTTCATGTTGAGACCTCATAAGAAAGCTGAACTGTTTGAGTTTATAGCACCATATGGGAGCACCCAGTTCTTAACTTCAGGTTTTTTGAGCTTTAAATAATCCACAACAACATCCTTTGCAGATGAGCTTGTGATTGTAACTGACATGTGATTTGTGCTGTCTTGTTGCTTGTCATGTGGTGAGTGGCATTGCATATCGTATCATCCCAGTGGAAACAGGAGTGTTGTGCCACATTACCTTTATTGCAGTCTGTTGAATAGCATATTGTATTGTCTGTGTGCACCACACTTAATAGTAATTTGGTAACACACTTGTAAATACTGACAGGTATTTGGTGCTTATTTTGTCTTGTGCTTGTAAGTCTGGAACTCTGTATTCATAGAAATAAGTTTTAATTTCTTATGTTGTAGAGGTGACAGTATAGGATTGATCATTAAATTACAATTGGTTCTTTACCTTTTGATGCTTTATGGAACAAATCCTTCCTAATATCATGTTGGGCCTCCTTTTGCCCGGTGTAGTGCAGAAACTTGATATGGTCTAGACTCAATTAAGTCATTGGAGGTTCCCTGTGGAAATACTGAGCCATGCTGCCTCTACAGCTGTCCCTAATTGCGAAAGTGTTGCTAGTGCAGGATTTTGTGCACGAACTGACCTCTTGTTTAGGTCCCATAAATGTTTGATGAGATTCATGTTGGGCGATGTGGGTTGCTAAATCATTCTCTCGAATTGTCCAGAATGATCTTCAAACCAGTAGTAAACAATTGTGGTATGGCACATAGTCATCCATAAAAATTCCATTGTTGAATGGTTGCAAATGATCTCGAAGTAGTGGAACGTAACAATTTCCAGTCAGTGATTGTTTCAGTTGAACGAGAGGACCCAGCCCATTCCATGTAAACACAGCCTGCAGTGATGCAGCCAGCACCAGCTTGCAGCTTGCATAGTGTCTTATTGACAACTTGGGTCTACTGCTTTGTGGGGTCTGCGCCACACTCGAGCCCTACCATCAACTCTTCCCAATTGCAAACAGGACTCTTCTGACCAGGCTAGTTTTCCAGTAGTCTAGGGTCCAACAATATGGTCACAAGCCAAGGAGAAGTGCTGTAGGTGATTTCATGCTGTTAGCAAAGGTATTCATGTTGGGCATCTACAATAGCCCATAAACATCAAATTTCGTCACACTGTTGTGACGGATAAGTTTGTCGTACATCCCACTTTGGTTTTTGCGGTTAATTCGTGCAGTGTTGCTTGTTAGCACTGATAACTCGATGCAAACATTGCTGCTCTCAGGTGTTAAGTGAAGATGGTCAGCCGATGTGTTGTATGTGGTGAGAGGTAATGCTTGAAACTTGGTATTCTTGGCACTCTTGACACTGTGTGTCTCTAAATATTGAATTCCATAATGGTTTCCAAAATGGAATGGCCCAGTGCTTTTACCTACAATGACCATTCCATGTTCAAAGTCTGTTAATTCTGTCACGCAGTCATAATCGAAAACCTTAGCACATGGATCACCAAAGTACAGGCTCTGCCAATGCACTGCCCTATTATATATCATGTGTAAGCTATACTCTGCCTGCTGTATATGTGCATATCGCTATCACATGACTTTTTTTTCACATCAGTGTAAATGAATCGCATTGCAAGCAGTATGTGCAACATCATAGTGTTTAACTTGTATATTTTCTTAAGGTAAGAAGACCTAATCTTTGGATAATGTAGAAAGTAAAGTCTTTACTTTAGAGAATTAGTGCTGTTGCAATAGTTGAGGCAATTCACACTCGGCTAATGTAGCAACAACGGGTAAACTTTCCATTTTGTAACATCTGCCACTTGAGAGTTTTGGTTAACATTGATGCTTTCATATGACTAAACAACTGTGATAGTTCAGCTCTTGAATCTTTTTCTCTTCTGTTCTCAAAGTTGAAAAGAGTCTCCCAATGGTCAGCAGTGCTAAAGAACTATCTGCAAGTTCTGTTGGCCCAGGGAAAGACTTACCTGTGGCAAAAGTGATGTATGAAAAGGTAGGCTTAAGAGTGAACCTTCCTGATTTTCATCATCTTATCTGAACCCAAAGGGGAAATTCATACTGGGGAGTATGATAGCAGGGGTAGTGTCAGATGATACATACATAAATATATTTAGATCAGCTAGGTGGAAGTAAAGCTCTGGGGATGGCTAGTCAGTCAGTCTTGGTAGCTCAGTCAGTAGAGTATTTGCCTTTGAAAGGCAAAGGTCCCGAGTTACTCTTGTTCTGGCTCAGTTTTAATCAGCCAGAAAGTTCCATGGAGTAAATTCCTTACAGATAGGTGCTAATTCAGGTTGCAGTCTATGAAAAAAATTGTTTAAATATTGAGTTTATAGTATGTTATGATGAAAGGAGTCTTTCATAAGAGAAAGAACATGACTAGAAGTGAGTCTTAAGGCTGCTGGCAAATTAATATCAGCTCAGTGTGTATATTTTCAAGGCTAGCTAGTTCACCGTACAAATTCACAGTTTGTATGGGTGCAACTTGCAACAAGTACATATTACATTTGTCTTTCAGTAAGACTGTGTTAATCACCGATTTTTCATTCCTTATGTGTTTCAGTGAAGGAACTTTAGTCTTTATTTAAAATATGTACTACTTGAATTTTTTTCAGATGTTGATGGGATAAAATTTGTAATCAACTATGACTTTCCTAACTCATCAGAAGACTATATACACAGAATTGGACGAACTGGTCGCAGTCAGTCAACGGGAACGTCGTATGCGTTTTTCACAGCTAAAGATAGTCGTCAAGCTCGTGACTTGATATCGGTTCTTAAAGAAGCGAATCAAGAAATCAACCCTAAATTAGCTGAGATGGCACAGTTTGGAGGATGGAAAGGTTTGTTTTGAGACATTTGTGATGTAATTTTGTGTGGAATGTACTCCCTGTAATTGCACGATTTACACACAGAATTTTTTGTCTACTCTGAAGTATTAGTAGCAGTATATCCATTATATGAATGGAAAAGTATAACTAGTATTCAGCCTTTTGAAGATACTAATAAGTCATTAAAAATCCGTATCTTAAGTTTGAAAAAAAAATTAGATGAGAGTGGAGTATTAATTACTTTTATAGGAGGCAACAACAAGTGGGGCTACAGCCGAGGGCGTGAGAATAGTTTTGGTTCAGCGAAGAATTCTCACAGACGATGGAATTAATGGTAACACAAATTGTTTGTAAAAACTTTAAAGTGTTCATATTACATTATATTGCTACTAACTATAATCTTACATGTTGCAGGTGTTGTATTGCAGAATCTACACCCATTTTACACTTATCAGTATTGAACGATCTGTGAATTTCTCCCTGTGCAGTCATAGACATGACAGTTAGATATATATGCATGACTTGCTTTCACTATTTATTTTGTAATAGTTCTTCAGTCTTGTATATCTGTGAATTTTTGGCTGTGTAGGAAGACACAATATCTGAGTTCCTTAATTCAGAAGCATTTGTTGTTTCATTCCATTTGCTACTGAAATAATGTAGCTATAATTCAGAGAAGTTTATTTTGTTGTGCACATTTTATGTGTTGGACATCTTCTTTATTATTCAAGGAAATGTGAAAATAATAAACATAAGTGAAACAGAAGCTGCTCTTTTCATTTTTTCATTTTAAGGATTACCTAGTGTCCTAAAAGATTATTCAGTTAAAGATATTAAATTTAAACATTTAGACCAGCTGAAGAATGAAGAGGACCTCCAGTGTAAAGAAATACTGTAAAACTGTGAGAAATGAGAAGATCAGTAAAGGCTTTGTGATAAAGTTGCATAAGCAGAAATGTTTCAGGGCGCGCGTGCCCAAAAAGTTATGCTATTAACAAATTACAGGTAAGAAAGGATGTTAATCATGAAAATGGGACCAAGAAAGCTGGAGTTAGATTCATCAGTATAATCCCAGTGGGATAATGTTGTCTGGTAGGGCAAAACACCTTTTTAAACGAATTGTAATCTAGTCAGATATTTTCAAAATTTGGAAATATATTTATTTTTGATAAAATATTCTACCAGATTCCATAAATATAACTAGTCTTTGTAGCAGATATGACATTTGTAAATGAATGTCATATTCAGTGTTCTCAGGTTTAGAACCTAATTTCCCTTCAATATCTCTTAAGGGGACACAGTCGTGAGGGAACTCCCATAAGGAATCAGTGCTAAAACTAGCAAACGTCAGGTACACTTCCTGAAGTAACTAATGGAGATAAAGACCTGAAACTTTTACAGTGTACAGCTGAAACATCATTCTCAAATCACATAAAAAATGGTTATGTATTTTATATATTTCATGAGTAATCATTTTTTTGTTCTATAAGACAAAAAATTAAAACTTTTCTAAACACCTTGGAGCTTGTAAATCTGTTCTTTTTATCACTACTGGTCTATTTTTTATCTAGTTAATCCTCATTGTATTAACAAGAGATACTGTAAGTCTGATGTCTGTAGCAGTAATAGTTTTTGAGCAAAGTGTACCAGAAGGTAAAAAAATGTAGTTTTGAGAAAAATGGTATTGAAAGTTTTACATGGAAGAAAGTAATGTACAATGTCATACAGACACACTTTTAAAACATTCCAGGGCTATACTGTGGCTTAGCATTTTGATCTTTATCTTCTTTTCTTCTTTTCTTTGATCTTCGGGCTATCCTGGCCTCCTTGGTAGCATTTCCTGCAGAATTATCAGCATAACGGATACGGTCCATGTCAATCTTTTTCAGTCCCCTTTCAGTATTGATAACATCCTTTGTTCCCAAGAGTCTTAATACATCAGTCTTCTTTGACACACCAGCATTGAAGCACATCACTGCATAATGAACACCAAATTTTAGTGCTTCTTTCCTAACGAAAACAGTTTTTGGTAGCCTTGTCCAAATGACAGATTTCAAACTTTCATTTGGGTTTTGAGTTTTTCCATGGAGACACTTTTTCAAGAGCTCTTGTTGGCTAAGGTCTCTGAAAATGGGTTTCACAGCTAGCAAGATTTTTTCTGGAATTGAATGTTTGTGCTTATAGCTGGAAGATGTAGCTGGGTTGTTGAATTTGCACCAGCTGTCAGGTCCCCGCGGGCAAAGGTTATGTTGTGGTTCCTCATCTGTTGAAATTTTATGAAAGATTATAGCCCAGATGGCTCTCCTCATTGCTTCTACATTGTTGCAGTTATTTCTAATGGCCATACCATAATAAGTCTGGATCCTGTCTATTTCAGCCTTTGTCAGGCCCCCTTTACCACCTAACTTTTTTCCCTTACATATCTTTAGAAGTCGTGATCCCATTCTTTTCTGTACATGTCCTATACATTCCAGTTTATTAATTTTGACTCTGGGCCCATAAGGTTTATCTTCTACCACTTTCTGATAAGCCTTACTGTCCCCGTCCCCAAGATAGTCTTATAGAGGATACCTCTTGACTGCACAGACCTTTTGAAAGTGTTAGCAACACCAGCCACTTCCATGCCTCCACTAGAACCATCATAGTCCTTTTTGCCCACATGTTGTATAGTGGGATTTTTGCTATAGATGTCACAGAACTTAGTAATAATTTCAATATCCAGAACCTTCCCAGTACCAAAAGAAGTTGCTGACACAATGCCATTTAGGGATGTATGCCCACGTTTCTGCCAACTGCCATCAAAACCAGCAGAAATTTGCCTTGGGTCAGATTTCGTATCATTCAACTGAACTGCTTCTTTGGCTGCTTTCAACATGCTAGATTCACTTACCTCAGCTACAACTGCACCAATAATCTTGTTGTGAACATCAAACTTTCTTTGAGGTGGAGGAATGTTCATCACTGCACAAAGAACAGCACCTGCCCTTCACCCTTTTCCAAAAGATCTAAGTGCATACACTAATCTTATATTGTTTTCATACAATCTTCTTCTTGTTACGTGGGATGACATTGTATTGGCAGTACAGCTACATTCCAAATACGTCAAAACTAAATTACAAACAATTCCCTTGGTTTTCACCACATCTTCATGCAAAGTAACGTTTCCACCACATTTTTTACAATTTGTGTGTTTTTCGATAAGTTCACGTAATAACCTCATGGAGATCAGAATGTTTGTGTCAGTAACAACAGAAACACTGTTCACACCACATATTGCATTGTCACGCATTTGAGAGGCACTTGGAAAACCGGCAGCACCTAGAAGCTTCTTGCTTGAAGCAGTGACACTCACACTGACTTCACTTTCAATATTATTTTCTGTCCTCTGTTCAAAACTAGCAGTTTCATGGTTTATTTTTACATATTTATTTCCACAAAACTTAGGCTTAAATCCAAACTTCCTTATTCTACCCATTGTGTTATGTTTCACAAAATCATTACATTTGTATAACCAAAACGTAAACAACTAGGATGAAGAAACTGACAAACGATAGTCGACAATGCAGACAGACTGGCAAACATCAGAATAACAATTCTCTCTTGCAACCCAAATAAAGAGTATTTATATCCTTGGAACATACATGACTGTCGTACTATAGTCAATGCTGACTACTGCGCAAGACACAGCAAAAATGGACGTGGCGCTAGTTACCGTGCTTCACGAACAAATTAATAACTCCGAATCTAATAATCAGATTTGTATGAAACAAATGGCATTTTGTAGCCAAATAATTGGAGCATATATTAAGACACTTTTGCGACTGTGTCCCCTTAAAGCAAATGTTGAGTGAAAAGTCACGTTAACAAAATTTGTATTAAAAAAAAAAAATTGTGGTGGGCATAAAGCTGGTATTGTTAGGGTTAAGGTTCACTATAAGTGATGTGTGTTCCATGCACCAGGCTGGCTCTTACAGAACTACAGCACAGGGACACAAGGTTGAATTTCACTCTCAGTGGATACATCTGCAGTGAACTTTGCATTAAATATCAATATGAGTGGGAAATACATTGCATATGTCGGTGAACACTCCTGAAAACTACACAAGCTGGAGTTGGGAAGGGACTTGGACTAGTAATAGTGAACTGATTGAAGGAAAATATAATGTTAGGGTATTGGTGTAAAGGGATGGGAGGGATACGTAGACTCCTTGACACACACATTATTGTGTCACAATTAGTGTTGATCACAGTGTGGTTTTCCTGAGGTGTAGATTTTACACCATTTCAATCTACTCAGTTGTTCCAATTGAATAGAGCGCAAGGAAATTTAAAACAGCAAAACCTCTGGTCTTAACGGTACCATCACTTGAATTTCTGTGGCCTAAATCTCACAAACAGGTTTTGAACCATTACATATATTATCCAATTTGCTAAAGACATTATTCACATTAAGAAATAGCAGTGTGTTACATTGACCTTATTAACTACAGAGACAGCTATCAAATAACTTTTTTCAAATGAACCTGGAGACTTAATGTCCCACAAACTATTTTTAGTAGTGTTCTGGCACTTTGTGGATTGTGCATTAATTTGTAAATTATCAGCAAATACATGAGTATTACAAATCATTGTTGACTTTTAAAACATTTACAAATTAATAATGCTGTGAAATATTTTTGAGCAGCATTAGTTAATGAACTCTGGCATATGTTTTAATATGCGTGATCTATACAGATTTTGATTCCACTCTTCAGATCTTCGGAAGGGCAACACACTTTCGGTGAAGCGTTTTGCTGTTGAGAGAAACTTGGCTTTCTCAATAGTTAAGAAAAGAAAACATGGTGCCTAGCTATAATGTAGATGATCTTTGTTTAGATTGTGCAGTTGTATAACCAACAGGGAAGAGAGACCTCCTTACCTCACCATGTGTAAGTAACACTATACATATCTCACATTAACATACCACCATACCTTACAAAATTCCTATTTAAATGTGTAATATTATGTATTATGTCGTTAGTTGGTGTGTTGTATATCAAACAGACCAAATACTACTCAAGGGCATAGAAACAGACATAAAACATTTTATCAGTATATTAACAATATTACAGGAAATGAGTACAAATTTCACAAAGTATTTGAAACTGAGCAAGGCATTAATTGCTGGTGAGCCAGACATAACAAATGTCTGATATCATAGATCATCAGTTTCTGAATGCTGTGTATGGACACACAGAAGTCAAACTACTGAAATTTCTTACAGAACAGTAATTCATAGATGCAAAATTTAATTTTTATTTTTCAATATTATTACTGGTGTACTAGCGGAATCATCTATTTGTACATTCAAACATACCTGTATGTTTGCTTTTTAGTCTGCTGAAATGGGCAAGTAGTGACAGTAGCTAACAAAAATACAAAAGATTGGGAGCTGTAAATGACTCATTTCTGGGTACATCTTGTTTGACCCTTGTGGGTGCCAAAACAACCCTCTCAGAAACACGTATACCCTCTTACCTGAAGCAAATACATATTAACCCATCACATCATTTGAGGTAACAGGGTAGCAATTCATCAGGAAAATCTTGGGGAATTTCATAAATTGAAGATTTTAAAAAATTTAGTATTTCAAAGTATGTTAATTGTATGAATGTTATTTCCATGTAAATTATCGATGTTTAAAAACTGCGGTCAAACTCTCCCGTGTAGAAATGATTCTGCGATGTACATCATGTAAAAAAAAATCAGCTGTTATATTCCTTAATGATAAAAGCTAGGTGTTAAAGTGACATTGGCTAATATTGTTTGGAAAATATGCAGAGGGTACCAAAAGATAAAACTTTGTAATGTCAGCAAATATACAATGCGAGGCAGGATGGCAACAAAATAGCACTTACAGTATATTATACTGTCATATAAAACAGTACCTTAGGAGTCAGTTCAATGTAAACACAAAATAATGTGTTGAAAAATGAAACTGAATGTGTCTGAGCAAGAAGGGTCTGCACAGAGTATGAGGCCACATTTGTTAAGCATTTTGAGGCTGTGGGTCCCCACAAAAACAAAATTCTGAGTATGAAACTTCATTCTAAAATTCTGAGTAGTTGGCATTCAGCCCTCCACAGGACCAGGAAAACTTAAATTTAATTAAGCACAAGAGCGGTCATATGCATGATCAGTATGTGTCCTCCCTATAAAAAGTCTGTCATTTGAAACGAGAGACCAGTGATGTGTGCCCTGACTATGAAACACTTTGACAATCACAAATAGCACTCGGTAAACAGACCCCATCACTTCTTGCTACATGCTTGGCATGACGTGACTTACGTGGAGGATTTTTGTTTTGTTGAGATTTACCTAACCTGTGTGATGTGTGCAGTGGTTCCAATAGAAACGTCTGTAATTGTTTGCAATACTGAAACTAGAGCTTACGTCGGAGTAGAAATTGTTGGATTAGTTTCATTTGCAAAATATGTGATGTGGTCCTATTTTGAGCCCTGCTCCATAATAAGCTTTACAAAACAAAATTTGTAAGCTATTCAGTGTTATTAGAATTACAAATGCAAGCAAAAGAATCAGATATCTAACGGTATCTCGTCTCCTACCTTCCAAACTTTACAGAAGCTCTCCTGCGAACCTTGCAGAACTAGCACTCCTGAAAGAAAGGATACTGCGGAGACATGGCTTAGCCACAGTCTGGGGGATGTTTCCAGAATGAAATTTTCACTCTGCAGCGGAGTGTGCGCTGATATGAAACTTCCTGGCATATTAAAACAGTGTGCCCGACCGAGACTCAAACTCGGGACCTTTGCCTTTCGCGGGCAAGTGCTCTACCATCTGAGCTACCGAAGCACGACTCACGCCCGGTCCTCACAAAGGAGACGAGATACTGGCAGAAGTAAAGCTGTGAGGACCGGGCGTGAGTCGTGCTTCGGTAGCTCAGATGGTAGAGCACTTGCCCGCGAAAGGCAAAGGTCCCGAGTTCGAGTCTCGGTTGGGCACACAGTTTTAATCTGCCAGGAAGTTTCATATCAGCGCACAACACTCCGCTGCAGAATGAAAATCTCATTCTGGAATCAGATCTCTCTCTCTCTCTCTCTCTCTCTCTCTCTCTCTCTGTGTGTGTGTCTGTCTGTGTGTGTGTGTGACTCCGCTGCAGAGTGAAAATCTCATTCTGGAATCAGATCTCTCTCTCTCTCTCTCTCTCTCTCTCTCTCTCTCTCTCTCTCTCTCTCTGTGTGTGTGTGTGTGTGTGTGTGTGTGTGTGTGTGTGTGTGTGTGTGTGTGTGTGTGTGTGTGAGACACCCACACTACTGCAATGTTGTTCGTTTGATTCAGTAGTGGTTTGCCAGTCGGTGATGAGAGCAGATCAAAATGGCAGACAAAATCGTGGATCGTGCCAGTTGTGAAGTGCATGGTGTGGTTTGATTTTCGCTGACAAGTGGAACTTTGTCTGCTGAAATCCCTCCTGAGTTATGCATGGTGTATGAACCTGAACCAATGAGTGACAAACAAGTTCGAGAATTTCAAAATGGCCATGTAAAATTTGATGAACAGCGGAGTGTGAGGCCCAGTATTCAGACCAGTGACATTGTTGATCAAGTGAAACAAAAACTTTGAAGTGGTCTCACTAATGAATTCTAAAATGTTGCTCAAACCTGAATTTCCAGGGTTGTCCCTGAACAACTTGGATGTCAAATTGTGTGCGAGGTGGGTTCCAAAAATGCTCACTGATCGGTGCACAGGGCAAAGGATGTGTAGTGCATAACAGTCATTGGAGGACTATAGAAAAGGTGGAGATGATTTGTTTTCCCACGTTGTTACAGGTCACGAGATGTGAATATTGTAGAACACAGAATTGAAACTGAATGCTAACCAAACTGAGTTGTGCAATCCAAGATAAACACGGTGGGAAATTGTAGTCTTCCATATAATCCTCCTCCATAACAAGGCATGCCCTCACACCAGTGCTGAAGACAAGGAGAAGATTTAAGATTTTTGTTGGGAACATTTTGAGCATGCTTTGTACAGTCCCAACCTTGCACCAGGGACTGTTCCTCTTCTTGCATTTGGAAAAGTGGCTGGGTTTCAAAATAACAATGAACTCGAGACTGGCGTTAACAACTGGTTAACTTCCCAGGGCAGCCTTCTATGCAGTGAGGTTATAGAAGGTGGTGCAGTGTTAACAGAAAGAGTGTGGATGTGAATGGCAATTATGTGGAAAAGTAAAGTAGGTATGTAGTAAGATCTTGCTGTGACTGAAAACCTTTTTTCATACGCTTATTTTTTTTTAATGACCAAACTGACCATAGTTTTGGAATACACCTCGTAAAAGGTTGGGAAACAAGTAATTTAGAAAATTTGATTGCATAGAGTCTTGTATTGTGCATCTGTTCATTGAGCCGGAGACACTACTTCTGTGTATAAAGAAGCCTATTCAGATGAACAGTTCCATACCAAGAGAGGCTATAGCATGCAGCTCACAAAAGGTGACATTATTTCTACCCTGATTTTAAAGAAACTCTCATGCCGAATTACATGTATCGATTTAATTGTAATGTTGAAACTGATTTTGAAGATACATTCCTCCACCTGTAGCATAGGACTTGCATACAAGCTACATGTTTGCTATCCAGTATTCGTTTTGAAGTATACAAGAAATATTTTCTGATTACAGATTTAATAGTCAAATATAAGCTGGTTTCCATGAATAATTTACAAATCTATACAAACTTTTAATATATCTGCTTATATGTACGACATGCTAAGTGTGTTACAACATGGTGTCGATGTCCATCCACTCTTTCATCAAATGACTACATAATGGTAGTGCTGTAGGTAACGGGAGGGAGTTCTCTAACTGGAAGCTCGTATTTACTCACCAATTCTCTAGGTGTTTTCCTGCCAAACATCTTCCAGACTCAAGACTTCATGTGGGTTCCTATGGGGAAGCCAGAGTGAGCTCACTAATTGGAACTGAATTACTCGCTGAGTGTCCAGACCCACTGACTTGCTCTAAGCACAATGAAAACTGCGTACACAAAGGGTTGGAGAATTTGGTAAAATATGTAGAACAATATCGGAGGCCAGTGATTACTATTCCTCAGGAATCAGCTCAAATGAACTGGATGTAGAATACACAATGTTGGATAGTAATCTTGAAGATTAGTTTTCCCATAGGACCTACATCAACATCTAATACAGGATCTACAGGGTGTTTCAAAAATGACCGGTATATTTGAAATGGCAATAAAAACTAAACGAGCAGCGATAGAAATACACCGTTTGTTGCAATATGCTTGGGACAACAGTACATTTTCAGGCGGACAAACTTTCGAAATTACAGTAGTTACAATTTTCAACAACAGGTGGCGCTGCAAGTGATGTGAAAGATATAGAAGACAACGCAGTCTGTGGGTGCGCCATTCTGTACGTCGTCTTTCTGCTGTAAGCATGTGCTGTTCACAACGTGCAAGTGTGCTGTGGACAACATGGTTTATTCCTTAGAACAGAGGATTTTTCTGGTGTTGGAATTCCACCGCCTAGAACACAGTGTTGTTGCAACAAGACGACGTTTTCAACGGAGGTTTAATGTAACCAAAGGACCGAAAAGCGATACAATAAAGGATCTGTTTGAAAAATTTCAACGGACTGGGAACGTGACGGATGAACGTGCTGGAAAGGTAGGCCGACCGCGTACGGCAACGACAGAGGGCAACGCGCAGCTAGTGCAGCAGGTGATCCAACAGCGGCCTCGGGTTTCCGTTCGCCGTGCTGCAGCTGCGGTCCAAATGACGCCAACGTCCACGTATCGTCTCATGCGCCAGAGTTTACACCTCTATCCATACAAAATTCAAACGCAGCAACCCCTCAGCGCCGCTACCATTGCTGCACGAGAGACATTCGCTAACGATATAGTGCACAGGATTGATGACGGCGATATGCATGTGGGCAGCATTTGGTTTACTGACGAAGCTTATTTTTACCTGGACGGCTTCGTCAATAAACAGAACTGGCGCATATGGGGAACCGAAAAGCCCCATGTTAAAGTCCCATCGTCCCTGCATCCTCAAAAAGTACTGGTCTGGGCCGCCATTTCTTCCAAAGGAATCATTGGCCCATTTTTCAGATCCGAAACGATTACTGCATCACGCTATCTGGACATTCTTCGTGAATTTGTGGCGGTACAAACTGCCTTAGACGACACCGCGAACAACTCGTGGTTTATGCAAGATGGTGCCCGGCCACATCGCACGGCCGACGTCTTTAATTTCCTGAATGAATATTTCGATGATCGTGTGATTGCTTTGGGCTATCCGAAACATACAGGAGGCGGCGTGGATTGGCCTCCCTATTCGCCAGACATGAACCCCTGTGACTTCTTTCTGTGGGGACACTTGAAAGACCAGGTGTACCGTCAGAATCCAGAAACAATTGAACAGCTGAAGCAGTACATCTCATCTGCATGTGAAGCCATTCCGCCAGACACGTTGTCAAAGGTTTCGGGTAATTTCATTCAGAGACTACGCCATATTATTGCTACGCATGGTGGATATGTGGAAAATATCGTACTATAGAGTTTCCCAGACCGCAGCGCCATCTGTTGTTGACAATTGTAACTACTGTAATTTCGAAAGTTTGTCTGCCTGAAAATGTACTGTTGTCCCAAGCATATTGCAACAAACGGTGTATTTCTATCGCTGCTCGTTTAGTTTGTATTGCCGTTTCAAATATACCGGTCATTTTTGAAACACCCTGTACATAAATTTCAGGAACACTTTCAATTATTTATTGCACAAGAACTAAACATTGTACAGATGTCATACATATGACATTTTGAAAAGAAAAAAAAAAAAAAAAATTCAGTATGCGAACCACGAGTGATCCGGCAGATGTCCGGCATGGCATCGTCGACTGTGGCAGTTGCTTCCCATATTCTCTCCTGGAGCTGTGCTACATCACTTGGTAGAGGCGGTACATACACCAGATCTTTAATGTGTCCCCACAGAAAAAAGTCACACGTAGTGAGATCTGGTGATTGGTGAGGCCATTTCATGAAACAGCTGTCCCCTTCTGTAGCGCAGTTGATCCATCGATGCGGCAGCTTGCCATGTTTGCGACTAGCGCAGTCTATTGGTAAATTACCAAACTACACTGTGGCGGTATACAAGGGTGGGGGGGGGGGGGGGGAACTTGAGTTTCTGTTCAGTGACATATCTAAATGTTTGGTTCTTGTGTGCAATAAATAATTGAAAGTGTTCCCAGACTTTATGTACACCCTGTACTTTGCAGGCCACCTTATGGCGTGTACTTTAGTTCAACATCTTTTTTTCCCTCCCCGTTCAGTTGCGGAGGTGTGTGGAAGGAGCGACTGTCAGTAAAGTTCTGTATGTGCTCGTAATTTCTCTCACTTTATCACTGCTGTCATTTCATTAGGTGTATGTTGCAGGTACTAATACAAGGTCTCTTCAGAAAATTCCAGAACTTTGTCCACAAAATTTTTCTACGCTTACCTTTTACTTTTTGTGCATGGTCTCTTTCTAAATACTCTCCTCCACAATTGATACATCGCCCCCAATGTTGTTTCCTCTTCCGGAAGCAATCTTTGTATGCCTCTTGCTAGATCTCACAAACCACAGTCTGAGAATTTTCTTTTATCTCGTCCATCAATGCAAATCTTCATCCTTTCAATGGGGGTTTTCACTTTGGAAATAAAAAAGTGTCTACAGGGGTCAGGTCTGGAGAGGACAGAGGATGAGGCAGCACAGATAATTGATATTTTGTGCTATAGTCGAGACACCACCAAGGATGAATGTGCATATGTGTTATTATGATGCAAGAGCCATGAATTGTCTCACCACATTTCAGGCCATTTCCTTCTCATACTTGCCACGTGATGTCACGTACTGATAGTACTATCGATTAACAGCTTGTCCATGCAGCATGAATTCGTGATGAACTAATCTTTCAAAGTAAAAGAAAACTATCAGCATGACTTTGATATTTGACCTCACCTGACATGCAGAACCTTTATTGACCCATTGTGAAGGTTGAACCTTGGTCTCAACATCGTAACCGTAGACCCACATCTCATCGCCAGTTGTTTTCTTAAGGAATATATCATTCTCGTTTGCGCGATCCAAAAGCTTTTCACAGATTGTGAGGTGAGGGTCTTTCTGGTCTTGACTCGTGCTGTGGGATGAACTTGACACAACACAGTGCATCCCAAGATGCTATGTCAGGATTTCGTGACACGATCCAATCAAAATGTTGTATTCTTCTGCAATCTCTCAGACAGTCAGTCTTCAATTGGCATGCACAGTTTTGTTGACGTTCCTGACATGAGAGTAGTTGTAGATATTGAAGGGATCCTGAATGAGGGTCCGGCCATTTTTAAATCGTGTGAACCATTTGTAACTTCGATAATGGCAGGCCTCCTGCACCATTTTGGTGTGTGTGTGTGTGTGAGAGAGAGAGAGAGAGAGAGAGAGAGAGAGAGAGGGGGGGGGGGTTTGGTAGGTAGGTAGGTTGGTTGGTTTTCTTGAGTTTCATACAAAATTTAAGGCAGATGATGTACTCCTCTAACACTGTCATCTTGAAATTCACAAACTGTGTCTCACAGTGTTCTGCTCAGTATGGCACTCATCAATAACTAACAGACATGTGACAATGAAACTTCTAGTAGTTACACATTAAATACATGCATGTGCAGGCATGTCAACTGCATTTCGCTCCAACACACCATTATGCAAAATTACAAACGTTACGGAATTTTTGAATGGACCTTCTATGTTGCTTGACTCTGAAATATACCCTGGACTTGCATTCAGCAGGACAGCAATTCACATCCGTGCCCGGCCATCCTAATTTAGGTTTTCCTTGATTTCCATAAATCACTAAAAGCAGATGCCGGGATGGTTCCTTTGAAAGGGCATGGCCGATTTCCTTCCTCATCTTTCCCTAATCCCGAGCTTGTACTCCATATCTAATTACACAAGTGTTGATTGGACGTTAATCACTAATCTCCCTACTTGAAATGTACTCACTCAGAATTTCAACTGTAAACCTTTCAGTAATGCACAATGCTTATCTCGTAGTGCCTGCCTGCCAAATGACAATAGAGGGATTCTTTATACTCAATGGATGAAAAAAAATCAATAAATCAATAATGGTAGATATTACGTGGACAGGACCTGGAATAGTTTGGATACTTCTGTTACAATTGAGCTAAATAACAGATACAAGGGGAGGAGCCTCATTCAGCTGTGAAAGAGAGTAGTGCAAGACCATTAATAAGAATTTAAGACACATGTTGGAAACAGTTTGGGCAAAAAAGAATTGTCTACTGCTAGTAGTCATGGGAGGGTTGTAGACCAACAGCTGGGCCAGGGCACCATATAAAAAGTATTGTAAAATCAGGTAAGAACATATGAAGAGACTTACTAGGGATCTGAATGAAGATGATAGGGGAAGCAGACATTAACTTCTTCAAGAAAAGAGAACACTATCAGGAGTGTCATGGAGAAGATTGGTGCAACAACGTTATACACAAGTGTGGGCTTTGTTGAGGTTCTGCAGTGGAATGTTAAAATCTGTATGAATAAAGTCATCATTAAAGTTAACCAGGAACTGAAATGGGATGCTGTTAACTTCAGGTGCTGCTGTTGGTAGATAAGACTACACAAGATGTTGCCTATTCCTTAACAAGAGCGGGAAAGATAGTTTAGCTGAACTGGTAGCAAATATGTGGGGCAGGGGCGAGGGGCAGCAGGAGTGCCACCATCACCAATGGTAGAATTCCTATGATTCGAGCTGTGAGAGGTAACACTGCTTTAAATCCGCCATTCAGATAGCCTGCTTCAAAAGAGGTACACCTCAACGAACTCGCACACCTTAAAGAAACTAGTTTGAATAATCATACTGTTGTGCGTCAGAATGTTACAAGACTAAAAAACAAAGTTAATGAATTTTTTTGTTAACACAGTCTAGAATGTCAAAAGGAAGTTGATGCATTGTCTGTCCAAACACCATGTAAATGCCAAACTACAAATTAGCAGCCCATTTCTGTAGAGAAAATATGGAGAAAGGAGTTAAGTATGTAAAAAAAATAGAGATCCTATTGGAATCTGGTTTTTGCTTTGATCAACAACTAGAAGCCTGTGCCTGCGAATTGCTGCTACTAAAAACATCATAATTATTACAGTATAAAGACCCTCACTGGGAAGCATTCAAATACTTTTAGAAAAATTGGCATTATTATGCCACCTTGCAGATGATAGTTGGTAAACATTTTGATAGGAATTTTCTGAAAGATTCACAAGAAAGAAATGATTTGGAAATGTTATTTGACACTTACAATACTAGTTGTTGCGTTAATTTTCCCTACCACAGTTACAGAGGAAAGCAGTCTACCAATAGACAACATTTTTGATGGTGAATACTTAATCAGTGATATATCAAACAATGGAAAACCCAGGATGGAATGTAACAATATGAGAGAAGGAAAGTTGCTACTCACCATATAGCGGAGATGCTGAGCTGCGATAGGCAGTGTAGTTTCAGCTCTCTGAGACTGCAGAGGTGTGTGTGTGTGACCATGATGCACAAGCAGCCATAAAAAATAACTATTCTGATTAGAGTGAGGTAGTATTATGGAAAATGGACAATGGGAAGTTTCAAGGCAGCCTTGCAGGAAGCTGATTGGTGAGTGTCTTATTTTGTGACAGGTGTTAGTTCCAAGTTAAGCATATTTATAGATGAGCTTCTATAAATCTTTAGTAATTTCTTTTTGAATAAAATGAAGTGTGACATTAATAAGACATAAAAAATCCCCTAATTATAAAAGGAATCAAAATAACATATGCGAGCAAATGGAAATTGTTAGGATAAACAGATAAGTAGGACTGATAACATATTACAGAAAATACTGTGTTACTTAAAGGAATGTGAAATTAACTATTCAAGCAATAACATTAAATTTATATGGATAATGTTTAATCCTGCCAGTGCATTCTTTTGTAGTGACTCAGTGAAAATAATAAAATTAAGACCAGTTGACTATTTTTGACGAATTTATTTCTATGATTTAGGACCAGAAAACCAAGGGCCACTGAGAAAGTAAAAAACATCCTACCATACCAAGATATTCTTTACTAATAAGGTAAATTCTGAATATACGCATTTTGGCACATAATTTGTCTACGTTTCCACTTAGTTGTCTTAATGCCAAAGGCACTTGTCTATATCTACATCTTCTTCATAATCCTTGAGCCACCTACCTGTGTGTGTTAGTAGAGGATACTTGTGATACCACTAACAGATCCCCACCTACCCTATTCCATTCGTGAATGTGGTGTGGCAAGAATGATTGTTGGTAAGCCTTTGTATTAGCCCTGATTTGTTGAATTTTGTCACCGTGCTCATTTCAAAAGATGTATGTGGGAGGAAGCATTATGTTGTCCGATTCCTTCCAGAAATTGTTCTCTTGAAATTTCAATAGTAAACCTCCCTGTGATGCACTATGTCTGTCTTCTAACTTCTGCTACTGGCATCTCTGTAATGCCCTTGTGCTGACTAAACCATCTTGTGACAAAACATGTCTTTCTTTGTTGGATCTTCTCTATGCCTTCTATCAGTACTACCTGGTAAGGATGCTGTATTGATGAACAATACTCAGTTCTTTTTATAAAGGAGATTTAATTCTCCAAAAATGTCATAAATCTTGGGCATAAAACATATTCCATAATTCTACAATAGATTGACATCAACAATACAGGCATATAATTAAGTGTATCTGTCCCACAACTCTTCTCGAAAACAGGAATTATCTGCACTGTTCTCCAGTCTTTAGGTATCTTTCCCTGTTCCAGCTATCTACAGCTACCAGAAGGGGAGCAAGTTCTTTCGTGTAATCCTTGTAGAATCATACAGGTATCTCATTTGGTCCTAATGCCTTTCCACTACTAAGAGATTGTAATTGCTTTTCCATTCTGCTACCAGTTATCTCAAAGGTGATTTTGACATTGATGTGATGATTGAAAGGAGGGATCGTGTTACGATCCTCTGTGGTGAAACAATTTTGGAAGACTGAATTCAATATTTTGGCCTTCTCTCTGTTATCTTTAGTTTCGGCGCCAGTATGGTCAATGAGTTAATGAAAAGAGGATTTTGAACTGCTTACTGAATTACACAAAACCAAAACCTCTTAGGATTTTTAGTCAGATCAGTTATACTTGCAAAGTCGCTGAACACCTCTTTCATTGCTCTTCTTACACTCATTTTCATTGTCGTACCTTGGCACCAGTTTTTGTATACCCTCTTCATACCATGTGGCTGCGTGGTTATTCAACCAGGACATGACGGCATCCTTCAGATCTTCATCATTTGCAATGCATTCTCAAGATCCTTCAGTTTTTGGAAACAGAAACAAGTATGATGGCACCAAGTCTGGGCTGTAGGGCGTGCAGCAAGGCTTGTGTATGCCGGGCAGTATGCTAACGCGCGTTGTTTACAACAGGATAATTTCACACGAGAGTTTGGGCTTTCAGATAGTACAACAGAGACGTTCAAGGGTTGCACAGTATGCATCACTATTGATTGTTGTGTTGGGACGCATGAAATCAGTGAGTAGGACCCCTTTGTAGTCCCAGAATACAGAAGTAACCAGTTTTTGAGTTGATGCAGTTTGTTTAAACTGAAGCAGTATCGTTCTAGATTAGCTAAAATATTGTGGTGTCTTAGATCTTGATGGTAATTGGTTTTCTTCCCGTATAACTAAAAGTATGCAGAGCATTGTGCTAAGAAACTCGGGGAATGTACACAGTGAAATAGTATCTTAAGAATGGGGAACAATCATTATAGATATACCATAGGAATCAATATTGGGTTCACCCTTGTTCTTGTTATGTATAGAATATCTTCCATCAAACAACAAAGAAATGAAAATAGTTCTTTGTTGACAGTGCAAGTATTGTAATCAAACTTAACTTGGAAATTTAAATAATATTTTCTTGAAAATAAATTACAGGTTCTCTGCAAACAGACTTTCACTGAGTTTATTTAAAACATAATACATGTAAGTCAGTATTGCACAAGACCTGACCACACTGTTAGAAATAATGCATAGGGATACGTCAATAAACTCAACAAAATATTCAAGACTGCCACAAAATAAACTTTTGACCAACAAGGTCTTTGTCAAAAACAGACAACAGGTGCGTGTGCGCGCGTGCAGACACACACTGGCAGCTGAAGCCAGACTGGTCAAATGTTTATTTTGTGAGAGAGTTTTCGTTGTGCCTATCTGCGACTCAACATCTCCACTATATGGTGAGTAGCAACTATCCTTTTCATAATATTGCTACACTCCAGTGATTCTTCCATTGAATGAAACAAAGTATTAATAATTCTTAAGCATTTATGTGAATAAGAACCTGAACTGGAAGTCTCATATTACAGATCATCTTAAAACATCTAAGCCCCAGATTACAGATAATATCAGATTCTGAAGATGAAAATTTAAGAAATTGAATTTCTTTTACTGTTTTGTTTCTGTAATGTCTTATGGCATCATATACTGGTGTAACTTGTCAATGAGGAAAAAAGTGTTTGTTACGCAGATACCATGTAAATGGTTGCATTTTTTTCTTTTTGCACTGAGAAAGTGTACTATAATTGTAAACCTAACTTACTCCACATACAGCAAGACGCGACAATGATGATAAGTGCAAATAACTAAATAACTGAGTCACAGTGCCTACAAGTATCAGATAAACTATAAGCTAAATTCTAGGCAAACCAATGCGGATACAATTTTGTGATCACTAATGGGACTGGAAAATAATTTTGATAAGCTGGGCATAATCTGTCTTCCACTTGCATAAGTTCTAAATATAGTCAAAGTTTGGTTTCAACTGTTGCAGGTCCAAATAGTGTGACCCTTTTAGATTTAAAATGATCCCACATATGTGCTTTCTTCTTTTATTAGTTTGCACTGTCAATGATAAGGATTTTTATCAAAAATACGCAGACAGTGTACTGTGATGATGCTTCTAGTCACTACAACCCCATTTCTGTCACTTTTGCACTAAGAAAACTGGTAGTCAACTTGGGCAAAAAGACTAGCTCACCACCCTGTAGATTGATCAGGGTTGTTCAATGACACCGTAGAATATACTCCTTTCAGGCTACTCACTGAGAATCATTTTGGCTACACAAATATATTCACACCCTTACCAATCCCCAAACAATTGTAAAAATCCCACCATGTCAACTATGTTTGCCCATTCCTAAGTCAGTCCTAGCTTATGCACTGTCTATCAAATATCCGCCCAGTATTCTCAATAGTGCCACAGGTTTTTTTTCCCAGTTTGACTTCTAGGATTGTCATAAGTGTGTGGATTTTCTGCTGTAAGGTCCATTTTTAATTCACTTTAAAGGATGGGGCATGATTTTTTCTAACCCTTTGGTTCCCAGTCCTCCCCTATGGTGTCATCACCGCCTTGGTTCACTTAGGACTTTGCATTTCTCTATCTTGATTGACTGTCTTCTGTCAGATTTGCTTGTCTTCTTTTGACTATCATGCTACCTTCTTGTTTATGCTTGTCCTTCTACCTTCAATTAATAATCTAGGTGCCTTTTACTTATGCCATGCTTATGGATGCGTGACCCCTACATTTGTTAGGTGTCTGGTATTATTGCTACAGAGGTCGAAATTGTTGTATGTTTCTTTCAGGAATCGATCAGTTGTTTATGAATAATGTCCATTTCAAGAGCTCCATGTAAGTCTGTGATCCTTATCCATGGTGGGACATCTAAAATCACTGCAGGACTTAATTTTGCACTATTTGGAGAGCCTTTATATGTATGTTACTTGTGGTACCCCAGGATGTGTAACCTTAAGTCATCACTGATAAGACTGTAGTTTTATTGTGGTCCTCTTCATTTCAATGGTGAGATCTTTGGTGATGAAGAAGGGGATCAAAGCTTCAGCTATTGCAAGTCCTTTATTGGTTTCTCCTGAATGTGGTTTCTAAAAATCAATTTAGTATCCAAGTTCACTCCCGGATATCTGACTTCCCGCCTCCATGGTAGCTCCTGGATGTTTAATACAAGTCTTTCCTTTAGGATTGGTATTTTCCTAGTGAAGTATACTGCCATTGTTTTTGTGGCACTAAGTGTCATTTTGTTGTCCTTGCACCACATTTCAGTATGTCCGGCTGCCTCTGAAGATGCCTGATGTTGGTTTGATGCCTTCTTCTGCTACTGAAGACAGAGGTGCCATCAGTGAAATGGACTATGTTTACATGTGCTGCAAGGGGGAGATCATTGGCGTTAAGGTTTAATAAAGTCTGGAAGATAACTGACTCCTGGGGTATGCTGCTCTCATTAATCTCCTTGATTTTCCACTCACTACTACCGTCAAAGGACACTGTGTTACATAATTGTCGATAATCATGACCTACCCGTTCAAAATTGTTGACTTCTCACTTACTTGTGGAGAAGCTTATGTGCTACATCTTGTCACAGACCTTCTCGCAGTTGAGGAACACCACTGTAGCTGAGTTCGATAGGTTCACATTTTGCACTATGTGTTCAGTCAGTTGCAATATTTGTAGCTCCACTGGGACTTTCTTTTGACAACTGAACTGTTCTGCTCTGATAGTATGACCTTCCAGGAGGAATCGCTCCATCCTCTATAACAATACTCACTCAAAGTACTTTCCCACTGTTTTGAGCTGGCTACTGTGCTGAAGATTAGATGGGTAGATCACATAACTAATGAGGAGCTATTGAATAGAATTGGGGAGAAGAGGAGTTTGTGGCACAACTTGACAAGAAGAAGGGATCGGTTGGTAGGACATGTTCTGAGGCATCAAGGGATCACAAATTTAGCATTGGAGGGCAGCGTGGAGGGTAAAAATCCTAGAGGGAGACCAAGAGATGAATACACTAAGCAGATTCAGAAGGATGTGGTTGCAGTAAGTACTGGGAGATGAAGAAGCTTGCACAGGATAGAGTAGCATGGAGAGCTGCATCAAACCAGTCTCAGGACTGAAGACAACAACAACAACAACAACAACAACTTGGACAGTAGCTGTTTGGCATTTTAAAATCCTTTCCTCCATTGACATATACGAGGGGCATTTGAAAAGACCCTGCAAAAATAAAAATTTCTTATGTGTTTGGGGTAAACCTTTTTTATTTTTCAACATAGTCTCCTTTAGACTTATACACTTCGTCCAATGCTGTTCTAATTTGTTGATCCCTTCCGAATAATAGGAGGTGTCCAAGTCTGCAAAATAGCTATTAGTTGCTGCAATCAACTCCTCGTTTGAATAAAATCTTTGTCCTGCCAGCCATTTCTTTAAATTGGGGAACAAATAGTAGTCCGAGGGAGCCAAGTCTGGAGAATAGGGGGGATGTGAAACTAGTTAATTTTGCACCCCAACTGGTGAGGTGTGTGCTGGTGCATTGTCGTGACGGAAAAGGACATTTTTGTGGTCCAATCACAGGCATTTTTCTTGCAGCTTGGTTTTCAAATGGTCCAATAACAATGAATAATATGCACATGTAATAGTTTTACCCTTTTCCAGATAGTTGATGAGAATTATCCCTTGCGAATCCCAAAAGACAGTTGCCATAACTTTTCCGGCCGAAGGATGGTCTTCGCCTTTTTGGTGCAGATTCTCCTTTGGTAACCCATTGTTCAAATTGTTCTTTGGTCTCAGGAGTATAGTAATGTATCCATGTTTCATCCACAGTGATGAAACGACACTTACAGTCCTGCGGCTTCTTCCTGAACAGCTGCAAACCATCCTTGCAACACTTCACACAATTCCGTTTTTGGTCAAGCGAGAGCAATCGTGGAACCCATCTTGCGTATAGCTTTCTCATGTCCAAATGTTTATGTAAAATATTATGTACCCATTCATTTGAGATGCCCACAGTACTAGCAATCTCATGCACCTTAACTCTTCTGTCATCCATCACCATATCATGGATTTTATCAATGATTTCTGGAGTCTTAACTTCCATGGGGTGTCCAGAACGTTCAGCATCACTTGTGCCCATATGGCCACTCCAAAAATTTTTAAACCACTTATAAACTGTTCTAATCGAAGGTGCAGAGTCACCATAATGTTTATCAAGCTTCTCTTTAGTCCACTAAGGCATTTTGCCTTTCATAAAGTAATGTTTAATCACCACACAAAATTCTTCTTCATCCATTTTTTGACAATCACTCGACTTCCTTGATTGACACGAATGTCAAACACAAAGAAATAGACCAATATGGTTGAAACTTGGTGTGCGTTCTTTCAAAAGGTGCTACTAACTAAACATGACCTTGATATGCACCGGTGGTGCCATCTCTCAGACTTTGCACGGACTTTTCAAACGCCCCTTGTATACTCCGCTAGTCACCAAGTGGTGTGTGGTGGAGGGTGATTAATTTTGCTTCTTTCCAGTTGTTGGGGAAGTGGCAATGCATTACACAGCAGTTAATGATTCATGGGAGTAGTACCAGTGGCTTTTCAGGGAGGTGATTTGAGTGGGCATGGGAAATTTTATCTAACTCAGATGCTGACTTCTCTTTCTTTCTCCTGATGATATTTCTAATCTCTGTTGGGTTTATTTCTGGTTTGTAAGTCTCTCTTTCATTTGCTTTTCAGGGCTTTAATGATGCGCCATTCATCTGGCTTCTGGAGGGTTATTTCAGTCATCATGCCCTCCCATTGTTCTTAACGTAATTCCATAAGGCAGTTTTGGGTTCCGCGAGTTAGTAGTTTTGTTTCTTGTCTGTCCTTGGAGTCTCTGTTCTTTGTCCTGGCTCTGTTCTTCTGGTGCCTTAGTTCCCTTAGCAAGGATGGAAGTTCTTCCCTATGATCTTCTATGGTTGTTTTGGTGGTGACGTTTCGTCAGGCAGTTTGTATGGTGACGGGGCAGTTAATTTCGCCATCTGTTTAGTCTGTTGTGGACAAATCTGTGTCTTTTCAGGTGTATTCAGTTAAGACATCTTCTGTACTGGTCCTTGTGAGTAATGAATTTGGTTTTGGGGCGATTTGATGGAATCCGAGGTATAGTCGGAAAAAATATTGCTGTACTGGCCAAAAAGTATTGGCTGAGAGCTGTATATTTAAGTATTGATTTCCTATTAGATATTCTGTGCATCAACAAGTTAGCAGCGTGCTTATCCCCCTCAGAGTAAGAATTGAAAGGAGAACAATGCTTGTTCACACCTAGTGATAACCACTTTGCCAAGTGGCACAATAAAGTTGTCCGATGGGTCTGTCATTCGGTTTCGTCACATATTGGATTTGTCTGGAACACTTCACGTCGATATCACCATTTACACACTTCTGCAAACACTAGCAACCAAGCAGATGTTGCATCAAAATTGCATGGTGAACTTAACCATTGCAGTTTTTGTTGGTAGTGCTGAGAGTTGATTATGTCAACATTTCCCCACACATGTCTCCGCCCACTGCAAAGACCAATATTGTCATTTAGATTTTTGTTCATCAGTTTCAGCAAGTATTTTTGAAGAACACTGATGTGAAGAAATAGCATACTACTTGTGTTAAAAATTTGTTTTTTAACGCAACTAGTGTGCTATTTCTTCACTTTGGATGTCTTGTTATTCCACACATACCACCAGGCCCCCCTCCCCAATGGAATCGTACTACTTCTTCATGCCATCTATACTCGCTTCAGATAGTCAAAGAGAAAGACTGGATGTGATGAAAGCTCAAAAAGTAGTAAGACTCATTCACACAGTGAAAGTAAAATGATGTTCACCATAATTTCAAATGAACAACTTGAAATATTTATTGAAAACTGTGAAAATAATATAATATAAAATAAAAATACTGGCACTCGATATTGCCATTTCAATATAGATTATTGGTGAAAAAATATCGCCAATGTATATTGATATTTTCTGGAAAAAATGTTGATACAGTGATATTTTATCAACAGCCCTAGCAGACAGCTCCCACAATCATGACTCTGTCATCTGTTTATTTCAAAGCATTATGTAAAGTTTTTGCTGTAGAAGGATTACCAGAAACAATTACCTTAGAAAATAGACTCTAATTTACCTCTCAGTTTCAAACATTTTGTAAAGGAAATCTCATCTCTATTCCATTCCACCCTCCAAGTAATCGCAAACCGAGCATTAAGTATCAATATTCAAAAACTAAAGTGCGTAATCTTCATCAGACATGATTTTCACAATATTCTTGAGAATCTCTGGAATCATGCCAATAAACAGAAATCCAGTGTAGCTCATACCTGGGCTGCCTCTGTCATACCTGGTTTCACTGACAGCACAGTGATGTTAGGTACTTGAGCAGTTGCATCTTGGCACTACAGTCTGATCTAGGTACACAGTCTGGAAAGATCATGGACTGCAATGACAGGGGAGAGACTGAGTACAACTTGATAATGGTAAATATTTATGTTTTTTAATTTATTTATAGCAGATTTTCATGTATGATTATTGTAGCTGAAGAAAGCAGTAATAAAAATCACTGTTTTAAATGTCTTTGGAATGTTACATTTCCTCCCTCCAGTGATATGTTGACAGTTTATTTTTGTAAAGTATTTGTGAAACAAAAAGTAGCACATTGTAAACTAACATAATGTGAATAGATAAAAAATCTACCCACCCAGCAGCAGCAGCAGGGGACAACACTTATGAAGGATATGGAAATGTACAAGGTTGTGGAGTCAGTGGCTCCATCTTCTGGGAGAAGGGTTGAAGGGCAACGAAGTGGGATGAAGGAAAATGACTGGCAAGGTTTAGGAAATGGGTCACGTGTGTGAGATGCATTTGGGTGAGGGTGTGCATGTGTATGTTGACCATATCCAATGAAGGCCTTGTTGACCGAAAACTCAGTTTCTGACAGTCTTTTTGTAGTGCTTATCTGTGACTCGGTGTCACACTGTATGGTGAGTGGCAACTATCCTTTTCATAATATCGTGATGTATTATATTATAATATTGTGAAAGATGACACACTGAGTTGAGTTGCAGACATGCATATCAGAAAGACTGTTATACATTGATCTTTCGGTGAAAGCCTTCTACAGAAAAGAAGAAAACACACATATTCACACAAGCAAGAACACCTCATACACATGACTGCTATCTCCAACCAGAATGCAAATGTTGCATTGAACAAAAGCAGCAATCTGCAGCAGGATGGGGAAGGGGGAATGATAAAAGGGTACTGGGCATGAGCGAGGGTAGAGGGTTCGCTGTCTGGCGGAGCATGCAGGGACTAGATGGTGACAGGACAAGGCTGCCAGGCGCAGCATTGCTGGGGTGTGGGGGAGGAAGGAGCTGGGGGGAATGAGGAATGGGAAAGGGGAGGAGAAGAGAAGAAGAAAAGACCAATGGGTACATTGGTAGAGAGCATTGCGCAATGAGGGTGAGGGGACGTGAATTGGGAGGTGGTAATAGGACAGGTACGGAAACTGTTGGGTGGAGGGTGTGGGGACAATAGGTTACCTTAGATTGAGGCCAGAATAATTTTGGCAGTGGAGAATGTGTTATAAGGGTAACTTCCATCTGTGCAGTTCAGAAGAGCTGGTGGTGGAGAGGAGGAAACAGATGGTCTGAGTTGTGATGCAGCCATTGAAATCAAGCATGTCATTTACAGTTGCATGTTGTGCCATGGGTGCTCAACTTTGCTCTTGGCCACAGTTTGACAGTGACCATTCATTCTGGTAGACAACTGGTTGGTAGTCACACCAATATAAAAAGCTGTGATGATTGCAGCAGAGCTGGTATATGGCTGGGCTCCTTCCACAGGTGGCCTGGCCTGTGATGGGGTAGGATGTGCTGAGTTGGTGGATTGGCTAGGTCTTGCTCCTTGGTCTTCCACAGAATATGATCTCTGTGGCAAGAGGTTGGGATTGGGAGGAGTATGGGATGGACCACAATATTGCGGAGGTTGTTTGGGCAGTGGAACAACACTTTAGGAGGGTCTTTGGTAGGATGACCCTCATTTCAATTCATGATGACAGATAGATCAGGTCTCTGATTATCTATCACCATGCCCTGAAATGAAGGACATGCTTCTCAACATCCTTCCCATCCCTCCTAAAGTGGTGATCTGTCACATACCCAACCTCCACAACATCCTAGTCCATCTGCATGCCAGTTTCAATGGCAAACCCATTGCCACAAGGATCATATTCCTGTGGAACAACCAGGTGCAGGATTTGCCCAATCCACCAACTCAGTGCTTCCTATTCCAGCCATGTCAAAAACTTATCTTACCTCATCAGGAGAGGCCAGGCTGCCTGTGAAAGCAGCCATGTCACATAGCATCTCTGCTGCAATCATCACACATCACACAGCTGTCTACCAGGACAAATGGCTACTGCCAAACTGTGGACAAGAGCAAAGTGGACCATTGTGTGGCCCAACAGGCACCTGAAAATTTCAATGGCTGCTTCACAACCCAGACCGTCTGGATTCCTCTCCTCCATCACTGGCTTTTCTGAACTGTGCAGATGAGAGTTATCCTTACAATACATTCTCTGCGCTAGAAATTAACCCAGCCTCAAGCTACAGGAACCTGCTGTCCAAAAACACTCCACCCAACGCTTTCCACCTCCTCTGTGCTATCATCTCCTCCCAATTCACATCCCCTCACACTCATTGTGTGTCTCTCTTTGCCAATGCACTCATCAGTCTTTTCTCCTTCTCTGTTCTGCTCCTCTTCCACTCTACATCCCCCTCCTCCCTCCCTCTCTCCCCTAAAGCCTCCCGACACTGCACCTGGCAGCCTTATCCTGCTGCCATCTAGTCCCTGCATGCTCTGCCAGACAGTGCTCTTCTCTGCCCCCACGCATACCCTGATATCCCACCCTCTTCCCCACCCCATTCCAGATTGCTGCTTTTGTTCAATGCAACAGTTGCATTCTGGTTGGAGCAGCCAGAGACAGCTGTCGTGTATTATGAGGTGTGCTAGCTTGTGTGGAAGTGTGTGTGTGTTTTCTTTTCTGAAGAAATCTTTGGCCAAAAGCTCAGTGTGTAGCAGCATTTTTGTTGTTTCTGTCTGCAACTCAGCATGAGTAGCAATTTATGATTTTTGTAACATTGTCGATATCCCAAACAGGACTTTTCATTGTTTCATATTATAAGACGCTTTCAAACATTGATTATTTTCAGTGATACATTAGAAAATAAGATAGGCTAAGGGCAGTTAGTAGATTATATTTGTTGACATACTGTAATCATCGGTGCAGACTTAATCATCTAACAATTAATTGAAAAAATTATAGTTTTGTCAGTGGTGGGCATGATAAGGCATCCTCTGAAATGTTACTAAATCCCTTCTCTGAAAACTACCTATAGCAGAGAGTTAGGAACTCCAATCATGGTGGAAATATATTGGATCTAGTGGCAACGAATAGACCTGGCCCCTTTGAGAATGTCCACATCGAAACTGGTATCAGTGACCATGACGCGTTTGTGACAACAATGATTACCAAAGCACAAAGGATAACTACAACAAGCAGAAAGATACATTTGTTCAATAAACTACATAAAAAATCAGTAGTGTCATATCTCAATGAAGAACTTTAAACTTTCAGCACAGGGTGTGAGCATCTAGAGGAACTATGGCTCAAGTTTAAAACAATAGTTGACCATGCACTGAATTGATGTGTACATAATAGAACAATCCATAATGGGATGGAACCTCTATGGTGGACAGCCCAATAAAGAAACTTTTGAAGAAACGGAGATTACTTTATAATAGGTGTAAAACGAAGCAAAGGGCTACAGATAGAGAAATGCAGAATGAAACGTGATTGGCTGTCAAGAGAGCAATGCGTGATGGCTTTAGTGACTACCGTAGGAGAATATTGTTAGCCCCCCCTTTTTTAACTATTATCTGTCGTGGATCCCTCAAACAAAAAACTATGCCCAGTTCTTAGAGAAAAGTGAAAGTCACACTTGTCTATAAAAATGGTAGCAGAAGTGATCCATAAAACTAACATGCAAGATCTTTGACACTGATTTGTTGTAGAATCTTGGAACATACTCTGAGCTCAAACATAATGAGATATCTTCAACAGAGTGACCTCTACAATACCAACCAGCATGGAATAAAATAAAATAATAATAATAATAATAATAATAATAATAATATCTTGTGAAACCAAATTTTCACTTTTATCACATGACATACTGAAAGCTTTGGATCAAGGTTGATGCAGTATTTCTTGATTTCCAAAACGCATTTGACTCAATACCACACCTATGCTTATTGCCAAAAGTGCAATCATATGGGGCATCAAGCGAAATTTGTCATTGGATTGGGGACTTTTGGAAGGGAGGATATAGCATGTTATCTTGTCTGGAGAGTCATTTTCAGATGTAGAATAACTTCAGGTATGGCTCAGGGAAGTGTGTTGGGACCCTTGCTGTTCATGTTGTATAATAATTACCTTGCAGACAATATTAACATTAACACCAGACTTTTTGAAGATGATGCAGTTATCTATAATGATGTACTATCTTACAGAAGCTGCATAAGTATTCAGTCAGATCTTGATAAGATTTCAAAGCGCTGCAAAGATTTACAACTCGCTTTTAACATTCAGAAAAGTAAAACTGTGCCCTTCATAAAACGAAAAAACATAGTATCCTATGACTATAATATCAATGACTCACTGTTGGAATCAGCCAATTCTTATAAACACCTTGATATAACTCTTTGTAGGGATATGAAATGAAATGATCACACAGGCCCAGATGTGGGTAAAGCAGATGGTAGACTTCAGTTTATTGGTGGAATACTGGGGAAGTGCAAGCAGTCTACAAAGGAGACTGCTCACAAATCACTAATGCGACCCATCCTAGAATATTGCTCAAGTGTGTGAGACCCGTATCAAATAGGAATAACAGGTGATATTCAAACTATACAGAGGACAGCATGAATGATCACAGGTTTGTTTAATCCATCGGAGAGTGTCACAGAGATACTGAAGGAACTGAGCTGGGATACTTTTGAAGACAGATGTAAAGTATCCCAAGAAAGTATATTAACAAAGTTTCAAGAACTGGCTTTAAATAACAACTCCAGGAATATACTAAAATCCCCCACATATTGCTCACATAGGGATTGTGAGGATAAGATTAGAATAATTACAGTACTGCATACACAGAGGCATTCAAACAATTAATCTTCTCACACTCCATGCGTGAATGGAATGGGCAGAAACAGAATTAACTCATACAAGTAGACGTTCTTTCTGCCATGCACCTCATAGTGGTTTGCAGAGTATAGATGTAGATGTAAAAGGAAATTATGAAAATTTAGGAACTTGTGCATTAACAAAGGAGAGATTCTAACAAAAAAACAAATAAACAAGAAAGTTTTCTTAAAATTAATAGAGCAAAATAATACACTGCTAGAGTAACTTGTTTTCGATTTGCGTTAGAATATGATACTCAAACAGCTGTGATTATCTTCTGTGAACTCAATTTGGCAGGTAACAAAATGTTAAGAACAAATACTGGTCTGGAAACCCAGTATTCTTCTCCAATGCAAACATCAC